>NC_088987.1:21262944-21568460 GCF_963932015.1 Anas acuta
GAAAAGAAAAGAAAAGAAAAGAAAAGAAAAGAAAAGAAAAGAAAAGAAAAGAAAAGAAAAGATGGAAGAGAAGAGGAGAGGAGAGGATAGTGGAAATGAAAGAATAAAGGAAAGGAAAAGAAGGGAAAGAGAAAAGAAAGGAACGGGGAAGAGAACGAGAAAGGAAAGGAAAGAGCAGGAGAGGAGCACGAAGCAAGCCCGGCAGGAGGCAAAGCAGACCCCGGCGGGAGGGGAGCCGCCCGTGGGGCCGAGGGGGGGCCGGGCCGGGCAGAAGCACCAGCAGCAGCATCACCACCACCAGCACCAGCACCAGCAGATCCCGGGGGTGTCGGCACGGCCCCGTCCCCCTCCCCGCAGGATTTCTGCCCCCGGGCACAGCCGCAAGGACCCGAGGGCGCCGCACCCCCTGCTCCCGGCCCCAGGTAGGGCAGCGGCACCGGGGGCTCGGGGCTCGCTGCTGCCCCCCGAGCCTCGCCGACGGTGCCCCGGGGGGGGGACAGAGCCTGCCCGGCCCCCGGGGCCGGCGGGGAGAAGCGGGGCCAGCCCCCAGCACACAGAAGGGGTCGGGGGGCGAGGCGACCTTCTGGTACCTGGCAGAGCACCTCGGAGGTCCGAACCGGAGGCTCTTTTTCCCCCCCCCCAGAAGGAAACTCACAATATGGACAGCAAGCCACAAGTACTGCTCTTCGCCGAGTTTTCTATGCCGTAAAAAGTTTCATTATTTCCACATTCAAGGAAAGCAAATTTTGATTTGTATCTCGAGCACGTTTCTCAGGTTTCAGTCTCGTTGAAAAAAAAAAAAAAAAAAAAAAAACGAAATAATTTTATTGCTATTTTTTATTGCTATTACTATTAATCAAACGGTTATAAAATAACGACCCGAATGGATTTGTTAGGGTGGAAGGCTAAACCGCATAGAGGGAGGGTGGGGAAACTGCTTAGATCTGGACCTGTAAGGAGCTGAAATCTAAGATTTAGATTCCCTGATAACAAACAGGTAGGTTGGGGCACAAATTCAAACAACGATGTAAAAAACTTCTAAGCTATTCTTCCCAAATTCTGTATTCCAGTGAGACTGATCAACCTCGCAGTATTTCAGCTTACTGTAAAAATCCCCTTAAACCAGCCGAGGTGGTTCTTAACTGAAGTTATTTGGAAGAGATTACAGCCACCTCGATCCAAAATGTCACCACCCGAATCCAAAGCTAAAAGTAAGCCTGAGCCCAGCTCGGGATCAGGGCTGTGAGGCCGGTGTCAGAAGTGTTTTTTTGAGGGCAGAGGAGATGTGTCCAACCGGATCCCAGAACTGCTCCTTCCTCACAGCACGAGCAGAGGTGTTTTGTGCCGCAGCGGTCAGAGATCTGTGTAGCTAAATACATCAGGTACCAACAGAAGCATCCCCCCGGACAATACATGCGTTTTGGTAAGGCAGCTGTGGCATTTCTTCCAAACACCTCAACCTCTACACGCACCCGGACCAAGGGTAAAAGCAGGGTAGGTCATGGGGCTGCCCAGCAGTACTACAAGCGAGCCACCGAATTTAAACACCCGTCAGAAACATTAGAAATCAGAGCCGTGACAGACCTGTCACACAACCTGCTTCCTCGCCCCGTTTGTAACATAACGAGAAACCTGCGGTGTTTGCGTACAGAGACTGCAGGAGCTGCCTCTCACGTGGTTTAAGTGGTCAGAGGTTAATATCAGCAAAGATGCAAGTTTTCTCTGGCAATATAATATGTTAACAAAATAACCAACTTCCAGTGAGATTAAACCTATTTTCTAGACCAGACAGGGACCTCGGAGCTGCAAAACATCCTTAGCACAGGGAAAAGGGCAGTGAGTTCAGGAGGGTTTATGCGTACACCAACAACTCCCACATTAGGCAAACAATTCTCCTACGTTTTTATTTCCAGTATCAGGCACTCGATATAATGTCCATAAACATCTCTCAGGCTGTGTTAGTGTCAAATGCACTGCTTATCCCTGAGTCTGCAAGCAGAGCTGATTAATACCCATTTATCTGACTGATGTACACATTCACATCTAACTATTGGTTTCTTCAGCAGTTGTTAAATTTTGCCTGATGTGCACAGCACACTGATATAGGAAGGAGACTGTGCCAGCCCCAGCCACAAGCAAGGGAGCTGCAGCAGCAGCTTGGGTTGCCATTCCCAATTGCTGTTCCCCCAAGTGACCGCTCTCAGCGCCAGGTCTCTGTACGGGACTGCACACCACTTTCCAGGGAAACTTGTAGCTCATGCACGTCCAAAATTCCAGCTCTGCAGGATTTTTGTTTTTCTTTTTTTTTTTTTTTTTTCTTTTTGTACACTCCCCAGTCTTGGCCAGTTGAAAAGTGCACCCACTCCGGTGGCAGTGTTCACTGAAACAGGATTTCAGCTATTAATTAGTTAATCCACGTGAAGTCTGTAGCTATATCTGTATTCCTAAGTGTGCTAACTCAGTGTGAAGACAATTCACTCTTTCTTCATTTGCAAAAGGTATCTTACACAAAGCATAATGCACAGCAAGCTACTTTGGGACTTAAGCCTTGACAACAAAGCCGAATCCCTGTGAACGGTGATTTGAGCTACAAAAGAAGAGCACTAAGGTAAGAAGCAACAGTATTTCCATATGCACCTGTAATTTGCCAAATTTTAATAATGTGTTTTGTAGTGCAAGAAAAAGTAATATTGTTTTGTTTTGTTTCTGAATTATGAACCCAGACAGGAATTCACTTCTCAGAGTAAGATGCTCTTTTGGATTCTCAGCCCGCATTACCATTACACAGCCTGATTTGCAAAAGATATTTTTGGAAAAAAATCAGATTCTGTTGCCTCAACGCAGGCAAAAATAGAACCCCAACCACCAGTCACTTTTGGAAATTCAGGTCATCGATCTAACTTCCAGTGATGCGTGCTTCGGTACCCACTGCTGGTGGCTCCCTTTTTATCATTTGTCTTTGTGGTACATTTCTAGTGAGGGTACAGGACAGTAACTGCATCCCTTTTTGCATGACAAAGGAACACAAAAGTGGCTCTGTATGCAGGCCTTTTGACCAATCCAACTAGATAATCAAGGTTTTTATTCCTGCCATGCATTTACAAAACGCTCAAGTGTTTTTCTGTCAAGCCTGACTCTCATGAGATGATATCTGCTGGTAGGTAAATTAACACTGTGTGATTACTTGCTACCTGTGGGCTAGTGATGCTGAAAGGAATATAATTTCTTCCCTGTGGTCACAGCGTTTATCAGAGACACCTTAAAATGAGAGAGCAGAAATAAAAAGTCCTACGCTTTAGCACCGATGGTGCTCGGTGCGTGTTAAGAACATAATGGTGCTTTAAAAAATTGAATTGGAAATCGAAAGAAGTTGCAATGCGGTGGTGACCGTGCTAGGACATCCCCTTACATCTGAAGGGGCAGAAGCTCCACTTTGCCCCTGAGGCTGTGTCACATCGAGCCTTACACCCTGCAGTGAGCCTGTGAGCACTCAGCTGAGAAATCCCAGGTACGACAGAGAGGAGCATTTCCCAGGACTGAACTGCTGAACACCGTGTGTCAGCCACCCAGCTGCAGTGCCGGTGAGCTGAACTCTGCCCTTGTACCCGCTCTGCTCTGCCCCCTCGGACTGGCACCACCGCTGCCCAGCAGCACACTGCAGATCACCATCAGCGTAGCATTTAAGCTGACCTCCCAGTCCGGAGTCCTGCGTGCTTCCCGTCCGCTGCAGGAACAGAGGGCTACCACGAGACAAAATTTCAGATCTATTGGCACGACTGGAAACTACAGCGATCTCTCAGAATTCATGCAGCCCGTGCACTCGCAGAGGTCAAACAATTCCTGGGAAAGCTTCAGGTCTTCATTTACTTTCCTGGTGCTCCCATGTACTGGCTGCAGCAGCTCCTGCCACAGGCCGTGCAACTCAGTTACATAGCAAAAAAAAAAAAAAAAAAAAAGAGTACAAGAAAAAACAAAACAAACCAGCTTGTATTTCCCATGGCTTTCCCCCATGGTGCTGTGGCATACCCTGCCTTCTCTGCTTTCCCCCCGCGTGCCCCAGAGCACTGTTTTTCTGCTAGATGTGTGGATGGCGTAACTGATGCATACCCCTCCAGCTGCGTATCTCCACGTACTTCTTGAACGACCAGAAAAGTGTTCTGCCTAAAATAATTACAACAACAAAACACCACCAGTGACACGGTTTTTCTCTTTTCTGTATTTTACTTTTTTTTTTTTTTTTTTCAAACTGAAACTTGAGCAAAGTTTGGCTTTGGACAAGCGATCTGTACACTCAGAGGAACCCAAAATACAAACATAATACTGGGATTCGAGAGATGTACACAATGCATGATTTTTTTTTCTGACTGGTACTGTGATGTGGATCCAGACAAACACTCCTGAAACCAGTGGAGTTTCCCAAAATTTGCATAAGTACAGAGAAGGATTTGGCATGTGGTCAGACTGTCCATTTTAATTTGGCTCTGAAATATTTTGAAATGTATGGGTAGGAACCTGATACGTAATATGACTGTTCAATTGTAAATAAGCCTGAAAATCCTGTTTAGGCCTGTGATCTTCAACTTTTTGTAATGTGCAAACCTCTAAACAATGTAAAGTTGACCCTCGCATAAGAAATTTAAGGTTCTGGTGATTGATTTGCTTTTCTTACTTACCTTTTGCAGATCTTTTAGAAGTAGTCCACGGATCCCAGCTGAAACCAGTGGTTTAGACAAAATGGCAAATACTGTTTACAGAGAAAAAAGGCAAAAATGGAGCTATGATATGGAAAGAAAAGAGAAAGATGGAGTATCGATTTCTTACTGTAAGCAGTATTTAAGGGCCCAGCTACGTAACAGCTCCTGTTGTGACTGCAGCTCCTGTAAACACGGCCGGGTCGGCGTGAGCCCGCTCGGACACCTCTGGCAGCACGTCCATCGCACCCGGAGGGCCCCCAGGAGTCAGGCAGAGCAGGAACGAGCTCCAGCTGAGCTCCCCGAGCCCTGCCAGGCAGCTGCAGCGTGTTTGCAGGAGATGGAGTTAGAGCAGGCCAGCCTGAGCTGCTGGACGCGGGCTCACCTGACTGCGCACAGAGGCCGGCACACACGCTGCGTTTGCAGAAGCACGAGCAGGTAAATCGTAACTTGGTGCATATGATGTACACACGTACATATTCGAGAGATTTATTTTTCTTAGAAAACATCGCCGCTGTTTATGTCCATTGATTTACATATATTTATTCTTACTACAGTATCATTTATAATAATACTTTCACTTCTATAGCACCTCCTCTTCAAGGTTCTCCAATTGCGTAAAAACTTTAATAAATAAAGCCTCACATCTTGCCTGTGAGGTAGGTCAACGCTATTATCAAACTTTACAGATGCATTAACTGAAAACAGAGAGGTTAAGGCCAAAATTTTCAAATGCTTGTACCTGAAGTCAACCATCTAAATTCTCATTTAGATGCTTAAATAAAAGTCTCGTTGTTTTCTTTGGTGCAGAACATCCACAACTACTGCTGAAGTCAACAGGGGCTAATAGTCAGGCCTGATTTTAGGAGGCGTACCTTTTACACAGCCACCAGACACCTCCAAGTCTGAAAACACCGGTCTAAATACACAACCCACGGTCAGAGCCAGAATTGATCCCAGTGATTTATCTCCTCAGGGCCTTTTTATTATTAAATATAACTTTAAAAGGCTGGTGTGGATCTGGTAAATAAACGTGACACAAAAATCATATACTATTTCCACAAACTATGTCCATCATAGCAAAGGCTGTATAAATACCACTTTTTCTTTTTTTTTTTTTTTTGAGGGGGAGAGGGGTCCACAGACTTGTGATAAGTAAGACTATGCACAGCACACATCACTTGTGCAGTCATAAAACACATCACACATCTTCACTTGCTGTCTTTACATGTCTACAGAGTAAATTCCTTTGCACTTGTGATAAATAGAAGTGGTCAAGTAAAGGTCTATTGAGAGGATACTTGTCAGAATTCATGCAGACAGCTTGCAAAATACACATACTAAAAGATCACTTTTGAAATTCTTGAATTGTTAAGCACGAAAATAATTACCTCATTCCAATACAGTACTGTGTAGAAACGTGGAATAAGCAGCAGCATCTTATTCCCCACGTAATAGATTATAACAACTAATTAAGTTAAAAAAATTCAGGCACCAAATGAATTATCCTGCAACACAGAATAGTACCTATATAGAGTGCTCTCCTTAATATACTACAAAATCAGTTGTATGGCAATATTTTTCATTTCATAGTGCGAGCGTCTCCCTGCGCTTCCCATACATCTCTGGCGTGCCAACCGCACAAAGCAAGAGCATTTTCTACTGGCCTTCACAGCAACTCGTAATACAGAAGAGAAACTTTCCACGAGGGGAAAAAACACGGCCCCGTGACAGCCACCTGGGCGGAAGGTAAGGGCTGGGGACGCGCCTTCTGCTGCTGCATCCCACCTTTAGAGCGACGCCGAACGTCCGTGTTTTAATGTGGGTTTCTCTCGCTGTATCAAACCGAAATCAAGGGGCCAGTGGATTAAGGGAAACGTGGTTCTCTGCCACAGGAGCCTCCCAGCTCCGCGTTAGAGCTCCCTTACTTAAACCGTCTGCCGTAAACCGTTTCAAAGTGTGCAACGCAGCGCTTCAGCCTCCCACATTAAATGAGGACTTCAGGGAATTAAATAATAAAGCTTATTTTAAGCAACCAACAGAGGGCCCGGCGGCCTTCCAGTAAAATCCGAACGCGACCGTGCGCGGGGCGCCCGGGCTCAGCCTGGCCGAGCCCAAGCGCCCCTGGCCCGGCTCCCCCGGCCGCTTGGCAGCCCGGTGCGGGGACAGGCGGCGGCAGCAGCAGCCCTGCAGCCGAGCATCTTCCAGCTGGGGGCAACAGGCAGCCGGCGGCGCTCCGGCCTGCGGGAGCCGGGCGGCTACGAGTCGGTCCTGCGGGCCGCCCCCCTGCCCCGCGGGGCGCCGTCGGACGCGGCCCCGGCGGCGTTGGCGGCCGCCGCCTCGGGCCGGTACTTGAGCCAGCAGATGAGCCAGGTGACGACGACGGAGAAGAGCGCCAGGATGCTGGCGACCGACAGGCAGATGGGGCCCACGGGCGACGGCGAGGCCGAGGCGGCGGCGGCGGGCTCGGAGCCGTACTGGTTGACGAAGATGAGGCCGGTGAAGAGCAGCACCACCATGGCGAGGAAGGAGACGACGACGCACACGCAGCCGGCGCTCAGCGCCGCCCGCTTGCAGCTCTGGCAGCTCTCGCAGCCGCCAACGCCGCCCGAGGAGCGCGGCCCGGCCCGGCCGGGGGCGGCGGGCGGCGGGGCCGGGGCGGGGGCCGGGGCGGCCGCCGGCTCCCGGGCGCGGTGCGGGCGGCGGGGCGGCAGCGGGGGCAGGCGGTCCTGGGGCAGCGGGTCGCGGGCCCGCAGCTGCGGCGGGCAGGCGGCGGCCAGCTTGGTGTTGACGGGCAGGCCGTGGACGCGGTGCTCGGGCAGCGCCGTGCGGTGGCGGCACAGCGGGCAGGCGAGGGAGCCCCCGGCACCGCCACCGCCACCGGCCCCGGCACCCGCCCGCCCCGCCGGTCCCTGCTCGGCGGCGGCCGGGGGCTGCTGGGCGGCCCGCAGGTGCAGCTGGCTCAGGCACTCCTGGCAGAAGGTGTGCAGGCACTCCAGCAGCTTGGGCGCCCGCCGCTCCAGGTCGAAGTAGTTGTAGCAGATCTTGCACTCGTAGTCCTCGTAGCTGGGGGGGGCGGCCGCCCCCCCAGCCGCCGCCGCCGCCGCCGCTTCATCCTCCTGCCGCCCGCCGCGCCCGCCGCCGCCGCCGCCCTTCTTCTGCGCCGGCTCGGCCATAACATGTCGCCGGGGGGGCCCGGAGAGCCGCGGAATAGCGGGGGAGCCCCCGGCGGGCGGGCGGCAGCCGCCGCCTCCTGGCCGCGCCCGCGGGCTGCGGAGAGCCCGGTGCGGGTGGGCGAGGGGCGGGGAGGGGCGGGCGGGGCCGCGCCGGGGCCGCGCTGCCGCCGGGGGCCGCGGGGGGGCGGCCGGAGCGCGCTGCCCGCCCCCGGGGCCGCCCCCGGCTGCACCCTGCAGCAAAGGGTTTAATGGGGTCCAGGTACGCCGGCGGTGGTGCCGCTCCGGACTGCCTCGCCTTTGGTGTTCCGAGGTTTGTTATCGGAGCTGGATCTGCCTCCAGGTCAGCCGAAACCCCGCCTAGTGAGGGTAGGAAAGGCAGCACTGGGAAAGCTTCCTGGAACTCAGGCGTGGAAAACACACAGGGTAAATGGCAAAGCTGAGTGTAACTGAAAAATAAAAATGCTGGAGGTGAAATTAGGATGAGCTTTACTTTTTTTTTTTTTTTTTGATAAAACTTAAGAATGAGAAAAACTAGTTTTTTTTGTCACAGGAACTAACTCCATCACACCCAAGCAAGGTTATCGTGTGGCACAAGGTCCTAGAGAAGACTTAATGGAAAGTGGAAGCAGGATGGAGAATTGTGACAGAATTGCCCCCGTCCCAGCTACCGCTGTTGCCTGCAGAAGGATGCAGCTCATATTTACCCGTTTGGATGGCCAGTGGTTCCTGTGCTGCCTGGCCTGACCCTATGGCACAACCAAATGCCATCCCGTTTTCTGTTATTTTTTCTGCTGGACCAGCTCCGCAGAGCGGGTTGCTGCTGCCTGATTGCACAAGGTCTGCAGCCAGTGCAAGGAGAAACACTGGTGGCTGTGGTCAGGAGAGGAAACGAGGCTGGGACCACAGCGGCTGTGATTTATGTACCCTTACCTCACTGTGGAACAAAACCACTAATGATTTCAGCCCTCCCATCAGCCCAGCACCGTGCCACCTGCGTATTGGGACAGCACGGTCCGGAGCAAGGCTTCTGTGCGAGCTGCCTGCCCGCATCTGCCAGCAGCCTTCCTGGTGAGGGCGCGCAGCTTTGGTGGGCAGGCTGCTGATGCCACAGACGTGGGCTCCATCACCTGTGTCCCCAGGGTGCCTGGCCTCCATCCGGCTGGATTCTTCCCTTGTCCAGGCCCGTCGTTCTCTCCAGGTGGAGGAACTGGACAACAAGTACGGGTAAATGTTTCCATAGGCCTTTCATTAAGACCTTTCCGGTCTTGTGGGCCGGAATCAAAGAGAGCAGAAATGTCTCCAGATTTTGGAAGAGTTACTGCAGTTCTCAAGGTCCAGATGTACTCTCTCTTTTAGTTGCTTAAATTGCAATTAGCATGTGTCTTCTGGACTGTCAGCTTGGAGGGCCCGTTCTTTAATGGAAAAGTTGTATTGGTTATTGTAAAAAAAAAAACTGAACTGCAGCTGAGCCGATTCTGAGGGCTGACTTTTGGCTGAACCAGTTTCTGCGCCTTTGGATGTTATTCAGCAGAGGTTGTGTTATGAGTTCTGAGCAGAAGTGGCAAACAAGCCTTATGAAATACACATTTTTCCACTTAAAATCATCATCCCGCAGCTGGTAAGAATTGATTTTTTAGCATTTTAAATATTGTGCCTGATTTACCCAGTGCAGCATGCCAGTTCTGTGCCGGTGTAAGCCTTGATCCCAGAGGAGTTGTAGCAGTGAGAAGTGAACTCACTGATGAGCCAAGCCCCAGATGTCGCAGAAGGATCCTCACGTTGGTCACAAGGAGCGTCCTGGCATGCATCTCTCGCTTAGCAATAGAGCTTTGTTTAGCTGTTTTAATTCTTCAGAATTTCTGTGTTACTGTACAACAAGTACGTTTAATGAAACTTGACATCTTGCTTTTTATTTGTAGGTAGGAAGGACGTTACCTCTGATGCATTCATAAGACAGGAGTGGATCGGATGCCAGCCCACTCAAGGTAAAAATGCTGCAAATCCCTTTTTGATGCCCATGTTTTCCATACATTTCAACAATGAAGTGGCTTGTATAGGACTGATGCAAAGATCACTGAAGTCGCACGGCTCTTTGTTAAGTCCTTGTGGTTTAATTTGGCATCGTGGTTGACAACAGAAGCTTTTTGCCAATATTTTAAGATCAAGAGTGTTTTACTTTTATAAAAGTCTGCTTATTGTATGAGTTTCTAGAGTGCATTATGTAACTAAGGCTAGAGCACGTTTGGTAAATATTTAGAAGAGAACCGTCTTGCTTTTCATCCTTGTGCTCAAATTCATTTACCCAGGTTTCCTCCTCCAGCCCCATTTCCACTCACCTCTCAGGGGCAGCAAAAGCTGCACATTACATTTATACCCTCAAACTGGATTGTGGGATGCTGCAACATCATCTTCTGATTTCTTCACGTTAACATTTTATTTCATATAATGTATTTCTGAATAATTTATAATTAAAGTGCTTTTTTTTACCTTTTCTGTCCTGGAACTACTTGAGCAGCTATTGCATGCGTGGTTTATTGCATTCAGTACAGAAGGGAATGTTAATTTCCAATAGTATTTGTGTGCCATTTTGGGGAGCTGAGAAAGGAAAGAGAAAGGATTATGGTTATGAGCAATTCCACATCAGAGCAACGTGTGTTGTTCTCTTAATGCATACGGTATGAATGATACAGAGGTAAATGGATGCGCAGGTACCATATTTGACACCCCTCTCCTCTCCAAAACCCTCTTTGTTGTGTTGTAGTTGCTAAATAGGGTCCTGTGTTGGTTGCCTCAAGCAACGAGGAATGTGTGAAAGATGCCAGATTTTCTAAAAGTGAAGCTGCCTCTTCTTGCAAAGTGAGAAAGGCCAGGAGCTGACATTGTGTCTCCTTTGCGAGCCCTGACAAAACTCTGGCGTGTTTGCAATAAAAGGGTGAGGGACGTGGGCTTCCAGCTGGGAACGAACACATCAGACACCATTTCTGACTATCCCCACCCGTATGTTTTCCACATCCCTGTGTTTTCTGTGTGTCACAAACAGGCCACTGCATGGTGAGGATTGATTAAGACAAGATGAAGAAGCATTTAAAAGTAGGGGGGGTATGTCCATCAGTGCAATATCCTTCTCAAGTAGCCCAGGTTGAACGGCAGCAAGGATCATCACTAAACTGGGAGACTAGAGGAGACTGGGCATTTGGGGCTGAGGCACATCATGCCTCACCTAGCACCCTGGGGCTTGTGTTAGCTACAGCTTAGGGCTCTCCTGGCCACGTTAAAGCACCCACATTTGAAAATACTGCTAAAACGAATAATTACCACTAATAGTGGGTAGTGTAATTACTGAATAGCAGCACGGCTACTTGCTGTTGGGCAGGGACTTCCTGCTACCCAAATTGTCCTTGCGTTCTACTGAGACAGAAAAGCTATTTCTGTGCGGAACCACTTAAAAAGATTATGTAGCGCTTTGGGAACTTTATTTGCAATACACAATACCGATTTCAGTTACAGCACATCATTGGCATTGAGTTGAAGTAAGGATGGTTATCTTCAAAATAAAGTCCCCATCCAGTTGAGTTGGTAAGCATTTTCTCATCAGCTTCAAAGGGGACAAATTTTTATCCTTAGTAATGACAGGGACACATTTTTTTAACACAGCTTGGAAAAAACTGCTATTGCCCAGACCACAATACTATGTATATGTGCTTAAATCAATTTTATTCAGAATGAGAAACAGATGAAGGATTTGGAGATTTTTGCATTCATACTATTGCATCAGTTCAGATAATAAAATTGTGTATTCTTTTTTGTTTTGAGCTGAAGCAAGCACATAGGAGTTTCTTAATTTTTTTTAGACAAACTTTAACATCTCACAGGAAATACCAGATTTAAAATTCACATGATGTGAACCTAAAACTGGATCTGTTGCTAGCTGGAACCTAAGGGGCCATTTCTATCAATTTCTCTGGGCTTGAGGTTCGTTTCAGTTTTCCATTGTAGATATATTCCAGGTTTATGCTTGAGAAGCTCCTTTGTTGGCAGGAGAGCAGACACTTCATAGGTTCACCCGAGCTTCATCTAAGGTCGCTGGTGAGAGGTAGCTTGCAGAGCAGCAGGAGCTCTGGGTTCCAAGTGTTAGGGATACATTAGGAACAGCCACAGACCACAACACAAAGCCTAATTTTTCTCCTGTGTACATCAGCAGCATGTTCACTGCGTGTGCTTCTGGTGCCCTTTCTCTAGGAAGGCATCGAGAGCAGAAAATGTTCAGGAAGAGCAGGGAAGAGGAGGGACTGGGAAGAGCTTCCAGGGGAAGGGGAGCAAGTGGTCTGAGTCTCCACGGCCTGAGGAAGAGGCAGCTCAGAGGGATGCAAAGCGGTCTGGTTGTCTCTGCTCGACCAGCCAAGCAGCTCAGACACAGCGAATGAATCTCCGGCATTAAAAGGGTCGCAGACTGCCAAAAGAGCTGCTGCCAACTTTTAAACCGGCACCGCCAAGGGTGCCTGTAACTCTAGAGGGAAGGGGATATCTGATTTGTTCCTTGGCATACTTTCGCTGTATATTCTGTTATGCTGGCCCACTCATTTTCATAATATTGGAAAGGAAGATGAGAAGCTTGCTTCTAATGGGTTGATTAGATATTAAATATTTTGGAACAAAAAAGGCCAGCAACTGGGATGTCTTTCTGATGGGGGTGAGAACTCAGGATGTTCGATCTGGAGAGAAAGCCCTCCAATTAGCTGAAAATGCAGTTCTAGCTGAGTCAAGAAAGAGATTCCTTTATCCCAATTTGAAATCTAAATTACTTTAATTGAGGAGTATATGGTTCCTGAGTTTTATGAGTAGGAATAATTGCAAATGAATTCAATTGCAAATTTTTTTTTTTTGGTACACAATTGTTTTTCCCACAAAAATGTGGACTAAATTTGTACTCCCACTAGTGAGTGCCAATCTGGAAAAACTCCACTGAGTTCATTGCAGCTACCCTACTTGCACCTTCCTTTGTGAGTACAGAATCAGGCTCTGCGTGCATAATTTTTCCACTTTTAGACCTGAGGGAATATAATCGGGAGCCAGGCTGAGGTCCTATTCCAGATCGAGTCTTTCATATGCAGATTATAAAATCACTGAAAAACAAGCTTGGTTTGGCAGTTACTTTAAAAGAGACCTTGGGTGATTTTATCAACAGCAGAAGATGCAAATCATTCTTCATGCTAGGAATCACCATATATCTCATTCTGGGAGATGGGATCTGTACTGACTTTTTCACGGTGAGGGAAAAATACCGTATTTGGGAGATTTCTTAGGGCCACTTCAGGTCTCTGGAAGTTCCTCTGCCCTCAGAAACCTCGTCCCATAATCTCAGAGACATGTTTTTACACAATTTATTTAGATCAATATTTTTGTTTTATTTATTTCGATAGTCTTGTCTCATGTCTCTGACTGTCTGAAGCTTCAAATGAGATTTCAGAAGCTCATCCAAAGTTTCTATATTAATTCTATTAGAAGCACGGACTTTGAGTTAGCAGTGTGGGTCAGGTTTGTAGATGCCAAGGCAGGAAAGCACACAAGGATTGCATCTTTGCTCAGCTCTTGCACTGCTAGAGACCTCGTAACCATGAAGGAGGGGAGTTAAAACACGATTTTCTCTTCAGCCAGTGCCAGGAAAGCTGCTGACCAGATGGATGATCCATGAGGGATGTGAACAATGGTAGTTAAATGCTCAGGAGTTGCTACCATTGTCTTTCAAAAGAATGTGTATTCCCCAGATGAGAACAAGTAAATAGAGATAACTATTTACTGGGCATGCATGTCTTCTGTAAAACAATGAGGGAACGGCTGAAGTCTTGTTCTCAGATTATTTTGTGGGTCAGGAACGTAAAGCAGCGCCTTACGAGTCCTAAGGTCCAGCGTGCCAGATACAGCTCCGGGTATTCAGGAACACTAAAGGCTTAGCCCAGTTACACCACAACTCTCCCCTGCAAAAATATACTGACAGTACCTGCCATTTGGTGGTATTTTGATGCATCTCAACAGCAAAGCATCTGCGCTAAGAGTGAGGCACGGGAGAAAATCATTTCTGTGATGAGTTACGTGGGGTGATGGAGCTGCCCAGGCCAGCTGCCTCCTCAGTGCTGTCCCCACGGAGAGGGCAGTGAGGGCATGAGAGCCCCATATTTCTGTCTCTCCTTTGGGTCCCTTTTCCTTCCTCCCTTCTCCAGTCTGAGGACGTTGCACCCTGCTTCAGAAGGTGCCTGATGCTCAGGAAACACACAGGTTTGTGCCGTGGTTTACGCTTCTTGCAGTGCTTGGGCCAGGCCTGCCTGACACAGGCAGTAAAAGTCCTGCTCTGGGATGGTGCAGATCGCCTTAACGTCACCCGAAACAAAGGCAAACGCTGTCAGACTGCCTAATGGCTGTTTCTATCCACTATCCCATAAAAGATGTACATATATATCCCTCTTGGTGTACTGCCAGTCAATCAGCATTAAAAAGTTGACATATGGGTGTGGGATTTTTTGCTGTCTTTAAAATAGGAGCAATGACATTAAGGTTTGTCATGTAAATAGTAGAAATAAAGCAAAAAACCCAAGAGCTATTTATGGTTTTAGGATGGCATCTGCAGGGTGGGTGGCAGTAGAATGAAAAGCAGTGAATCTCAAGGCTCTCTGTAGCTGAATGAAAAGACTGAACATACATTTTTGGTGGTTTAAGAAGCGGTGGTTACCCTAGGTTCATGCATACAAGCAAAATAAAACCTATGAACTAACATGCTGTCAGTAGAAGATTTTCAGAAGGGATTAGTGTTAGGCACTGCACATTTATAAAGCTCTAACTAAAATATGAAGATATACTTAGTTTACGACTGACTGCAAAAAATCAGGGAAGAAAATTGAGCAGAAGGAGAAAAATGAGCCAAAGTAAAAGAAATCAGTAGCCCAGACAGTCTGCAGGTTCCCTCCTTCTTATAGGGTAGAAAAACGGACCAAAACATTTGCCAAAAACAGAGGTTTTGTACCACAGCAGAATGGATTCAGTTCTGATGTCCAGGTTATCGTGCAGTGGCAATGCCCAGCTCTGTGCTGCATACACAGAGCTTAGGGGAAAGACAGAACAGCTCCCAGCCTGTTGCATTCCTAACAAATGCTTGGTAGCAGTGACTCATGCCACTGATAAACACTTAGAAAACATCATGCTGCAGCTTCAGGAATGGTGGCTGAGGTTTCCTACATGTAAGGGGCCACTGAAGAGAAATTATGAAGCTGCCTGGGGGAATGGGACCTGGCTTTTAAATCCTCGGCTCTGAACAGGACAGAGAACCACGGAGCAATGTGCAGCGCACAGAGGGCTCTGGCAGTGGTCTCTGCCGGGGCAGGATAAACCAGTGCTGCACAGCACCAGTGGGTATCAATTTCTTCTCCTCTGGGAAGATGATGTGATTAACACCAACAGCTCCTTTCCTTCAGTTTTCGCTCAGTTTTGTATGTGCTGGCTGTGAGGGCATCCATCAGCAGCCAGCAGTTTAGAGAAAACATGCTCTGTTTGTGCACAGGGGCGCCAAGCAAAGCCGACCTTTTCAAGAATAATGGCTTGCTTGAAAGACAGGGAAGTTGTAAAAAGAAGGGCGTTACACCGCGTTCGGTAATAATCACTCAAGAACTGTCATGTTGTCACCATTTCTTCATCTGCTGAGTGAGAGTTTGTTCAAGATAGCGTGCTAAGAGATTTCGGGGAGCAAAACAAGCAAACAGAAAGCCTGTTTGTTCAGCTGACCTCTTCCAGCAGAGACCGCCTCTCTGCAGGGCAGCTGCCCCACGAGACTGGCTGTTTTGGGGAATCCATTTGTCGTGATCTAGGAGTCCCTCCGTGCTCCAGGCAGATGGCTTTACGTGGCCTCGGTGAGAGCTGCCAGGAACTCTTCCCCTGGTTTCACGTACATCGAGGCAAAACTCAGCCCAGAGAGAGAGGAGTTTTCACCAGTTTAGGCCTGGGCTCTTGTTGAGACAATTTCTCCAGAGGGCTGAGATGGAATTGCGAATGAAACCAGTGCAACTCTATTGATAGTCAAGGTTTTAAAGATTCTTAGGGGTTAAGTTAGTTATGTAAACACAGCGTTATTAAATTCCGTTTTGTCATCATTTTCCCCGAACACTGAAACAGCCAAGGTGTGGGATAAGCCTACAAATAACTAGAAATGTTGAGAACACCTCCAGGAATTTCACAGTGGAGATGCATGCAATTGAAGTGTCCAAATGATATGGTGCAGAATAATTATTTAAATGACATGCTAATCATTGCTGGAAATTAGCAATACCATTTCAAGCAATGCAAATCATACGCAATTACATAGCATTATCTGGTTACTTACACTGCAAACAGAAAAGTTAATTATTCCTACCCAAAACAGCAGCAGAAGCTTCAGCACATTCTCCTTCGTGCAGCTTTTGGAGATGCTTTCATCTTTCCAAGTTCTGAAATTCACTTTTCTTTTTGAAGAAAAGAAAATTCTCTAAAACTCTACATTCTCTAAAACTGGAAAGATGACCATAAGGATTTAATAAGAAAATTTTATGAACGTTATAAAAACAAGGGTCGGCAATTCCATTTTTTTCTGTGCCTAAACTTCCAGGAGCTGATGAGCAGTTTGGACCTTACAGGAGCGATATATTTAGCACACACACCACCGTGTGCTGCTGGAGCTTCACATTTTTGAGACCATCTGTGCAAAGACAATTGGCTGCATGTTCAGGGCACTGAAGGCTGCTGATGTATCAGAAACATGTTCCGATCTCGCCGTGCTGCTCAGCTAAGCTAACGAAGAAGGTACTTGTGTAGAAAACGCTTTTTCGAAGCCAGAAAAGCCATGCAAAACAGGCAGGTTTGAAACCCATTACATGTGTGTGGACTTCTGTTGTGCTTAATCGAGCTGGTTTTGTGTTATCCCCTCTCAAATGGAGATCAAAGCTGGGAGAGATCCAGTGGGAACAGTGCCTGTCCTGGGCTTCACGTGGCAGACACACAGCCGCTCCTGCTGCTGCAGAGCAAAGCCTGCTGAAGCTTCGTGTCTCATGTTTTTTATTGACCTACGTTGCAAAAGTTGCTTTTTTTTGTTTGTTTGTTTGTTTGTTTCTTTTTTTCCTCAGAAACCTTCTTTAAATAGAATTTTATTTGAACTTCGATATGCATTAAATCAAAAGTGAAGGATTGAAGTGCTGTGAAAACCACAGTGGGGTGCTTTCTAAGGGCACACTGAACAGCACTTTGCCATCTCTGCAGCTTACTTCACAATCTTTGCTTCTTCCAGATAAACTGAGAAAGCTCCAGTTTGTTCCCCGTGAGGTTGGTGGGTGGTCGGGTCTGACATGCAGTAGAAGAGTCACCTATCCAAAATAATGTGTTCAGTAATGTGTCAACTAAATAAAAAAGAAATTGCAGGAAACTTCTAAAAAGAGTATTAAAAGTATACAGTTTTTAACAGTTTCCTTTGCAGTATGAAGAGTGAAAAATGCAAATTACTAAAAAACAGTGAAGGATGATGAAAGCGAGCTGGGCTCTGAAGTATATGGAGAAAATGACTGAGGATAAAGAAGAGATACAGGATGATGCTGGTGAAGAAAATGTGGCCAACACCTCCTTAAAGACAATGTGCCGTGATGCCAATGCATCATTGGGATTTCGTTCTTCAGTGCGTGGCCAAAGGAGCCTGCAAACGGTGTAGCGCAGGCATTGCAGCCCAGCGGTGAGCAATATGGGTGCTGAGTGTGCTGGTGTCCACACCATTTCCCCCCTCGCTGTCTGCCTTGGAGAAGCACGGACGTGGCATTCGCGGGCACAAGGACCACCTGCTGCCACCTGACAGGGCTGAGGGGCTGCCCTTCAGGGTGAAGCCTGGTTGCTGGCTGCGTTTGCTCCTTCAGCCCCATTTCCTCAGCCTACGAGTCAAAACAAGACTCGTCTGACTGTCAGGACCACAAACAGGCTGGCATCTGAACGTGGAGCTGCGTTCTTATGGCAGCATTATCCTCCCCCGGTCGTGGAATTTGTGCCTAGCTCTCAGCTTTGTTGATGCTGGAGGCAAAATGATACGCTGGCATGACAGCGACACGAGTTGTTGTTAAGGAAATGCTTTCGGTGCAAGGCACTATTTTCAGCTTACTGAAAAGTTACCCTTTGTTTTCTCATCTTGCGTGCTCAGCCCAGAGGTGAATTTCCTCCCCCATGAAAATGGCGCTGAGCGCTGACCAGCTGCTGGGGTGACGTTTTGGCCCGAGATGAGGGAGTTTCACCGGTTAAAACTTTTAGCATGTTCTTTGCAGCTGGTCCTTTTACAAACTCTCAGAGAGCTACATAGCTCGTCCTTTGCAGCGGTCCTGCTTCCACTGCTTTTACAGAAAACTGCAATTTGAAATGCCAGAAAACCTGCATGGGGCATACAGAGAGTGGGACGGGCACTTCCTGAAGATTTCTGTGTTTTGTTTTCTTGTTTTCACCTTTCAAGAAGCCAAATCCCGAATGTTTTTATTGGCAGTCAGAGATAATGTGAGGCAGGTCTCAGGAAAAGGGTATTAGAGCCTTGCTCTGTAAGAGGAACATCAAGAGGAATGATTCACACTCCTGCTTTGAACAAGAACAAACAAGTTGTTCCCTGAGCAGTGCCAGTGATAAAACAAGCTTCCTATAGACGTGTATTCCAAGTTACTACGAGCTTTCCACTGCGACTGTCACTTTTGTGCTCTCAGTTCTCTCACCAAACCCTCCATCATCCCCGTGGCCCTTCTTGTGATCCCACAGTCTGCCCTGCACGCATCCCTGTGTCCCTGGAAATAAGTGACCTGCATGGGGCCACCCAGTGGCCTGCTCCATGTCATTTCTCTGGCTCCAGCCTTTTGTCACTGAGGCTACACCAGGGACACGCGGGGGTAAGGCTGTGCACAGTACTGCCTCTGCTAAAATCATCTGTGTTGGTGGAAGTAACCTGCTGCTGTCATCTAATGCCATGGGTGTCCTAAGGCGCAGCCAGGAGGATGGTAAATTCCTGCAGGCACATCCCTCCTCGGTGTTTGTGGAGGCCTCAGCGAACAGAAAATTAACCAAGAGCTGGAAATCGTAGAACCACTAGGGTTGGCAAAGAGCTCCAAGATTGTCCAACTGTCCCCCTGCCACCAGTGTCACCCACTGAACCCTGTCCCCAGGCACCACATCCAGCCTTTCCTCAAACACCCCCAGGGACGGTGACACCACCACCTCCCTGGGCACCCCATCCCCGTGCCGGACTGCTCTGTGAGCAGAAACATCTCCTCATTGCCAGCCTGAACTCCCCTGGTGCATTTATCCCCCCAAACCCTGTGTGCACCCACCCCACCCCTGCCCACACTGCCTGGCGGCCATTTTATGCCCTTAGCGCCAAGCCCCCTGCACCCGGTGGGCGTGGCCTGGCGCACGGAGGGGCGGGGCCACCCAGCGGGGCGTGGCCTATCGGGGCGTGGCCTATCGGGGCGTGGTCCAAAGGGGGCGTGGCCTAACGGGGCGTGTCCGGGCGCACCTGTGTGGGCGGGGCCTGGCGGGGCGGGGCCGGGCACCTGCGGCGCGGCGGCGGGCGCAGCATGGGCCGCCTGCTGCGGGCCCTGCGCGGCTCCCAGCCCGTGGCGCGCTTCCAGCGCTGCTGCGGGCTCTTCCCCGCCGGCGATGCGGGCGCAGGAGGAGGAGGAGGAGGTGGAGGTGGAGGAGACCCCGCCGGGGAGTCCCCGCTCCTCGCTGCCTGCAACGGGGCCGCCGCGGGGCCGCCGCGCCGCCGGGGGGGCAGCGCCGGCTGCCGGCCGCACAACGGGGTGCGGGGCGCCAGGGTGAGTGCGGGGAAAGGGGAAGGGGAAGGGGAAGGGGACGGGGGGGCCGTGACTCAGCAGGGCCGGGGCCGGGGGCTGGGGGAGCCCGGCCGGGGGTGCGCGGTGCTGCGGTCCCCGCACGGTGCCCGCCGGTGGCTGCGGGCTCAGCCCCAGCCGTGGGGAGCCCCCGGCCGGCCCTGCCCGGTGCCTGCTCAGCGCGGCTGATGGAGCGGGGCGGGCACCGGAGCCCTCCCCGGGGTAACGCTCCGCCGGCAGGGACGGGCGCTTCGCCTGGAGCCATCGCTGCTGGAAGGGCCAATGCGTCCTGCATGGGCACGGCACCGCGCCGTGCCAGCGGGAGGGCCTTTCTCCGCCTTTTTCCACCTAAAAAACTCACTGCCCAGTCCTGGAAAGCATTGAATTTGGATCTAAAGGAAATGGAGAGGGAAGCAGCAGCTTGACAAGTGTTTCAGGGCGGCGTTGGAGCTGTTAAGGAAGGCTCCTGGCTCTTGTGGAGCCCATCTCTGTGAGGAGGGTCTAAAGCACCCCCGGGAATGGGCCCTGGCAGCCCCAGCAGGGGTTCGGGATTTCCGTCCTGGTGCAGAAAGCAAAGCTGAGTGTGGCTTTTCCTTACGCCAACCAAACGTCCTCCATTCTCTGTTGCTAAATGGCCTGGGGTGGCCTTGATCCATCTGGAAAAAAAAACCACAAACGTGGGTTTAGGAGCCTGCTACGAGTAGCAAAGTCCTCAGCTATGAGCTTTTATGATCAGTGACGTTTTCTTGCTCTTTGCTGTGGGCGTTTGCAGCAAGGTGCCAGAGCACCGCCCTTGTGGCTCACCCCCGGTGACCCTGGTGGCTCTGCTCAGCTGGGGCATCCCTTCCTGAAGCACGGGGACCCCAAAGGCGGTGTTAGTGGGACAGACGGCTTCCCTGGTGTAACATCTTCCATACTACTTCGTCTTTCTTGCAATGATACAGTAGTCTGGAAGCTCTCAGGTTCTCCTGTGTGAGCTGTTGTGCGACCAGGAGGTTGGTCATACCTGTAGAGCACGTAAATGTGTGCTGGAGTCCGGCTGCTGCCCGTGGCTGGCCAGCTGCTGGGGCTGCAGCAGCACCATCCCCCCGGCACCCCCTTTTTCTCTTGGGCTTCCCATCCGAGGTGGGCTGGATGGGGGTAGGGGTGCTGAGGGTGCAGCTGGTGCTGGATTGGGAGGAGATGGAGATGCCTGGCAGGGTTGGATGCTCATGGGGGAGCCTGAGGGAGGGCAGTGAGACGGGACTTGGGGGAGAGACCTTTAATTACCCACATGTTTGTTGCTGGTGGTGCTGCTCGTGGTGTAGCAGTGCCTTCTGCCAGGTATCACCTGCAGCTGATGTGTTCTCTAAGGCCTCGTGGCTGCTCTCAGCAGCACCATGGCTGGCTGTGCTCCTGGGATTCAGCCCTCAGCCCCATCCACCCCAGGAGCTGCTGTGGGATGGCGAGGCAAGGAGTGACGTATCTGGATGTAAAGTGTTTCCTAAGCATTGGATCTGCTGCTTAGTTCATGCTCTGTGTTCCCTGCCAGATCAGTTAGAACCTCTCCCCCCCCTTTTTTAAAAAAAAAAAAAAAAAAAAAAAAAATTCAAGTGAAAACACTGATATCTGAGGATAATTCATGGTGTTGCTAATGCAATGTGCTATTTATGCCCTGGCTCAGGCTTAGTATTGAACCCAAGGGCTTTAATTGACGGTACTGATGGGTTTTATCATTACAGAAGACAAGACATTAACTTCTTATAGTTACAGTGTCTCTAGCTAGGACTTCTTCTGCACTCCTTTCTACCATTAGTTTGATTTACAGGGAGTCTACATCTGAAACTGGTTGGAAGGTATTTGTCCTGATTTTTTGTTGTTGTATATACTTGTATATAAACAAGTACTAACTTTCCAAAGGCTTCTTCGGTGTTTCACTGAATAACTTAAAAAATGCTTTGCGTATTTGAAAAGCAGAGAGCTGCTTATCTGTAGGCTCCTGATGGAAGCTCCGTCCTGAAGCTGATATCCTGAATTAAAGGCAACAGAGGGGGAAAAAAAAAAGGGGGGGGAAAAATCTTATTTCAAGTTTTCTGTAGCGATTTACTCGTTTCTTCTCCCCATTTCCTTTTCCGAGATGCTTTATCATCTCCTGCAATCTCTCTTCCTGACTGTGAAGGAGCACAGTTCATATTTACTCTGCAGTTACACCTTAACTGCCAGGACTGCTCGGGGCGGTGTGGTGTTTGCAGGCTGCCTGCTTGCCGTTACCGATCGCACAGCTCTGCCTCGTGCACGGGGACTGATGGCAGGGAGGCGAGGGTAAGGGCAAGGGAAAAGGTGGATAAAAACATACTTCCATTTGGAGGTGTGGGTACTTGCTGGCAGCACGCAGGTAGGGTGCCTGGCAGCCTGACGCAGACTTGTCCCGGAGCTTTGGGGTCTCTCTGCAGTGTTCCTTTGCAACAGATTTTGCATCTGGGATTTGTTTGAAGGTTCCTCTGGAACCACTGAGGTTCATCTCCCACTGAGGGATGTTTGTAAGTGTAAGAGGCTTTCAGGAGATGACTGGGACTCCCTTTTGGCGCTGGCATACAGCCCCATCCCAGACGGGATGGCTGGAGAGCTGTGTCAAAGCCTGGCACGTGCTATCTGTGACCAGCACTCAGTGACCTGGCAGATCTTGCTCTAGAAGCACCCAATGCTAATAAACATTTGTGAAACTTCACTCGCTGATGGCAGTAGGGATCGTGTGTAGCTGTATGGTGCTGTTAGGGCTGCTGCTGCTGTGGGGGTCCAGGAGGGGCTGTGGTGGTGCTGGGACCGGGCGCTTCGTGACTCAGCACAGCCTGAGTCATCCCTTTGGAGGCTGCTGGACCTCGTAATGAGGAGCTGCCAGGATCCTGGGATTAATTCCCCTGCTTGGAGGCAAGCCACTTGCTGCTTTATAGTTCTGCTGAATGTCTCAGGCCATTAGTTCGGCTATCAAGCAGAAGAGTAGGAGTTCATCTCTTGTCATTTTCCTCCTCTGTATCTCTGGAGTCTGGGGCAGGTTCCGTGGGCAAGGGGCCAGAGGAAATCTCTTCTCCTGGAAAATTCCTTTGGACAGCCAGTTCTTACGTTACCTCCCGTGCGTGTTGTATGGGAAGCACTTACAGGTCATCTGGGCAGTGGAAAGGGACTATTGCCTGCTATGGCCTTGCAGGCAAGTACATCTGAGGCCTTAAATGTCTGCACGGTGATGTCTAAAGAGAGAGAAACTTCATCACATTTAATTATATTTTTTTTAATAAGACTATTCAGGTTCCTGCTTCATGGGGCTCCGTATCTCTTCCATGTAGTTGGCACCTGTAATTTATTTTTTCCAAGGTAAACAGCTACTGGTCTAGATCTAGAGGTACACAAATGCTTTCATGCAGGGTTATGTTGCTAATTTATTACCATTTTGCTACTACATTAGTCAACATGTATTGCTGGATGAAAAAGATGTTTCATCTGTCCTTTTGGAAGCAAGTGGCAGTGCTACGTCCTGCTGCGGAGCTCCTCGAGCCTGGCAGCACAGGTGCCCACGGGGCGATGCCACGGCTCCAGCAGCGCCCCGTGTCTGTCCCTTCTGCAGCTAGTTAGACCCGATGGGGTCTGTGTGCATGTGGAGGGCGTGCAGGTGCCTCACTTCACAGAACTTGGTGTCAGGCACCGAAGCTGTGCCACAGGAGAGCAAGGACCAGGCTGCCGGGTGCTACAGGAGGAGCCCCCGGGGGAGCAGAAGGGACGTGACCCCATGGGGTCAGTGCTGGGGTGATCCTGGCTGCTCCGTGCCTCTCCAGATAGACTTCTGCTGTGGAAACAGTCTTCGGCTGGGTCCATCGTGCTGCTGGGTGGGACGAAGGGGCTCATTTTGGGAGCAGCACTGTGGGGCTGCCCCTTCTCTCCCAAACACCCTGGGTGTCTGGCAGCCGTGGCAGTGCTGGGACGGCTCCGACTCGGGTCACCTTGGCAGGGAGTCGAGCAGGAGGCGGTGGTGTCAGCTCCCACCCAGAGCTGCTGCTGCTGGTACTCAGCCTGTGGAGTACAAAACACCGCTGAGTTGTGGAGGAGTTTCTTGATCTGCTTTGAGGCTGGAATCCCCGTCCTCTTGAGCAGTCGGTAATTTGTCTTCTTGGGTTCTTTCCTCTCTCTGCAGGTACTCCTGCAGCTATCTAACTCCTGAAACATCTTCCTCTACCACTTTGAGGCGTAGGCTCCGTGGTGTACCTCATGAAATTGCAGTGTAATTCTGGAGAATTAAAATGCAATTACACAAACCTGTTCTCCCACTGCAAATCAGGGAGGAAGGGCAGCCTTTTCCTTCTGTCCTTCCTTCTCCTGCCTCTTTTGTGCCCTGTTCCTTCCTCTTTTTGCACAAGCCAGTCCTCCTGGAGTAAGGAAGATGCTGAAGCCCTTGGGAAGCTCTCCCACTGCCTCCGTCAGGGTTCCTGGAGCAGCTCGCATCCAACCTGCGTGACCTCTGGTGGGGACAATCGGGCTGGTGGCTTGCTGAGAGGATGGAGGAGCTGAACTGAGCCTTCCCAGTGCTTGTGGATAAGCAGCTGCTATGCATAAGCAGTGCTGGTGCTGTGCACCTTCCTTGGCAGGAGGCTGCTGTTGATGCCACTTGTCAGTGGTTAAAACCAGAAGCTGAAGAGCTGGAAGCCTGAGGAGTTGCTCGGGCAGCTAGAGCAGTGATGAGAGGGACAAGGTCCCACAGAGCATACAAGGGAGAGTGAGGGCGCTGCCCGAGTGATGTTAGGAGAAAAGGAATGCAATTGTGGCACCAGGACACCGCTGTGTGGGGCAGATCGGATGAGCATGATTATTAACGATATCTAGGAATCCCAAGTGTAGGAGCTGGTAGGAATTGGGGTGTCAGCTCTCCAGGCATCTGCTAAGGAAGGGATTTATGAAGTCAAGTGGCTTGAGAGTTGTTGGAGTGCCTCAGGGAACCTCTTTGGACAGAAAGCAATGAGTACAGAGGCTCTTCGGAAGAGGTTTCTTAGCCTTGTGGGAGGAACCAGCTGGAAATGTGAGTGTGGGGGCTGCTGCTGGAGAAATGGAGTTAGGAGGAGCTGGAGGACAAGAACAGAAATCAATATCATCAAGTTGAAGGTCGGGTTGAGAACTGGCTGCTATGCAATGCCTTCTGATCCAGGGGGTATCATAAATATGAGATGGCCTGCAGCAAGCAGCGGAGCCTCCATCGCTGGTGTCGGTGAGGACAGGTCAGAGCCTGCTGTCAGTGATGTGAGTGCAATCTGTCCGTCCTGGGTGGACAGACAGACAGGGCTTCTGCTCGTGCCTTGCAGGAAGCAGTGGGTGTCCTCCAGCTGGCTGCAGGCACTGTCCTCCACGAGAGATCTGCCTAGTTGGCAGCCACTGCCTTATGTCTCTGAGAGACTTCAGTTTTTTTCTTTTTAATTAAGCAAGCTTTCTTTTAGGAAGATGATTCTTCTTCCTTCATCAATTCTTCCTATTAATTGCTAAGCAAGTCCTCTCTCAGCTCTAGTCTCACCATATTCCGTGCTATATTCAAACAACCCAGCAGATTGTTACGTCTATTTGTGCCCTCTCGGTGAAGGAAGGAGGCCTAATTATGTTGCTTCCAGAACAATGTACAGAAATATATAATTAAGCCTGCCTCCCAAGCACTAATCAGGGCGGAAGGGAAAAGCATCTGAAGATAAAAGAGCTGAGGTGTCTTCTCTTCTCTGTGTCCTGGGCCTGTGCTGGCCATGCTGGTGATGACGTGTGTGCCTCCATCCTTTGGGGATGAAGGGGGAAGGTGGGATCAAGGCGTGCTGATGGAAGTCGTGATGAGAGCTGCGAGAGACAGCGGCTGGGGAGCTGCTAAGGCACCTTGCTGAGAGCTTTGCATAATGGCTTTTTGATTTTTCTTTTTATTTTTTGGTGCTTGGGATGAATTAAGCTGCTGAAATGCTACCAGAACTCCCCCTGACTTCCAGACTGCTGCTTTGTCTGAGAGCATTGAAAGCGCCGGGGCTGGCTGGAAGCTCTCCCACTGTCACCTCTTGCATCTGCACTAAATGATGATTCAATAAACGATGATTCAAGGCTGTCCCTAATAATTATGCCATCAGTGCATGCCCCTATAAATACGTGCACAGCAGCTGCAGGCTGGGTGATGCCTATCTGCGCACTAACCGACGGGGCAGACGAGCCATTTCTGGGAACTTTGTCGCATTTAAAGAGGGTTTTCTCCTGCTTGGCTTTTCTCCATCCCGTGGCCTCTCAGGTTTCAGTTAGCCGCAGGTCTCTCTCCAAGGACAAGGACACTGCACAAACCTGGGCAGCTCTCGTGCCCTGGCTGCATCACGTTCTGGAGAGGGGGAATCACAACCTAATTAGAAGTGCCTGGGCAGAGCAGGGAGCTGCACACTCATGGGTTTGGTTAGGTGAGATTTGTCAAGTCTTGGGGCTTCTTATGTGCATTTTGTAGGCTGTGTGCCACTGCTCTCCCCTCTCCTATCTTTCCAACATCTCTGCAGTTGTTTCCATGCTTCTATTCCTCACGTTACCGCTGGTGCTGTGCCCTCCAACCCATCCCTGAGAGAGGCTTATGGTGCTGCAGCCATGCAGGGCCCCTTCCTGGGGACACGGCCCCCTTGTCCTGCCACCATCCCACCTTGGGGTAGCGAGTTTCCAGGCTGGTGTTGTGTTACCCCCCAGATTTATGCTCTGTGCCATACTGCACTGCAGGACCAAGCTGTCTGGTTTCTACTGTCTGCACGTACAGCAGGCGCTTTTTTCTGGGGCTTTTTTCATGTGCCTTGTCTTCAGCAGCTTCTCTAGACTTTGTGACTTTTTATAGTGTAAAAAATCCCCAAAGTGAGAAGAATCGCGATGCATTCAGTAGGGTCTCTGGGGGAGAAATTCCCAACCTTCTGCCAAGTTCCTGTTGCAAGTGAAGTCATGTAGCGACTTCAAGAACCTTAATTAATCGTGCTCATCTCCTGAAAGATCCCAAGAAGCCGAGAGCTGGTACCAAAACGTTGGTTAATGGTGTCTCTGGGTCAGGCTCTGAGCCCTAGGGCTGGTCCCTGGAGATGGGGCAGAAATGCCCATGCCTGTTCAGCTCTTACACGGGAGATCCTACAGGACTGGGAAGAGGGGTGGTATCTTTGCACTGCTGCTTTCCCACCGTCAGTGTGCGGAGATGGGCAAGTTGGGCAGAGCTGTAATAGCTGCTGCTGTGTGAATATTTTGGGCAGGGGCTTCATTCAGGGCGACTTGCACACTCACACGCATCGCTTATAATTTGAGCAGCTGACTTTGTTCCAAGTAGATGAGAAGGGTCATTTGTTTGAAATTATCTGTCTCCCGTGTCTGGGAATGCTGCGGCTTGTTGTCCTTTTCTTCTGAAAAGTTCTTAAAATTCTGGCTTTGCCTACAGCCTTAATTACTGCCCATTAAAAGCTCTCTGCTTCTGACCGAGTAGTGACGGGGACGGACGGAGGGGCTGACTCACTGCGGGTGCTCCGAGGTTACGGGAGGCCGCGAGTCACGGCAGTCCATGAGGCACAAACTCCTCTGCTAAAACTCAGTTGTGTAAAAATGCGGGCTGAGAAATTTGCATTGGGAGATGCTAAACCTTCACCCAAATTCACACGCTCTGGGAAAGGCAGCGATATTCCCTTCTGTCAGGAAAAAAGGATTGTGGGGAGTAAGTGTTAGCTGAGGGTTTGTGGGCTGCTGTCCGGAGGTACAAGGAGCAGGCTTGGTGGGCTTTCCATAATTACAACCTTAGGATCATGAGGATTGTGAACTTTCATTGCCACACACTGAAAGCAAGTGGAGCTATTCCGAGATGCCTTTCGCACCTGTCCTCTGGCTGCTGCCGTCACCTCTCACGGCTGTGGGCTTTGTCTCGCGCCTCGTTCAGAACTGCTGGTGTGTTATTAAAAAAAAAACAACAACAAAAAAAAAAAACACAAAACTGTTTAAACAAGTCAAACTAGCAAGTGGGAGATGACTTGTGATGGAGGAGAAGAGAGAAAAAGAAAGGCTTCTAAAAAGCAGTGTGGAAGGATTTGGCCCTGCCTTCTGCCACCAAGTATTTTTAGCTCTGATTTCTTTTAGAACCTGAATAATTATACAATTGCTTTTTTTCCCCCCTACAAAACAGATTATTGTAATTAGGAAGTTTTATCCCTCACCCCATGAGGTTTCAAGCAGAAAAGAATTACCGTGGGGACGTGTCTGCTCATCTCTTATCTAAAGCCTGTAATTCCTGGGGCGCTGGGGACGGCCGCCTGATGGAGGAATTAACGGCGCTGGCAGAAAGCGTCTTCGGGGACCCGCAGATATGACCAGAGATGGTTTAATGATCTCAGGCAGGAGCATCGCAGCTAATTGCACCGGGGGTGTTTTCTCACTGGTGTGTGAGGCTCGAGACGTTTCGGCTGAGAGCTCCGTCGCTGGATTTCCTGAGAGCGGTGCCGGTAACTGAGCTGCCACCTCCAGCACTAATGCACGGGGGAACGCTCCCGCAACCCGAGCGCTTCAGAAGTGTTGACTCATCTTTTCTCTTTATTGATGCAAAAATCAATTTAATATATTTTTTTCCCTGCAGTAGGTGAATGAATGCAGTCTTTTTCCATCCTGCTTCGGTGGTTTTTAGGCAGTTCGCCTCGTCTCCGTACTGAAGGCAGATGAAGGGACTCGAACGTCTAATTGCTCTCCAAATGAGTCACAATTGGATGTCTAGACTTCCTAGACAATCCTTATGCTTTCGCACTGTCATGTAGGATGAGGCTTTCTCTCTGGTGGATTAGGCTCACAATCAGCTCCAAGCATGATAGCTTTCCTCTGAGCTTTAGGAGTTTACGTCAAAGCTCTTTTACTTAGGGAGTCTCTGAAACCTTTGTGTTCCCTTTGCAGCCCTAATCTGTAGGATGCTCTTTCAGCCCCTATCTACCCAGCCAAATCCCATGCATGTCTTTTTTCTTAGGAGAGATGAAGAGAGTTTGGCTCTCTTGCCTCCCAAATCCTCTTCGTGTATAGCTTTTGCCTCCCAAATCCTCTTCATACACATGGTCCCCTTTTCTCCAGAAGCATACAGGTGTTTGCATACAACCTGGCTGCATGCTGCAGCTGCTGCAGCAGGACCATAGCAGGCTGCTTGGTGATGTCCCAGTCCCAGATATCATCATCAGCAAACCCTCGTGTCCTCTGTGCCACATGCAGCTCCGTGGGGCTTCCCAGCTCCGGCGGGCTGCCTGCCACTCAGAAGAGAGAAAAGTAAAATTTCCAGGCCTGTTGAAGTAAATTTGTCTGACTTAATGAGGCACATTTTAAAAGAAGCAGTCCAGTGATTCCATTTCACTCATTTCATCTCAAAACACTCTTCCAGCAAAAGCAGTGGTGGCTCTTTTTAACTGCAGATGTCGAAACTTGGAAATAAAAGCATCAGTGCCCTTTTATTAAATGTAGATAATTTCCCTGGAGCAAGGATTGATCTGATCTCTGGAAAACCTTCGTAGATGTGACTGCTGCCCTTAATTAGTCCTAATGGATTTCTGATCTCTGCTAAGTGTAATTGAGTTGTTACAATGGTCTTTGAGTACAAAAATTTAATTTTTTCTTGACATTTGTTCTAACAAATTATTTAGTTTAAGGGTTGGGAACCATTACAGTGAAATTCCTTGGATATTTGATATAGTTTTCTAACTCATTAAACGTTTCTAAAATCCTGTTGTTTGCAGGGCTGTCCACAGAAATATGTTGTGAAGAACTACTTCTACTACTACTTATTCAAGTTTTCAGCTGCTCTGGGTGAAGAGATCTTTTATATCACTTTCCTTCCATTTACCTACTGGAACATCGATCACTCTGTGTCCAGAAGGATGATAATCATCTGGTCTGTAAGTATTTAAATCACTTAAGCACATACTTAATTCCCTACCTGTAGCAAAAGGGTATTTAAGAGTAAGAATAACCTTTCAAACAAACAAAACCTCTTCAAACAAACAGAAGAGCCCAACATTATTTATGTGGTTCAATGTCTTCAGCCTTGCTAGGGTGAACGCTTGAACATGGACCTGGCAATATGGACATGGACTACTGCTCCCCTCCTCATACCTGGGGTGCTACTTGCAGTGTTGTCCATCAGAAATACTGAAGCATTCTCAAATCAGCAGGCTTCAGCATTGCTTCAGCCTTCCTAAATGCAGTGTAGGGGATCCGGAGTAATGGGTTTCTCTTCTGGCTCTGAAAACCAGTGGGTAAACAGGCACTTTATTCTATACAGGAATGTCTGTTCTGTCACTGCCACTGCCCATCTTGATATTTATTACATCTTTGCCCAAATAAGATTGTTTTAGACCAAAGAAGGGAGGTAAGAAGCATCTCTGGTAGATGATGGACCCTGGAGATCTGTTTGTCAGTCTACACTGATTTGAGAAATTGAAACTTGATAAAAACTTGGATGCGATACTTAGCTTTTTTCATTACAACAATGCTTCTCCTTGACTTAGTCAATTCTGGTTAATAATATCCTGTCTTTTGTCCAAATAACATGATTAGAACTAATAAAAACTTGAATTGGGTCATACATTTAAAATGCATCCAGTCTTGGATGGAAGGCATCAGTTCTTCTGTGCCAGTAACCCTAGTCAATAATTTTTTATAAAGAGAACAGGAAAAATAACTTGCAGATGAAATTCAGAAGTAGGTGGACACTGTGTAATTAGAGCTGGGTTTTGGCCAGGAGTACACCTACTGCTTCTGGAAGTGTGCCACAGAATGATAATTGGTAGTCACTGCCTTCTGGCTTTGCATATTGCTCAAAAGTGACTCCTCCAAGCTGCCTGCGTGCCTCTGAAGACTTGCCTTGCCTTTACCTGGCAAGGAGGCTACCTGATTACTGGCCAGATCTAGCCTGGCGTAATTAGAGTACACAACCGTCTGATGTTATGGCTATCAACATTATTTCTCAGTTACCAAGGGAGTTGTGGGGCTGCCTTTTTATACTGAAAAGGGGAAGCTGTTTTACATACACAGACTTTGGACAATTTGTAGCTTTAGAAACATTTTAATTATATTAAGTATGAAATGGTTTGAAGTATTGTGTAGACTTGGCATTAATGTTATGGCAAGCTCAGCTGGATGGCTTGTTTGCTTTTGAGCAGGAATGGGTTCATGGTGCTGTGTGGGGTCTGGGTCGGTCCGAGACAGCTCGCTAACGTGCTATGGCAGGATCGGGATCTGAACACACTTCTGTTCCTGTGCAGATGGTGATGGCACGGAGCAGCTGGAGCGCAAATGATAGAATTGGGGTCCCAGGCTGAACCGGGGGGATTCTTCCCTTAAAAGTTACAAGTATTAATGCTGTTTGCAAGGCCTACACGACATCTTATCTGCGATAGTTTCTGCAGAGCCAGTCACCCACGTTCGAGAAGGATAAATTCCAGCTGGAGCAGGGCCAGGGATGGCTAGGGAACAGGCTATTTTCTGAGCAGAGGCTGAAAGCTGAGATGAGCCCCTAAGCAAATGAAGTCGGGGAGAGAAGGATGCTGGCTGGGAACACCAGGGGAAGGAGCTGCTTGAAATAAAATCAGTCACAAGAGCAGATGTGTGCAAGGTAGTCGTGAATACTCTACATCAAAGCTGGAAGCTTTGAAACACAAGGGCCAGGCTCGTAGCTGCAGGAGGGCAGTAAGGAGGATCGTGCAAAGTGCATCTCAGCAGCAGGTGAGGCTGCCCATGGTACCTTGGTTGCATTCTCCAGTCCTAGGCCCTCAAAACCAGCTGCTCGTGTCGGTTCAGTGGGGTGGCTGTGGGAAATATGGGCTGCGGTCACATCCAGCTGTTCTGGGGGCTTAAACCACGTGTGATGCTTCCATGGTGCCCTTCCTCTGGGGACTCATAGCACATCCGTGGGCTTTGCCTTTTTCTTCATGGACAGACGAGTGAAATACCTGCCTGGTGTCTGAGAGCGAGGTGCGGGGCTGGTGCTGCAGGCATCCCGACGTCTGCGCGTCCCTTCCTCAGCCCTTTGAAGGGGACGCTCCTCAACCTGCACAAAGGTGGCTTTGATGCTTCGTGCTCCTGCTTCAGCCAGGAAATCTGGAGGTGGAAAGCAGCTTCAAATAAAACAGCTCTTGGGCACGCTTTAAGCTTGCCGCATCTCATCTTAAAAGGTGGAAGCTCACTTGAGTACTTTTTTCTTCGGAGTGCATGAATGTGAAGTGTCTCCACACCTCTTTTAAGCCCACGGAGCTGCAGTTTGCATGATATAAGTAACAACCAATTGTACAATATAAAGAACCGCCCAGCGTGGACTTTGGGGCGGGTGGGGAGCTGCAGGTGTGCTGGGGCGATAAGCGAGCGGTCGGGTGCCTGCGGCCGTGGGCTTGGGGACATCGCAGCCTGCTGGGGTGCTGGGGCTCCCCAGCCTGCCCATCCTCACCCTGCGTGGCTCTCCGGGGGCACACAGAGCTCCCCGAGGGGCACCCTCCTGCTGCAGCCTCATCTGCCAGCCCAGGCTGCATCTGCTGAGCACAGGGGCTGCGGGCGGCGCCGGCTGGGTGCTTGGCTCAGTGCCTCTGCCTTGAATCAAAGTCACGCCTGCCTTGACAGCCCTGGAAAGGAGCTGGCGCTTCCAGGATGCGGTCTTTGCCTCTGCTTGGCTAATCTGCTGCAAATGCCAGTTTATTATTAGTGCATCCTCATTTTTTTCCCCCCTCTCCGTGGTGTTCCTGATGTGCTCTGTCGCTCCTATCAGCACACAGTGAGTATGAGGGAAAACAAAAGGGACATCACTTTCAAGCTGTAAGTTTCCTTCCTGGGAAGGTGACAAATCCCTCTGCAGCCCATCCAGGGTTTCCAGAGCCAGATCACTGAGTTGCTGTTTCAGAGCTGAAACCGGTGGGTCCTGAGTCAGGCTGGCGCAGCAGGAGCTGCCGATGCCATTTGGCCCCGCACCTCTAGAATTTCATCCCCTTAGCAGATCGAGAGCACGGCCAGGAGAGCTGCAAAACAGTGAGTTTAAAACAGATATGTTCTGGTGCACCCTTGGCAGACCAGGTACAGGAGAGCAAAAGGAGGAACCAGCCCGACTGCTCCAGGGAGCCTCCCTGCGCCGAGGCCGGGGTGGAGGCCGGGGCCTGGCATGGGAGGAGGACGTGCCCCGCTCCCCACCCACACCTCCTGCCAAAAGGCTCAGGTGGGAACGCGTGCCTGGAGAGGGACCGCGTGTGACTGGGAGCAGGGAAGTTACAGGAAAAGGACCCAGAGGCTGCCGTGCTGCTATAGCAGCTGCTGGTTGTGTTCGTGGGGTGAAACGTGAGGCTGCTGACCCATGGCAGCAACTGAGCCTTGCCCTGCCCTCAGACTTTGCCTGGTGGGCAGCATGGCACGGGGACAGCCCTGTTTGTGTTGCTTCTGGCGCTGCAGGACAGCCCTGGAGAGGGGGACAGCAAGGAAGAAGTCTTTCCCCAAGTGCTTCTTGTCTCAGCCAGCTTCCTGCGCATCCCCTCCTAGCTATCCGCAGTTAATCACATCCTGCGCCATCCACCTCGGTGTTGACTTTGTTGCTTCAGTAATGGAAAAGTCTCCAGGTTCAAACTTCCCCATTCAAAAGCAGAGGTACTTTTTAATATGCAAATTAAAATTATTTATGCTGAAGATGCCTGCAAATGGTTTTCCACCAGCACGGCAGAAAATCCCTCTGGTCTGGGGCTGGTGCTGGGTGAAACACAGCTGGTACCAGAGCTGTGGAACAGCACCAGGAGGCACGGCGTGAGACAGGAGGTGGACAGAAACATCAGTGGTGTAAGGAAGAAGCAAACAGAACAGTAGGGCATAAAGAGATGACTTGCTTCAAGGTTCCTTTTCTTGTCCCTGGCCTATAACAGATCAAATGATGCCTGTTAGGGTGTTTAGGTTTGGAAATGCATACCCATGCTGGTGGTTGGGTGCTGCAGGGCCAAGCCTTGACCTACTGTCCTCTCTTTGTCCACAGCCACCGTAAGTGTGTGGTTTGTCTCCTGTGGGGTAGGCTGGGAGCTGCAGCAAAGCCCCCCAGTCCTCTGATCCCGGCTTTGTGACCTAAATGATCCTGAGTTACTGAGGGTCTGAGGCTGGGGTAATTTCCACCCATATTAAAACTGTTCTGGGCCACCAAGGGTGTCTGGTGTTGTGCAAACAAGTAATTCAAGTCAAGTCCTGTGGGGGAAGCTTAGCTCTGTGTTCATCTCCAGCCTGTCTCCATGCTCACCTCTCCATCTCCCTTCTTCTTTCCTGTGCTCCAATGTTTATGATTTGAGGGTTTGTTACAGGGCCTTTCTCGTCTGCTATGTTGGAAAAAGCTGCTGCAGGCTGCTTGCTTTCTTTCCTGGGGCTGCTGGAGAATAAATCCAGAATGACAGAGAAATAAGGTCAGGAACTAGTGAAGTGTGGCGTAAGAGAGCACAGCGCTTAAAGGAGACGGATGCTTTCTGTCCTCAGCAGATGGGAGCTGCCTGGAGCACAGCTCAGACACTCCCTGCTATGAGCCCGTGCTGGTGTGACCCCACAAGGCAGTGGCTGTCCCCGTGGTGTCCCCACACCTTGTGGGGCTCCCCGGTGCAGGACGTTGCACGTGAAGCCCTGTGCCCGGGGGAGCTGAAGGCGAGGGTCTGGCACTGCAGAGAGCAGCCTGAGCATGCTGGGCTCCCCTTGCTGCCCTGCCGAGGCTGTCTCACCTCTCCCTGCCGTATGTGGCCGCACAACGTGTTTTTAAAAAATATATAAGGGCCAGGAATTATCCTGGAGTGAACGGAAGAAACATGTTGGGAGAACACCTGGTGTTTTTGCTTACCTGTACCCCTGCCAGCAGCCGGCGTGTTTGTGGCTCTCAGGAGCCCGAGTACAGCCCTCATTTCCAAGGTGACTCACTTCCCTTTCGGTAATACATTGGTGTGTTAGGGCTAATAATACTTCTACAAGTGGAAGTCATTAGAGAGGACTGCTGATAAACTGGCTTGTCCGACCTTGCCTCTGAGGTGGTATCACACCTGGTAGCCTCAGAGCTTTATCCGCTGCTGCAGAGTACTGCTGCTTTCAGCCCTGGCATTTGGTTATCGTGCAAAGAGCAGAGGCTGCCGGGGCTGGCTGGGTGTCAGGGAATCCCCTCAGTGTGTCCTTTGCTGTAGGGAGGATGAAGGAATGTGGAACCCTGTTCTTTTTTCTGGGTCTGCTTTGTGAACCCTCAATCCCACCATTCTGCTCTTAAGGTGAAAGTATTTTTTAAGTGGCTGGTGGGAGAGAGGGATGCAGTGCAGCTGGTGGCGAGCAGGGCAGCGGATGGGCGTGCTGCTAGCCACGTGCCAGAACAGCACAGCCTGGGAAGGATGGTATTTTAAGAGCTCTGCTTTCCTAGTGGAAGTGCAAGAAGCAGAGCAGTGAGCTGTCTCGTGCAGCAGCTTTCATGACAGGTGTCAATTACCCTGATCTGTGTGCTAAAAAAGAAGTTTTGAGCTGCAGAGCTTGCTTTGCACGTATCTGGGTGTACTATCCGGGGAGGGGTGGGGGTACCAGAAAGCAAATGCCTTCCTTTTTGCTCGTGTCCTTGTTGTGCTGCCTCTTGCACCTGTTCCCAGCATTAAATCCCTTTGGGATCTCGCAGCGCTCACTCGTGCAGGTGATGTCTCAGGTGCCTCTGTGCCGCAGGACAGGAGTTAAAAGGGACGTGTTGGGGACTTACACCTGGCTAGTGTGGGACGGGAGCCAGCTCTCCTCGCACTGTGCTGCTGCGGTGACTCGTCAGCGAGCCCTGCTCGTGGTCCCAGCTGTGATCGGGTTACAGGGCTGCATAGCAAACAGCTGCTGCCTTCGCTGACCAGGATAATGGAAAACCCTTTAATAATTCACAGGATGAGCTCTGCTCTTGGGGCGGTGGATTTTGCAGCAGAAAAGCTCAGATAGCCGTGGTTGTGGGGTGGGCAGGGTGGAAATTCCCTGTGCGGGCTGACAGCCTGTGGCGTTTCCTCTCCCCAGATCGTGATGTACATAGGGCAGGTCTCCAAGGACATCCTGAAGTGGCCTCGTCCCCTCTCGCCACCTGTCGTGAAGCTGGAGGTGCGGACGGATGCGGAGTACGGGATGCCTTCCACCCACGCCATGGCAGCTACTGCCATCTCCTTCTCCTTTCTCATTGCAACCATGAACCAGTACAAGGTAAGGGCTAAAAAATGTTAAAAACAAACAAACAAACAAAAAAACACAAACATAAACAGCAACAAAACCCAAGCCTGCTAGTCTCCTTCCAGCAAACTGCAGAAAACTCCACAAATCCCAAGCTGCTGCCACTTCCAGAGGAGCTGTGTTCATTTCCACTGCTGCACACTTCTCCCTGGGCTCTGTAGCTGGCCGATAATGGATACGAGAATAATTTGTGTGGCAGTCTCCCTGCTTTAGCACAAACCCAGCTCAGAGATGTGGTTTGGAGGCTGTCACCTTCCTGGTGACACTGAGGGAACCGTATGTCACCTGTTCTTGTCTGATACAAGGAGAAGCATCCTTGGAAATGCCCTGACTATCGCTTGTGTTAGGCTAACAGTGCATAACACAATTTAAAAGCCTGTTCATTGCAGAAGTAGCATCAGTTTCACTGCACTGCTGCTGTAGGCTGCTTGGGGTGATCCTATAATTATTATTTTTCCCAAACCTTCCACCTTTCATCTTCCTGTAAGCTTTTTCCTGGAAAACTATTGCTCTGTGATGGTCATTTTGATGTCATTTTATGAATACTAACAGGCATTTCCTGTATTTTAGCAGTAATAACTTCCTGGCTGCATCATCTTTAAGCATGGTTCTTGTTCTCCTCAAGCATGTTTCAAAGATAAACCCCTATAATCGGTCCAGAGGACTCATGGCCTGGCTGGGAGATCCTCTGGGGTTCCTCGGAGGCTGTGCTACCAGCTCCCTGCTGGCTGTGCTGCCCTCCAGACGCAGACGTGGAGCTGCTCGCAGGGGCTGAGCCTCCTGGTATAAAAGCAGCACGTCTCCTCTGTCTGTCGGGGTGCAATACATCACCCCTGCCCGTGGTACTGTGTGCAGGGTCTGCCAAAAAGACCTGGGCAGCACTGCTTTCTGCTCCTTGATTGATAAGCTGGGAGTGGGGCTCGCAGCTCTTCACAGGCTGCCTTGTGCTTGTTGGAAACTGCCGTGAAACAAACAAAGCTGCTGCAAAATAATTAAATGGTTTAATTGCCTCCATTAAGAAGGACAGATCTCCCTGTGCCTTACAGCGCTGTCTCCCAGAGCTGCCCTCCTCATCAGTTACTGGCCTGGGCCAGCTCCCAGGCTGCAGGGGGAGCAAAGTGGGCATAAATACGCTGGGGGCTTGGAGGAGTGAGGCAGAAATAGCACTGCGTGAACCTGGGGGGCATCTGCAGCGGGGCCGAGCTGTCTGCACCGGGGCACGACCGAGGGAAGGCTCGGCAGGAGCTGGTGTGCCCAGCGGTGCTGCGGGAGCTGTTCTGACCTGCGGCCAGCCTGGCCAGGCGCTGGGCTCTGGGGAGGAGGAGGAGGCCGGGTTACATTGGGTGAATGCATCTCACTTTTTTATTTTTTTTTAATCCTCCAGAAAACTGCCCTTTAGAGAGTGAAATGAACCCACTGGGCTTGTTTTCAGTGGAGGCCTGAAACGGGATTTGAATGAGTGGAGTGAAGGGCTGATGTGTTCAGCTTACTCTTTATCTAATGTGATTTTTTACAGAAAGAATGATGATTTATTTCAACGCTTCTCCCCGTGCTAGCAGCCAGCCCAGAGAGGGAATTATGTAAAAGCAGCTTTGTAAGGGGCCCGATTAAACCTTAAACGCCGGAGGGAAGAGCGACCCTGACGGCTCTAGCAGCTGGATGGCAGCTTCAGCCCAGCCATCGATCTCCCCGGCCCCGCTGCCGCAGCACGATCAATCTCTGGGCAGACAGCGTGGCTCTCGGCTCCCCTCGGGCCATGAGGCAGCAGCGAGACCTCGGGGATCGCCCCCAGGACGCGCTGCCCCTCTCCTCTGGAGGCCCACAGCGCTAGGGCCTCACACCAGGTGGATGTCGAGGGGCAAAACCCTGCGGGTGCCACCTATCTCCCAGGCCTGCCCCTGCTAGGGTCTCGTCTCAGCTCACACGGGTCTCTTTGGACAGCTCCGGTGTGTGAGGCTGTTTGATTTCCCAGCCCCATGGACGCGGGTAATGGCCTAACGTGTGCGCTTCTCCTTCTCTCCGCAGTACCCCTTCGAGCTCGGCCTGACGGCGGCGTTCGTCTTCTCCACGCTGGTGTGCCTCAGCAGGCTGTACACGGGGATGCACACCGTGCTGGTGAGCCGCGCTGCCCCAACCCTGCCCTCACCCCGTGCACGGCGCAGCCCTGGCCCTGTGGGATGGGGGGCTCGCCTCACCCGTGCCGCTGCGGGAGTTTGTGAGCTGTGCCTTCAGAGGCAGCCACGGGGAAACCCAGGAGCTGGATGAGCCCTGCTCAGCCTGCAGCCTCCTCTGGCAGCTGGAGATGCGCTGCTTGTTGGCCGCATGTGAAGAAATAGTGCGGGTTTTTTTATAACTAATAGTGATGCTATAATAAGGCAGATAGATGAGCGTAAGAAAGAGAGCCCTTTGTGTGATGGTTGTCTATAAAATATAGCCTGACCTCCCTGCCCAGGCCTACTGGATCAAAACAGTATCTTAAAGCTGATCTGGAGCCATCCTTTCTTCACCAGTGACCTTAAGTCAATCAGGGAGAATTCCTGGCATATTTCCCTTGCTGTTCCACGATAATGAAAGACTCCTCTAAATATAGATGGATTTTTAGGGTAAAGAAGAAAAAGTCCTTTGTGCCTCTGACACTATTAAAAAGGGCTTTAAAATTAAGGGGGGGTGGGGGGGAAACCTCCTTCGTGTCACCGTGAGAAATGCTGCCTTTCAGAGGGCCGAGCATCCTTCACCAGGGGCTTCTCTGTGCAGGGAGCTGGGGCAGCGCTGGGCAAGCTGCATGAACTCAGCCTTGCACCATGCATCGGCCACAGGTGCTTCTGGAGGCAGGATTGGGGCTCGGGGCCGTGCCCTAGCTGTAGGGACAGCGTTTGGCTGGCCCCAACAGCACCCTGTACCCGCTGCTGGTGGTGCTGCCTCCTGGCTTCTTAACCGAGCTCCTCCCAGAAGGGAATACCGAAGGGTATAATTAAGCAGTCGTAGTGTTTTAGTAAAGCAAATGAAGAGGTAAAACGTATCCACGTGGAGCGTAGCTGGGTTTTCCCATGTAAGGACCCAGAGCACCGAGGGCAGGGCGGTTCTCCTGCGCTCCGCTGCGGCTCAGGCTCGTGCTGTGGGGCAGCCCCAGCCCTAAAACAAGCCTGTGTCAGCACGGCTAGCGGGGCTGCTGGGCCGGGGGGCCTCAAAGAGCACAGCCACTTCACTCGGAAAGGGGTTACCACTAAAAGCCCTCTGTGGATGCACTCAGTGGGGTGAGGGCTGTCCGTGTTGCTGTATTCACACCAGAAGGAATACGATGAATAGAGGAAAGGGAAAAAGCACCAGTGGCCTCAGCTGTTACCAGGAGCTTCTGCCTTGGAAAGGGATGGAAGCGACACAGTTGCCTTGTTCAGAGACAATTTAATTGCAAAACCTGCCTCTGCTGCCTGAGAGCATTCCCCGTTTGCAGGAAGCAGAGGAGAGGCAGGGTCCGTCGCTTCCTCGTGCGCCTCCAGTTATGGGGCCTGAGGAGGTGAAAAGTGGGAATGGGAGTTACCTGGAAAGGGAGAAGCAAAAATCTGGGTGCACTTTGAAGCAGACAATCTGTGATTTTACTGAGACTATTTTTGGGAAACAAAAGCAATGGGAGAAACTAGGACTGGGGTTTGGTGGTGGTGGGTTGTCTTTGTTCTGTTTTCCCCCAGACAACTGTATTTTGGAAATGTATGTGTGTATTTCCTCTCCCTCTTAAAACCACGGCCCAGTTTTTGATCCCTATCTCAGTGGGACAAACAGAGTTTGGTCTCACCGCTGCCAGGGCATGTTGGAGTCATCCGATGTAGGAACATCAGAGCGATGGTGTTCTCCTTGGCACGCAGTATCCCAAATAGATAGGAGAAATCCCACAGCAGATCGTGTTCATATGATCTGAGAGCAGCCCCCAAAGCAATGTGGCAGGCTTTCATCTCCCCTTTGCCCTTTGGGGCCAGCAGTGGGACCTTGTGAATGCGCCACGCTGCTGGGTTTCTCCTGGCTGCAGTGCAGACAGCGCCGTGCCCGGCTTTCCCTAATGGGAAAGCAGTCCTGCCCGGTGCTGGGGAAGTCAAAAGGATGCTTTTTATCACCAAAAAGAAGCCTGAAAGCTGTTTCTGTAAACACAGGTAATTGTTTTTTCCTTTTCTGAAAGCACAGGGTCAGGCTGATGCCTTTATTTTGCCCAGAGCACTGCCCTGGGGATGGGCTGCGCTGTGGTGCTCGCCCTGCTCATTTTCCATGCTGGATCTCGGGCTTTTAATAACACCATTCATCCTGAAATTATCTTTAAATATTGTAAAGCTGGTAAACAAGCAGTGGCACTTGACGTGCTCTAGCAGTGCCGTCCTCATGGGATGAGACACAAGCGAGGCATTTCAGGGTGGAAGGGGAAGCGTCGTGTCACACCGGTGCTGAATGAAGCCAGGGAGCTCAGGCAGTAAGTGGCTGCAGACAGAGCAGAACTGCTTTTTCCCTGATCGTTCAGTCAAAGCGATATTTTTGAGTGCGGCTGTGTTTGGGGTGCTGGGTCGATGTTCTGGGGGCTTTTTTGGTGCTCCCCGTTCCAAGCAGTGGCATCAGCTTGGTTTTAACAGGAGGCGTACAGCAGGGTCTTGCCTTCAGACAGCCGGGCCACGTGCTTTTGCAGTCCTTAAAAAAAAATGAAAAATAGTGCTGTAAGGCCTGGAGAAATAAAATCAAAATGGAGGAGAGGGGACAAAGAATGTGCTTCTGCCGGCACTGGACGTGTCCCCACCACAGGGAGAAGCACAGTGTGGAGATGTCAGAAAAGCAATTTTTCCTCTCAAGACATCAGGGTAATCCTTCCTCTGCTGGTCTTCCCCCTCGCTGGACAGAGCAGGGAGAAGAATCATTAATCCTGCACTGCCAAATGTCATCCTACAGCCCTGGGCTGGGGCTTGGCCTTGGCACAAACCTGTCCCCTGCGGTACTGGACCTGAGGGACAAGCGAGGTCCCATCCTGGCTTCAAGCTGTGTCTGCTAGGGGCCCTCCAAAAGGGGGAGGGCCAAGCCTGTACACTGCAAGCAGTATAAACCACTGCCCTCTGAGCTCTTTTGGTTGCGCACCCCTACCAGTAAGAGATTTTTGACCATGCACCCCAATACATGGGTATTTATAGGTTATATACGTGCGCTAGCGCCAGGCCCAAGCGTGTCTTCGTGTGTAAAATCCTCATCTAAAAGCTGGTATCAGAAGATGGATTATTTTGTGAACTATTGACACCTGCTATTATTTTACATTTTTGTTATCTGTAAACAACTTGGTGTATTTCCATGGCTATCCTAACGTAATGGATGAGGAGATAAACGTAGGTGGAAATCTGTGTGAGGAACGTGCAAAATGGCACTTGGAGCTGCTTAAAGCCAAGCGTGCTGTGAATTCATTACCTGGTAGCTGTGAACAGCTGAAGTTGGGGTGTTCCTGAGTACAGGTACTGAGTACGCTTAGCAGGAATTCATTAAATATTCCAGTTGCGAGCAAGTCCTCCCATTCCTGTGTAACCAGCAGCGAGTTCTCATCAATAATTCATGTTGCTCTGTGACCAGGCATAGAAGTACTCAGCTCTCACGACCTGCTGGGGAGGGCTCAGCCTTGGGAACAGGACGTGACACGGCTGTGTGGGGTTGGCTGTAGCATGGGCAGTGGGTTTCTCGGTCAGCATACAAACTCTGTTGCATCCCGAGCCATACCTGGGGCAGCACGGTGACGCTGCTCGCTCTGCTCTTTATTCACCTGCTTCCACACAGAGCTGCTGTTTTGGGCTGCCTTCTGCCCGCCTTCCCAGCACAGCAATCAAGTTCTCCAAACACCCGATTTGCCTCTGTTAATAAATCAGGTTTTAACTACGGGCTTGCCTCAGGCACTTCAGTACCAGCCAGATTTCGGAGGCTTGGGCAAGAGCTCTCTCACGGGCTTATTCCTGCCTGCAGGTGCCCAGCTCTGGCTGGGCTGGTGGCACCCATCGGCATCCTTCTGTTGATACAAAGCAAGCAACAATCCGGCTGTGATGGAATTACCTGTAGGATTATGAGAGGAAGGTTTGTGCTGAGGCAGCTGATCGTAACATTGTCTGTGAGATGCGCTTGGGCGTCTGCTTCTGCCGTTCAAGTGATGTACAGAGTGCCTGTAAAGTGTGACGGCAGGGGAGAGGAAGAGTCTCTCGTTCTGGGCAAAAATGAGTTTGTTTTGGGCAAAAATGGGGACCCCACTGCCAAGCCTGGGAGCAGCCATGTTACTGCCCAAGCTGGGAACTGCTGGGTGCAGAGGGAAGGCGACTGAAGCCAGAGATGCTTTCCCCTGGTGGAGAGCTGGAGGGGAACAGAGCCACCCGCTGACAGCACGGGGCTGCTGGGGTGGGGGGGTGGTGAAGGGAAGGGAAGGGAAGGGAAGGGAAGGGAAGGGAAGGGAAGGGAAGGGAAGGGAAGGGAAGGGAAGGGAAGGGAAGGGAAGGGAAGGGAAGGGAAGGGAAGGGAAGGGAAGGGAAGGGAAGGGAAGGGAAGGGAAGCATCCTGGCTGCTGTGGGCTTGGAGGCAATGGCAGGAAGCTGGTGGGGGGGTTGTGGCTGTGTGAGCCCGCACCTGAGCAGGAGGCAGTGGTGGGAAGGAGCACAAAGGGTGCTCGTTGTTTCTGCCTCGTAGCTGCTTGCAAACCCCCCTCACTCCTTATCTGTGAACCTGGAGGCGTCAGGTGCTGAGGTCAGGCAGTTCTGCTGCTTATGAGTGCGGGTGTTGGTGTTTGCAGTCATCTGGGAACCCATTTGGCCTTTCACCGAGCTTTTGAACCTGATCTCTTTCCAGGACGTGATCGGTGGGGCGCTGATCTCGGCTGTGCTGCTGGTGCTCCTGTACCCTGCGTGGGACAGCATAGACCACCTGCTGCTCACCAGCCCCTTCTGCCCGCTGCTGTCCATAGCCGTGCCTCTCCTCCTGTGTTACAACTACCCCAAACTGGACTATTACAGCCCCACCAGGGCGGACACCACTACTATTCTAGGAGCCGGAGCTGGAGCTACTGTGGGGTTTTGGTTAAATCACCAGTACGCAGCACCAGCCTACAGCGGCGAAAATTTGGGGTTTCCTCTCATTACCGGTATGACGGTGGTGCTCGTGCTGGCCAGGTTCTTCACAGGGCTCTTTGTTATCCTGCTGACACGTCAGCTGATGAAGAGCGTGGTCCTCGGCACGCTGTGTTACTGCTACAAGTTCCCCATCAGTGACCTGGAAGCCCGGAGGAGGCTGGAGGTCGAAGTGCCCTATAAATTCGTGACCTACTCCTCAGTGGGCTTCACTGCCACCGTCATCGTGCCACTGTTGCATGGGCTGTTAGGATTGATTTGAGCACATTTCCCTCCTTGACAAGTAAATCGTAGCATCACCGTTTCAGGGAGAAGTTGTTCAAGGCGGGTAACTTGATCAAAAAGCATTCGTGCCTTTCTGCACCGGCCCCAAATGCCCCTTTCTGAAGACTGAGGGGAATCTCCGACCACAAATAACTGTGATAGCGATCCCAGGTGTCACCACCCCTGTGACAGAGCCCCGTGTTCCAGATGAGGTATGTGATGAGCACCGGCGGGGGGTGTGCTTGTTGCTCTTCACACCAGCTTCTGATAGCCAAGCCATTCCTGCAGGCCTGGTTTTGCCCATTGCAATCCCATTTTATTTAAAAAAAAACAAAAAAAAAAAAAAGGAAAACAGAAGAAAGAAAAACCCAACCCAAAGCATGTCAAGTGATTATTAACATCTCTCTAACGTTAACCAGCTTCCAGGGAGAGATTCTCGTGCTGTACAGCAGAGCAGAGTTACCGCAGCGGTGAGGCTTGCCTTCAGCCTGCTTGCCCTGACCTCACTCCCTGTAGGGCCGGGATGAGGCTGTCCCCATGGTGCTGGGGTTGGGGGACAGGCAGTGCCCTCCAAACGCCTCACGGCTGGTCTGGGAGTCACCAGGGTACGGCGAGAGGTGGTGCTGAGCTGCCCTAACTTGGTGGTGCTGCGCAGCATTGCCAGCAGTCTTCCACGCACCTTGCAACACCTGCATAAAGCTGTAGGATGGCATTTAGGGCTGCCGGGGCTTTCATTCTCAGGCTGCACGTTGGGAAATGTGTATCTGCTCCAGGACCCGTGAGCTGTTGGGAAACACAGTGGTGAACGTGGTCTGCTGGGCTAGGGAAGCGCAATGCTGCAAGGATGGCCGCCGCGCCTTCTGCCAGTGTGTGGTAAAAGAGTTTTAACCATGTACATTTGTGTTCTTGGCTGAAAAAAAATAAATAAAAACTTGAAGAATGTAAAGGAGGTGCTTTGCCATCCCTTGGCTGCTTGTGCAAATAGAATCGAGTTCAAAAACCGTAGCTGGCAGTTTTGGCTGGCCGGCTGGAGCACTTGCAAGAGCTGCATGGCTTTAAAATCCCGGCAGTAATCTCCAGAAGAAGTGCAGGCAGAAGCGTCAGCCAGCTGTAGGTTTGCCCAGGCTGTGGCTCAACTATTTTTAAAGGTGTGTGTGGACACGTCTGTCTCCACGTGTGCATGCGAACAGCTTAAGCAAATTTTCCAGCAGGGCACGAGCGCGCTTGCACCATGTTTGAGCCACCAAAGCTGGTGGGTCCCTGCTCAGGCGGGATGCTCTCGGTCTCCTCCTCGTACCCCACCGCCAGAGTGTCCTGGCTCTGGCCCCAAGGATGCTCTGACGCCCGCTGTGTGGGATCGGAGGCGCGGCAGCCGGGCAGGAACCGGGAGAAGGCTCCCAGAGGGTCGGGGGTGGGCCCGCGGTGGGGAGCGGGGTGGGTGCGGCGGGGACGTCTGTGCAGGTCTGTGTGTAAAACTTCACTGCTGAATCACGGCTGTCTTATGCTATTCGAATTTTATAAATTATACTTGATAAATCCAAGCACTTCCATGTTAGATACTAAATAAATATTTTTATCTTTTATAGCACTCACCTGCATGTGGTTCGTGCGATACATGCAAGCTGTACTTGGTTCAAATTTTAAAATACAGATATTTTGCAAGAGTTGGTGTGGCTGTGTTCGTCTTGTCCCCTGTTCCCACTTGTAAATGACTGGTAGAAGGGGAATGGCTCGCAGGTTGATAAGGCCCCCCCGTACAACCCCCTCGTGGTCTTCCAACACAACGCTCGCTCTGCTGGAGGCGGAGGGAGAGCTGTTGTGGTGCGAGGCGTTGTAAGATCTGAGGAAGAACAGAAAACCTGAGAGGACACGGTACCGGGGACCCTGGAGGGGAGCGAAGACTCCCAGGACACAAGAAGACTAAACAAGGAAGTCATTAATAGACCCAGACACTGGAAATTTGGCAAAATCCTCTTCCTTCTGTAGTTTTGCCAGATGAAAGGTATCGGAATGGGTTTATTTTCCGTAAATCTTGCTACCTTGCCTCACCTTCTTCCACCATGGTTTTTGTTCCAAAAAGCCAATGCTTGTCCAGGTGCCGACAGCCCCGAGCGCGGCGCTCCTGCGAAGCTTGGGTGTCGGAGCCGGAGCAGCCCTGCAGGCATCGTGGACAGCAGGGAGCAGGTTCAGTGGCCCTGAGGAGGCTTCAGATTGAACCTCGCTGCTGACCCTGCTCTTGGCGAGCAGCGTTGCTTCCCCGGCACGGAGCTGGTGTCCTGCTCATGGAGTGCCCGGCACCGATATGAAACGCTGCGAGCCGGGAGCTGATCCCTGAAAGCCGTGAGGTGCCTGTCCCTGCAGCTCGAGCCCCCAGTGCCAATCTGAGCCTCACAGGACAGTAAATTGACAGGAGAATTGGGACCCCCAGAGTCAGAAAATCGTGCGTACAGAAGTATATTTAGTGCACACAAGTATGCCCGTACTCTGCTGAAATGCAAATCTGCCGTATTGTCGTCCTAATCCCCATGCATGACACACTAATAAACAGGGTTTTTTAATTCTTACCATCTGTGGCACAGATTGCTTCCCACACTGCGGGCTCGCTTGGTTACAGTGGTGTAGGCATCGGGGAGAGAGCTCCTGCACGCGGCAAGCGGGGTGATCCCTGGGGAGGCTCGGGGGGGCGGGCTGCAGCCTCCTCACTCCCCATGTGCACTCGCGTCAGTTGTGCAACGCCCGTGCTCGCATTTCACGTCTGTCACACAGGGATCGGTACAAAACTGCGCTGCCATCTCAGGGGAGCCGCAGCGCTCCCGGCTGGGTCGCCGTCGGGCATTTTTCCCGATGTGTTGGCGCTTGCACCCCGCAGCCTTGCCGGCTGCCCCCCACCTGCTGAGCCGAGTGGCGGAGCTCCCACGGAGAAGCCCGCAGGGTTGCAGAGGCAGGGCTGTGCCGGCAGCTCCCAGAGCTGTCCTCTCGCCTTGTCCTCCCCGTTGCACCTCACCTCTTCTCCCATCCTCCAGCACCCACAGGTCTAACCCGGCCCTGCTGCCCGGCTCCGCAGTGGAGATGAGCCACACTAGGCTGGCCTCGTGCAAAGCGCTTGCTGTTGTTAGCACGCAGCATCAGCGATGGCTCTAGGATTGCAAAGGAGTGATAGCCAGCTTCACGAAGAGCTGGAACGAGCCTGCTGCAGGCACTGAGCTGCCCACCCAGGCGGCTGCCTTGCGGCAACGCGGCCGCACCGAGCGCTGCCGTGTCAGGATGGAGCTCGGCTCCCCGGGGAGCTGAGGCACAGCACAGTGCCAGAGATCCACCTAGACGAAAATCCTGATCAGTGAGAGGTGCCCGTGTAACGTCATGGGCAAGGCTGCAAGAAAATCCAACTGCCCAAAGCTGCTTGGCCCCTGCTGTGCACCTGGGGGTAAGGAACCCACTGGGAGGGCTATGCAGGAGCAGCAGGGACCACGCTGGCTTGTACAAACATCCCTCCGTCCAACAAAAGCTTTGGTATTTCTCAGCTCCTCGTGCAAAAGAGCACTGGCATATGCTCTGAAATGCATTGCTCCAATTTGGTTTGGAGCTTCAAAAACCACCAGGCTTACATCAACCATGGAAAAATTTAATTCCACCCACTCCCCCTTCTGAATTTAGAATGATAAAGGAGCAACAGTTATGTCTGGAGTAGGGAAGCAGATATTGCACACATCTTGCTTACAAAATATCTCTGGTTTTCATGAAACAAGTTTATTTTCCTCCCCCAACCATTGATGAGCACATGACAACCGTACAGAATAAAAGCTCAACTCCTTAGTTCTGCTCACATTCACTCAACATTTGCTCTAATCAATTATCTTATTTCATGCAATAAGAAAAGAATGAGATTCCTGTTATGCAGCCATAATCAGTTACAGTATGAAGCTGTGTCTGTGGAACATTTCTGATTTTGAAAACTAATCATGTGCTCTGCCATTACATTTCTCTTGTAAAACACTGGGCTTTTACCCAACTTGATACTTTATTTCCCTCCCTTAAAAACATCGGTGGCACAGTCTCATCCTTGATGCCACATCCTTATGCTGCAGAAGCCTGCCTAATTGCACTGTAAGGAACATATTTACCCACGGAGCCAGACTTGTTTTTTTTTTTTAGTTTATTGAAACTTAAAAGCATAAGCGGATGTTCCCTGCAGAGAAAGACAGAGGAGCAGAGGGTGCTGCATGTGAAAGTGGACATCTGTAGGAGGACAGAAGTCTGGTCTTCACAGGAAAGGCTCAATATTGATCTCTAGGGCAGAGCACGGCATGGTGAGCTCAAATTTGGTGATAACATCAGGGTGTAGGACTCCAAGCTTCCCAACGCTCTGACCTTTGGCAAAGATCTCAGCACAGCGACCAGGGAAGAAAGCAGAGCCTGTAAAGAAAGTGAGAGAAAAATCAATATTTCTCTGGGCCAAGGAAGTCAATAGGCATTTAACATGGAGAACAAAGCGCTCAGTATTAAACAGTTCTCTGTGCTGAGATGCTAAGAATGGGCTCTCGCTTTCTTGCATTAACAGTTGTCATGATTGATAGCGAACAAGGAAACCGTTTGAGTTAAAAATAAAATATGAAGCCTGAAGCGTGGGCATTTTTCGCACTCCAGTTGTTTTGACTCAGTTACTCCTGCAGAAGGAAGCAGTGCCCATAAGTCAAGCCAGAGGGATACTGAAATGAAGAACTTTTGCAGGCTTTAGGCACTGTTTAATACCTGAATGTTTCCCACCTTACTCTGTTTAGGGAAATAAAGTTTGCTGTCATCTAAGGGGTAAGTAGGCACATCACGCTTGATTACACGTCACATAATTAGAAACAAACTACATTCCTCATCTGGAGAAGAGCTTTTAAGCAGCTTCACAGACACTGTAAAACTGGGGAACAATGACCTTCTCTCCTAACAGCAGCTCCATTTGCATTTTTTGTCCCTGTTTCATCTGATAGCCCTTCGGAAGAGCGAGCCAAACCAAACCAGCAAGCTTCTAATCAAGCCACCTTTCACAGCAAGTGTGTCCACCTGGGAGCAGCAACAGCAAGAACTGGCACTTCTGTGAGGACAAAGGGAGGCTCCACTGCTGTGCACCCAGAGAGCTCTCCCCCCCTTCCAGCTTTGACAAATGTTTTCTTCCAAGTTCTCTGCTAACCAGGTGTGTGGTACCCACACCAACACCTCCTGATGGGACCGCCCAAGTGCTGCTACTGGCACTGCCAGAATTCAGCACAACAGCTGTAGGCAAGTGCCAGCTGCCATTTGCTCAGATTTAGTAAGATTTAGGATGTTTCAAATGCCTTTCCCTAGAGGAAAACTGCAGAATGTGTGTTCTGAGGTGGGAAACTCTACACAGAGGAAAAAAAAAATAAATCTCCCTTCTCTTTTTGTGGTTCAGCTCCAGCACGGTTCGAATACTGCGATGCTCCAGAAGAAATTGCATTACACTAGAAAAAACGGGCTCTGTGGCCTAAGCTGAAACACGAAGCTCGTGTATATATTTTATATATATATATATTATTTTGTTACTTCCTTCAATTATTTTAATCCTGAAAATGAGAAGAGGGCTGGATGTCACGGAAGCCAGGCATGGCGTGGGGCCGCCACCTAGCAGACGACATGAGGCTGCTGCAGCCCAGGCTTGCTGCTGCCCTGGTAGCAAGCTGTGGCTTCATGGCAGTGGCCTGCACAGAGAGAAGGCATTGCCAGGGAGCGGCACCAGCCCAGGACGTTTCCATGTGTTTACCAGGACCTATTTAGAAAGGCCACAAAGGGCCAAATTAACCTCAAACCCCGGGACCGTTTTGATGGCGCTCTGCTCACTGGTGGCCAGGCCCAGAGATGCGATCTCTGCCAGCTCCCCGGTGGGAGCAGCTCACGTAAGCTGTGTCTCCTGTAAGGTTTGCAGTCGTAACCTGCAGCTCCAGGAAGGCGAGCAGCAGCTGGGTCTCTTCGATGTCCAACAGGCTGCAAGCGTGAATTAACCTTGCGTGGGTGGGTACTTGGGTTTTGGCTGCCTTGTGAAGCGCGATGGCAGCAGTAAATGATCACAGGAACATGAAGCAAAGGCTGTTTTGAAGAATATTCTGAACCTGTACATTTTAAAGCGTCCTGTTGCAACCTTAGCTGTGAGCACAAACCAACTGCTTCCACTGGACATACAAAAGTGGGATTATTTAAGGCCTGAATTCTACCGACACGTGACTTTAGCCAAACAGACACTTTCCACTGCCAAGCTGCAGTGTTCAGAATGAGCGTTAAAATAAAACTTGACGAAACAAATTTAGAAAAGAAACAAACGCCGCACATACAGATCACTCTGCAGATTGCGGGTGAAAACACAGTCTAAAAATAAAGTACCCTTGTAGTTAGTGGTAAAGGCTTTTCTATTTGAGCATAAAGCTGGTATTGTACCACGGATGTGAGCAGCATACAGTGACATTCTTTTAGAAACTTGTGTGTAAGCTTATACTGGCACAGCAGCAAGAACTAAGCATATGTTAATAATGGTGGCATGGTAACCCCCTGCAAAACTATGGGAAAAAAATGAAAAAAAGCTTTGACAATACGGTTAATTAAAATACTGAGTCTAATTTGTCTGTTCTTTTGAGCTTGTATGTAGCCTTGGGAAAGTTGCTTTATCTTCTCGCACATCTCGTCCCAAACGTATCATGAGACTTCTCATTTTGAAGCTTTAGATACTTGAATGGAGTCAAAAATAATACTGCACTGAATCAATCCATTGCAAAGCCAGCCACTGTCCCTGCATCTCTGTAACAATTAGATGTGTTTTTCCTCATTACCTCCAGCACCCAGCGGGCTAGGCAGAGCCATGGGCTTCTCGCAGAGCTTAGACAACGAGCCAACGAAAATGAAAGAACCTGTTAAAAGCTTCAGGACCCCATCTGTCCGCCCAACACTTGGCTCTCGCACCAGAGAAACCTGAGCTGAGGAGTAGGTTTACAGATAGTTTATGGACTCTGGTTAATAATGAAACTATTACTGGGACAAGGGGCTGCTCCACGGCATGCCTCGGAGGAGATCCCTGCCTCCAGCCTGCGTCCAACAGATGGGGGACCTGAAGCTCCCTGAGCCCAGGGATTCTCCCCCAGGTGCTGGATGAGGGAGGTGAGCTCACAGCTGGGGCTGGGGGGCGGCCCGTGTGTCGCTGCCAGGCCACAACTTGGAGCAGATGTAAAGTTCAGATTAAAGATACTGATGTTGAAAGGGAAGCACGTAAAGATAAAACACAGAAGAAACATTAACAAATGTGAGCAGCAAGAGGGGAGAAAAGGAAACAGGTGTTTTGCAGGGAGGGGTGTGATTGGGGTGAAGGACCACCCAAGCCTAGAAAAGGAGAGCTGAGGTAGGGGCACCTCCCGGGCAGGGCAGGGCAGCAGCTGCAGCAGGGCCTGGCCAGTCCTTGCCACAGGACAGTGACCCACAGGAGGCATCAAAATGACCACAGAACAGAGGTAAGGATGATTTTTATTGTTTTCTGTGTTTTGGTTTGTTCTTTTGTAATACCAAGGAAATAGCAGTGGTGTTTCAGGCTCCTAGCAGAGCTTGCGTGCGTGTTGTGGCCTGGGCCGTGTTGTGGCCTGGGCCGTGTTGTGGCCTGGGCCGTGTTGTGGCCTGGGCCGTGTTGTGGCCTGGGCCGTTGTGCTGACTCCTGGAGTAAGGTACAAACCTGAGTGAGAGGCTGTAGGAAAGGCAGGGGCTCACACTGCTCCCACGTGTGGGGAGCCAGCACAAACTGCAGCACTGTGCTGCTTGAGCGTGCCACACAGTAAGCTGAGGCCTTGCGCTCTTAAGCCCCGCTAAAGCCTTGATGGCAGCAGGAACCCAGAGGGTGCCTCCTGTGAGGGGTCAGCGCAGCGACCTGCAGCTCTGAGCAGGAGCTGAACACTGGCAGTGCTGTCTGCTGCCCTGTCTGGGTAGGATTGTTAGGAACCAGATGGCTGTGAAAGGCAGGGGAAGGCCGAGACAGGCTCTGGCCAGCTGCTGAGGCACACCTGAAAGCACGGTCATCGGTGTGTGTGCTGCAAAGCATCCCGTCTGCTCTTGTGGAGCTGCTTGCTTGTGCTATCAAGCATGCTGAGTGAAAATTCGCTTAAAAATTGCAATTTACTATACCAAGCACGTTAAGGACAACAAGCTCCTCGCTCTTTGGATACAATCCTTTCTGTTCTGCACACAAATAGTCCTTCACAAACTTCACCTTGGAAGCCAGCCAGGGATCGGATTGTCCTTGCTGACAGAGCCTTACACAATGGCAGAGGAAACCAGAAGGTCTAGCAGTGGAAATCCACCTATTAATATGTCAACATTATAATTGCTGGTTGCAAGAAGGGGTGGGGTGAAACACAATATGCATTCCTAAAGGAGAGATGCCAAAGCCAGTCATGTTTTATGCTGATATCCTACACACAAGTGAAAGACAAAAGCTACTTCTCGTGGCTGCGAGTAAGAATTGAATTTCCAATGTTCAGTGATGTAGAAGTAATGCCTTTAATTAAAGCTTCTGTAGCACGTCCTCAAAAATCTGTAATTGCCTTTCTGTATTCAGGCAACGGGGCCACTTTGATTGCTTTGGGGTAATTCTTTGGCCAGTAATCCAATAGAGCATGTAGTCTTTAGCACGTTTTCTGGCTAATTGACCCTCAAAAAGCTCCCAGTTCCCTGCACTCTTTGTTGTCAAACACCTTGCACAGTTTCTTTTCTCTGCTTTACTGTCCCTCCTTTTCAAAAAGAAATTGATTAAAGTAGTATTATAGGCCTACAGTTGCACTAAGCCTTCAAACCTACTTGTTTGTTCCTATAATTTGAAGGAACATCGGAAGCTGAAGCTTAAGAAGGTAATAGAGAGGAGCTCATGGGGCCTCTGAAGTCTTTCATCTTAATTCCCCATGCCCTTAGTGAAAGGGCAGCTGGTGTGACTGGCTCGCTCTGACTCACCTGCCCAAGTATTTTACCTGTGCTACATTGTATGGAATTTAGTTTTGAGGTTAGTGGTGGTTTTTCTTTCTAGGATCAGGTTCTTCGTGCTTTTGGCTAATTCCTGCTTTAGGTAGATGCATTCAAGTACAAACTCACAGTATGCCATCAGAACAGACAGTACTTTATTTTTTTTAAATAGGCAACTATCTTTTCTTGTGCATGTGTGCAGCGCAGTCAGGTTCCCAAAATCTTATGCAAAAAGCTCCCAAACTGCAACAACCTCAAAATCACATCTTGTCATGGGACTATCTACCTTAAGCTACTTCTTAAAAATCAGAGACCTCAACTCTTGTGTGACTTCTATAAGACTGTAAGGCTATTTCTCTTTTCAGTGAGAAGCAGACTTGATAGTATTTAAGACTCATTAGAGATCAATGATACTGTTCTGCAAATACAGAACGTAAGTCTTACGTTAGAACGTAAGTCTTTGAAGTCCTGTCCTCTATTCTGATTTGTCTGAAATTAAAAATCGCAAAGAAAAAACCATCCTCTTGTAAATATTTCTGTGATTGGCTGCTAAATGTTAGTTACTTCTACAATGCCTGCAAAAACTTCTAACTGTAAAGAGTGTGGAGTAATTGTAATACTGCTGGAGCCTGGAGCCAGCTGTGACAGTCATGTTCAGAAAGAGCTGCACTGAAACTGGGGATGGCAGAGGTAGCAGCCTGGTCCCCTCATCTGCCTTGAGAACAGAGAACAATGCAGACATCTAGGCTCTAACTTCATTTTTTGCTCTTGCTGTGGCAGAGGATGTGTTGGGTGTTAGTGGATGTCCAGAGGTTGTCAAGAATGTAACAGGTTCAGAGCTCCTCTGAATTCTTCTGTTGCTCTCCGGATTACAGCCCTGTCAGAGCCAGTTACGATTAGGTGGGTAACAGCAGCGTGTCCCTGCCTGTCCTCATGGAAGGCAACGTGGATGGGCGCTGAGGAAAGCAGACATCCTGGGTCACTGATCCGGGTAAGAGGATATCACACAATCAGAGATGAAGTATCATTGTGGCTACTTACATAATATTTACAGAAAAAGTGAGTAGAAAACCTAGAAAGAATTTTATCATTCATATATTTTTCTATAAATCAATGTTTGTGTACCAAGCCCAATAAATTTGCATTTTCGTGGCAGTTGCAAGAAACAGAGCTTCTTTGCTGGACTGGAGCTGCACTGCTGAGATACCATTACATAGCTCATCTTCGGTTTTAGGCCAGTCCTGAAATCCAGCTTTATATGAAACGTTAGTTTGTCCTGCCTAAAAGTCCCAAACCCTAGCTGGTATCATGTCACAGCTAACTTCTTGTTCTGTCCACGTTAGTATGTGGCAGCTCGCATGATGCTGGTGCATCCCATGCCCTGGACCAAGCTGTGCTCCCCTCCCAGTATGACCTGACAGCACTTGCTGAGACAGACAGCAGCCACCTGACGGTATGCTTTTATGGCCACCACATCGCATGCTGTTCAGAGAACGACTTAAACTTCCACGAAATGGTGGATAATTAAGATATGAATCTCAGCGGATGCTGGAACTGTTGGTCAGTGTTAGCGACTGAGCCTTTTTTGTAGACCAGAGCCCTCCGGTCAGAGCACATGGCTGTGCCCCTAGGAGCAGAGCTGCCTGAGCCAGCCCAGAACCAGAAGCAAGGCTGCGAATGCAATCAACGTGGCCATTTGCTTCTGGACCCAAACAAGGGCAGTCTTTGCATAGGCTGAGTCTGCACCAGCTCAGTGCGTCTTTGCTATCTACCGATTTCTAATTTGTGCAGAACAAGTGAAGGGAGAGTCAAGTCCTCTACCAGAGGCATGAGACTCGCTGATCTCAATATCCTGCATCTACACGGATGTAGAAGTTTGAGACAAAAAAATCTTACAAACTCACGCTTAGAGTTTTGTTGCATATCTGTGCGAAAATGTACGTCATCCTAAATCTGAAGCACTGTCACTGCCTCTGTACTGCAGTTCAAAAATCAAACCAGGAACTGCTGAGCTACAGCATCACAGCAATTTCAAGATGTGCCAGCACACCACTGGGCCTCCACGTAGGGCCCTGATAAGAAGAGGTGCAGAAGTCAGCCAACGTTGTGTTGTTATCAGCCACCCTGCTTTGGGCTGATGCCGCCCTAAACACTGCTTTTGTAACCGCCAGCCAGCAGCATTTCCCCGCATCTTTATTAGAACAGATGTGTATGTGGGAAGAGGTTTTCACTGGATCATAAAAGCCCTTCACTTCAAAAACAAAACTAAATAATTAAAAAAAAAAAAAGCTGCCCCCCCAGCTTAAAGCTATGACACTGAACATAAATAAAACCAGAATTATTTTGAAAGCACAGAGTACTGCGGTGATTACTATGGCTACAAATTTAATGAGACCCCCAGTCACAGCATTACTGGTGTGGTGAAGATGAACTCAGAGGAACACGTAGCCAGCCTCGAGCTGGAGCAGGGCGATGCTGTGCCTGGGCAGCCAGCGCTGCCCCTGCCCGCTGAGCAAGGTCTGCAATTTGCTGCTATTTCTGCTTACCGGCTTGGATGAATCATCTCTCACACAGAGGGCTTTGCAACTGCTACGCTGAAAACAGTTTCTGATGAAGAAATAGTTTTCTATTTCAAAATGTAAGGAGACGGTATTAAAAAAAGGCCAATGACCTAATTCTGCGTTATGTAATGCAAGTTGTGCCAGACTTCAAAAATTCTTGATGCAAGGAAAATTTTTATCTTAGACTTGCTGTGATGTGTGATTAAAAAAGATAGTTGCCTTTGGGGGCAAAAAACTAATATAGCTCTGAAGAGGCCTCCCCAGGAAAGGCACAGCAGAAGAGCAAAGATGAACTGCTAGGGAGGAGAAACCAACGTCTGGGCTCAAACACAAAGGCCAGTGTTTCAGATGGCTCTGTGAGGTGACAAACTGGCAGAAATAGAGGCAAAGCATCTTGAGAAACACTGCTGCTGTCTGGAGCATCCCTGATCTGTCAGAACAAAAGGCAATGAGAATGAAGAATTGTAACCTTTATTGGTCAGTTCTTGAAAGAAGAGGATGGTACAAGAACATCATTTGTCTCCTCGCAAGCTGACTTGACACCCTTCCCCAAAATATTTCTGTAATTTCCATGGATTTTTTTCCTCCCACTATTGTACCACAGGAAACATAGCTCTGCGTGAGGCAATTTGAAGGTGTTTGCCATCTGAAATCATCTTCTGAATTCGAGAAACAAGTATTTTCTTTGTTCTTACTCAACATTTCATACGCGGGGAAAAACCATCTGTCAAACATGGCTTGGTAATGAAAGTTTAAAAGGCAGGAGTCTAACCTCTCGTTGTCCCATGCTGTGCTAAAAGAACATACTTTTCTTCTACCTGATCATCTTTTTTTTGTTTTGTTTTGGGATAAGCTTTGTGCAAACATTACAGGGTGTCATAAAGGCACATTCAGGAACTTTCAGCAGAGGAACTGAAATGACCATAGGAATAGGAAAAATCCTTCCTCAAATTTACAATTGATAACCTCTATTTTTTTTCTCTATGATAGAGAATTATGTAACACAAAGCTGATGAAATGAGACATTTCCAGAAACTAACCATGGATTTTGCCACAAATTGTTTCAGCGTTGCTTGCCAAAACTGCTTCACTGCCACTAGCAAGGCACCTCTGAGACGTCCAGTGACACAGCGTCCTGTCAGATCTTGACAGACTGCATTTATCTGTAGAAACTCCAGACACTGCAGACTCCTGACTTGGCTAATTAAATAAAATAAGCAACTCTCTCCTGTTCTGCATCTTTGCCAGGTACCTCCTTGGGTGTTAAGTCAATTACACTCAAATTTGAAGTATCAAAGCTGGTGTGGGAAGATGCTTGATAGGACCTGGCTTACCTTTGTAGGGATTTAGTTCCTATAAACTGGAAGTAGTGTATTTACAGGAAGGAAATAAAGAGCAGAGATAATACGTAATTAAAAGGACATTAAGTGAACAGCCACACCCAATCCATTAGATAATTTAACTGCAACTGTTAGAACTGTAATTTTTCATATAACTAAGCTCTATTGATGCTGCAGGGAAAATTGCTCAAGAGCAAGTGTGAGAAACTAATTGGAAAGTCATAAGGTCTGGAAGTAGGAAAGCCAAGAGAACTAGTGACAAATAGCTAATTTTGCAAGATGCTTTATAGTTAAGCCATTGTAACGCCCAGTGGTAGAATTCCTAAAAATCCTTGCAGAATTAGGGTAACATGTTTAAAAGCAGTAAAATGAATCAGATAAAAACAAACACAAAAAACCTGTCCCTACCTCTTAGTCCCGTTAAAGCATGAGCTGACTGTAAGGAAAAAAATCTAAACAGGAGCACACGTTTCCTTTATTTATCTATGAGTAAACACACAATCATTGACACTCACGAATGATGCAATGCTTGCCAAGACAGGAAACTGAAAAGCCAGGATTGCTACTGACAGCAATCAAGCTTGAGTTCATTAAACTAGAACAGGTATTAGTAACGCCAAGTTCAACACGGGTACTAAACCTCCGTGTGTTACAATCTCCTAATCTAAACTGATCACCAGAGAGAGATGCAGGGGCTCAATTCTGTACACGGAACTCAGAATTAGTCCTGGACTTCCCTCCTCTTGTCTTGTGAATTGACATTAACTTTGAACAGAGATTTAGGCTGTGATTTTTTTGTGTAATTATTATTATAAATGTTTATTTATGTCCTTAGTTATGGAGATAACTATTACACCTCTAATTTCACAGCTAAGCCTTATTAAATGAGAAGCTATTGCTATGATTTACTGTGGAATTAAAATTTTCTACACTTTACCACACCTTTTGTTTAATTAAGGGCAGTAAAAAGAAAGGAATCTTTTTTCAAGACAACTGTCAATTACTAAAGCAAATGAGGCTTAGTAGGCATGTAAGTATGCATTTATTAAGCGTGCATTTATGTTGAATGCAAACTGGCTGACTTCCCAACCTTACTAAACTGCCAATTACCCTAAAAGAATGAATGGCATAAACATTAAAAAACAAACAAACACACAATATATATGTATATACAATTTCAGCTGAAATTTATGAGCCAAAAATGTACCAAAAAAGTAGCTGATGTCATAAGCTCATGCTATTCACAGATTGTTTTCCCATGAACACTATCGTTTCATCACAGATCAATAGTCAGGGAAGGCAGTGGGACACAGGGAAGCAGTCCTGATTCACAGATTTACCACTAACATTTTCTGTGAACATGTCGAGTTGCTTTACTTTCATTAAAATATGGATATTCTCCCTTCTTAAACAATTTGTGCCTAATTCATTTACATTTGCAAGGTAAAGAGACACTCAGAAGGTACTTCAAAAATAGGGCTTCTTTCCTTAAATCAGGGGCGGTCATTCAAATATTTTAAGGTGAGGGAGGGTAATTATACCTTATACCTCACACCACACCCTTGAAGACTGCGATAGAGAATCCACCTGTGGATTCTCTACAGTAAATAGTAAATTAGTATTTACTATGCATAAACTCTTTTTTAGAGTAAGTAGAACTTTACTGTGGACCCAAATCCCACGAGTAACATCGCCTTTTGTGATCCCAGTCCTGATTTCTGTAAGAGAACAGTCATCTAGGACAGAGGATGACCAAAATGTGGCACAAAATGTACCTGTTTCTGCAGAAATTAAAACTTGAAATTAAGAATACCTTCCAGAATAGTTATCAGAATGCCACTAGTTTTCACTTCAAGGGAGGTGAAACCACTTAAAGTCATGTTTTTAAAAAAAAAAAGACAATTCCATGACATAGGATTACCTAACATTTGTTGGCTCCTTCTACTTGTAGTTTTGTTCTTTGAAAAATGTTTTTATCTTATTTTGTTTACTTCCTAGTCATACACATTCATAGTGACCTGTACATTTTATTAATGATATGGAACTGACTAAAATTTTGAGGGTTTTTTAATGCAAAAAAGGTATGCTCCATAATACACAGATTTGAGGAGTGATGCAGTATTTGTACTCATCTGTTTGGCTTTTCTAAAACATACCGAAAATGCTTCTTGGCCAGTAATTGTAGGGTTCAGCAAGTCTACTCTGTGTATTTTATATCAATGGGTAGCATTTCAGAGTTCTGTCTTTGAAATTTTATAAGTTTCTATATACAGTGGTTAATAAGGAAAGAAGTATCCCCCGTAACTCTGAGAACAGTACTGAGTACCAAATGTATACTGAAATCCCTGCAATCAGCCACTCAACACCCTCCCTTCCTTAAGGCTTCCCTAAACACTTCATTTATTACCTAGCTCAAATTACACTGAAGAGTAGTGCAAAGGCCAGGGGACCATCACAATTTCACCCATATTTTCTAGCATCTGTACTCTTTTCCACAGGTGTTGCTATAAAGGCAAAAAGGCTCTGACCTTAAGGTCAAATCACAGGGTGCTTAGGTGTTGGTAGACAGCAGGGGCTTAAGTGACCATGATTTGCACATATGGATCAAAGAAGAATATAGCAGAGGCATTTCATTTTTTCAAAGTGTATTTGGGAAAGAGGCAAGTATGTGCCCAATACATCTCTCTTCTATCTATTCTTTGTTGCTTACTCAAACATTTTTCCCAGAATTGTTTTCCAGTAATCACTGGAGCCATTTTAATCAGTCACACAAGGAATAAGGCTGGACTAAAGCCCTACCTTCACACTGTGTTGCAAACTAGTCTCAAGCTTTGCATACAAGATCACATACAGAAATGTACCTGGAATCTTTCTAAATCAGAATCCGTGTTGTAGGATAAAGCCATTTCTCAGTGTATAAACATTAATTTGGCACAGGCAATAAAAAAGCATGCTCCATAAAGATGCATCTAAAAATCTATGCCATGTGTAATGTCCTGATTTAAAACCTGAAGTAACTCGTACTGCTCTCTTTCTGAATTATTTCAGTATGCTGCAGTCTCTTAAGATGTTATAGGATATCTTTCTGCCTTCCTCCTCCCCCCGACTCTGCAATTGACCTTACTCCATCATCTGCTGCTATTTTCTCTCACGCACGCTTAACTCAGAGATTGCAAAGCAAGTTGAGAACAAACAAACCCCTCTAAACTACTTTGACTTCCAGCCATCTCTGCAGTCAAGGTCTTTTAAGTAAGTTGGTGCAGTGACACTGCATTCCCTTTGGCACCAGAGTATCAGCCATCTGCATTGTTACTGAGGTTAAATTCCAATGTCAGGAGAACTGCAAGGATCTACATGCCATCCCAGGGGAATTTCTGAATCGCTGGTGAAACAGAAGGTAGCAGGCACTTTTGTCTACAGCCAAAAGCCACAAACTGCTCGTAATATATTGCATATGACAAGGCATAATCCATCCTTTACACTAAATGCATTGTGTAGTAACATCATGGGAATGCAGGGATTTTGAAAGGCTATTGCAAGTCCACAGCATCAGGAATACTAAACAGTACTAGGATCTAGAAATAACTTCTTCATTGTGTTAGGACTATTCTTTGAGATCTTTTTCCCAGTTGCTTAAGTCAGTCATACGCTATTAAAGTGCTATAATACAGAATATAAAACATTTGTTAAGTATTTTTACTACAGCAAACTCGATATGTCTATTTAAAACAAGTTAGAGGGGTTTTGAGAGAGGATCTGACAGTTAGGTTTGGCTGTCACTTCAATGGCAGCTGTGTACCCAGCTCCTTAAGGCTCTTCTAAATGCCCCAAACAACATTTGCTGTTACCTGTTCTGTACTTGGCAGAATTAGAACAAAAAGCACAATTGTTTAAAGAGCCCTCTGGTCAACCTGAAAATCATAACGATTTTAATTAGAAAAAATATTTGAAAGTCTGCCTAAATAGTACTGAGCAAACTACTTCGTGGAAAAAAAAAATGGGAGAGGGGCAGGGAATCAATGTATTACAATCGTGCATTAAAGATGTGCTAGAAGACCCCTTGGTTGAAGTGTTATGTTCAGCGTTTCTGGCAGCACGCTGTGAAACAAGGCATCTACCAACTCTGCGTTACAGTTGTACAAACAGGCAAGCCCACCAGGCTGTCGGGGATCCTGTAAGTGCAGAAAAAGGGCACTTCTTCAAGCTGAGCCAATTCATGTCATTACTGTACACGCATCCGTGCACCAGTGCTCAGAGAGGAGTTATAATTGCAAGCTGCCATCCCTGCAGCCTTGCTTTTCTGTCGTGTAATTATTATACCGCTATTTTAGTTAACAGAACAGATTAGCTGCTGGTGCTTGTTCCCCTGCATCAACCTCATTGCTCCTTCAATAAAGCAATACGGTCAGCTTGCTTTCTTTATCTCTTGCATGCATATGCACGTACGTGCACAGAAGAGTCTTTGCACTTAAGGATGTTATTTTTAATTCATGGGCAGCTTACTCTGTATGGAGAATGAAGAGGCCTGTTAAACAACTGCTTGTCTAAGCAGTCTCAAAGACAGCAAGCAGGTCTTTGAATAAAAGATGTACATCTTCACATGAATACAGAAATACAAGTTGCATATATAAATAAAGGGTATAGATAAAGCTATAAACTAAAAGGTCAGGCGTAAGAAGCTTTCTTTTCCAGGCACTGTTACCCAAAGAGAACATAGTGGGTATCTGGCATATACATTAATTCAGTGAATTCCTACTTACCTTATCATTGGATTAATTCACTGTAAACACTCTGAAGCTTATGGCATGCACTTTACTATGAGTCTCCTCCTTTCCTTAAAAAGCTGTCAACTTGTAGTTTATATAAAGAACAGCTTGCAGAAAAACACCAAGCCAGTTTTACAATCAGTGAATGCAGTCGATGCCCTTTCATTTATACCGTGGTGTGGTAGCATACAATAAAAATCTCTTAGTGCCTACTGCTGACAAGGGGAAGTTCACCTCACGTTGTAGGGGAACACCTGAGCTCACAGATATAGTGTATTCCTTACCTTCAGTTGCCTTGATCACATATCCATTCTCCTCGCTTGGTGGTACTTCCAGAAGTTGCATGACCCTGTCCAGCAAACCATGGATAATCTCAAACCCAGGGCTCTTGTTGTAATAAACAGCACATAAATGCCTGTAGTTTCTTGCACCTACATCTGAAGAAGGAGGAAGTGATTACATTATCCAGGAAACCTTGCCTTTTTCATCTGTTTTCTTCTGCTACTGCCTGAAGTAGCTGAAAGGAGAAATAAGAACACAAAACGGCCTCTCTGATGCACCTATCTAAGGAAATAAGGGCATTTCTTTAGCCTACTAGCTCTCACAATCAGAAATGTGGATTTCAAGTGTCACATGTCTTGGGCAGGAAATAGGGCTGTTAAATACAAGCATCTCTACACAATGGCAAGTACCAGGCATATAGTTAAGTGCTAAAGAAATTCAAAACAGACAAGTTTTCTTACTGATTTTTTGCATTTTGCCTAGTGGTGTTGCTGGGAAAACTAGATATTGATAAAAATCAGTTGCAGAATAATTACCTTGTTAAAACAATTGGCCTAATAATGTTAACAAGGTAATCTATGGCAAGATATAAATTCACACAGGTTTCTAAATTGCAACTGTTGTTTTTCATCATCATCTTGGACATTCCCAAAACCAAGTGACTATGTGCTACTTCCTATGAACTTGAGACTGTGATACAACTCTGTCCCACTTTGGACAGTTCCTTAATTCAAAACCCTACTTTCTCCCTGCTGTAGATTTTCTTACCTTACTCATTTCATCAAAAAATATGTATTTTTACACTTTCAAATTGAATATGTAGTTGTATGTTCCTATACTTGTACCTTCAGGCTATCCTGTTACTATATATACACCATCTAGGACTACTGTGGTCTATTTAGAAGCTTTGAAGCTTTACCCATTGCAGACTTCAGGGTTTTTAGTTTTTTTTGAAATAAATGATCTAGGAACAGAGTGACAAGCTGATGGTCACAGATGCCAATTCTGCTGTGGTGAAATTCAAAATACTGATTGATGTAGTGAATTCATTTTTTGCCTTCGGGTCTTTGACTTCTTAAAGTTGAACAGCAAGTGTGTGTTCAACAAAGTTGGTGTAACAAGGGAAAAACTTGTTCAAAGCAGAGGAGGAACTATCTACATAGCTATCTTTTCTTCCTCTGGAAATTTATATACTTTGGAACTATTTTCAGTACAAAGATACATTACATTTCAGTTTGGAGCAGACCTGCAGTTCTGAAGGCAATCTCCTGATCATCCCCACTTATTATGCTTTGTTTCCTGTGAAGCAATCCTACAGCAGCACATAAACTGCAGTCCTTCAGTTGCAGTTTGGCTGGAAAAGGTGTTCCAGAAGGACACCAAAATAGCTTAAAGCAGTAAAGGGCATTCAGCACATTTTCACTACAGCTAGTTCAAAACCACAGTTTGCTTTTTTACAGCATGGACTGCAAGTCATCGGCTGATCTCTTTTTGAACTGCACTGCTTTGTAGTGTTGACACAGTGCAACAAGTTGCAGCCAGATTTCCATGGGTAAATGTCTTCCCATTCTAGAAAGTCCTCTGGTATCTGGGGACTTTCAGTTGTTCATATCTAGACAGACATTCTCCTCTTCACCTCTTCCTCTTAGCAGTAGTTAGATATCGGGAAAAAATTGATTTACTGACAGTAATTGCTTAAAAAAAATTCACAATAGAAATCCTTAACACCTCTGGCTAATTGTAACGTTTGAGAGGAAAAGGGGAATAAGAGCTTCTTCAGTAGTGAAGGAATGAAGGAATAAAAAGAACAACTCCACCTGTCTGCAAGTTAAGGCAGGCCTGTACCACCTGACATAAAGCTGCATGAGTAGGGCTTTGAGATTTCTTTCCTGGCAATCAGCCAAAAGCAATGCACATGAAATCTAGTTTATTACAGGGTGAATTATGTTCTTTATACAGTGAAACTGTGTGCACAATGGACATTTATCAGGACTTTTGGTCACAAAGCAATTGAAAATATTATATATACTTACCTGATCTTGTGCTTTTCCCTCAATAAATGTACCTAGCTATAGTTACAGACAGGACATGAGGCTAAGTGGGCCTTTGGTCTGATCCACCCCAGCCAATCTCTGAAGTGCAGTAAGCTCAAACACAAGCAGAAACTCCAGCGTTCACTGGGTGTTCCCTGAGCTGGTAATGCCTACCACATGAGAAGTTAGATACCTAGTAAATCTACATCTGGCTTATTTGGTCCAACTGACCATTTAGTAAGAAAAATCTATCAGAAACTAAACAGGAAAAAGTTTACCAAGTAAAAAGACAGAGAAAAAAGGTTTCAAAAGGAACGCAAAATACAGGAGCAAGAGCCTACACAAAAGCTGAAAGCACAGCCTTTTGGAGCCAAAAGTCATTTAAAACTTCTAGAGCAGCAACCTGGCAATATAGCCACAAGTTTTCTTGACGGTCACTGAAAGCTGGACTTACATGTACTGGGACAGTAATTCTGCGTTTTGTCACTTGGGAAACCTTTACTGTCGTTATTATAACTTGCAGTATTAAATAATGATGGAGAATTCAATCCTGAAGTTTTATATTACAGTAGCAACACAGAAAAGTAAAGGTTGCAGAGAAAATGTCAATAAACACAACATCTGACTCCTGTTCTTGTAGCAAGCTGGCCGTTCAGTCGCATCATTATTGTGTCTCTGTTTCCTGGCTCTGATAAGATGCCAGTCAGTACTACACAATCATGAATGGTGGATAATCTATTTTCACGTTGTGTTGTCCAATGGAAAAGAACAAAGTGTTCTCCCCTTCCTCAAGTCTTTATTTGTTCCTAAGAAAGCAAGCTTTCTGGGCTAGATATGCAGTAGCATGATTTCACTTTTCTCTGACCATTACGCTAGCAGAACATGACAACTATCTGAACTTCATTTCATTACTGGTCAGAGTCGCTGGTGTCTTCAGATCACTCTTCTTAAGTAAAGCATCAGAAAGAAATGTATACAACAACTCTTGTATCTCATGATTTCAAGCCAGCTGTGAATATCTTTGGTAAAGGATGCATTTTGAAGCATTCCAAAAAGCTGTGTTATAGAACGTGTTCCTTTACAGCTACAACACAAGAAGTTCATTCACTGCAGACAATAGGAGAGAAAAAGTATTAGGGACCGTATGTAAAAGCTGGCGGATGTTAGAAATGCTTCAGTTCCTTATAACTCACTTAAGAGATCTCTTGTGTCATGCCATGAAGCAATTCTATTTTTCAAACTGGCCTGCCAAGTATGTCAACCTAAATTATATATATGTAATTTCTGAGACTTCAAAGCACTTCCTTGAGATACTGCTGAAAAGCAGTCCAAAGGATGGACAGCTGGTTAGGAATACTCTGTCCAAGGAGTACAGAGGAAGATAAAGCAGTGCTGTATGCTGCCCCCTTCCATGTTAGGGATGCTTCAGAAAAGTAACTTAATCTGAAAGGGGGCACCTGCTCATTTCAACTTGTATCACAGCTTCATGAAAATCCACAGCTATTTTCTGCTTGTAACTAACACTTCGAGGCAGAGCTTGGAAAAATGCTCCAAATTAGGCACCAGCTCTTCTCAAATGATGTGAATTATGTTAAAAATATGCTACCATAAGCTTGCCAGGTTCCACAAGATCACTAATCAGAGGTGATTTTATGTTGGATTCATTTCTTCCATTGTGATGAAGGTATTCCGTGTTAGGGGGAGCAGCGTAAGGTAATCATTTATCCACTGAAGCAGTATAACCATCCTACTGGAAGTGACTATTCTAGGGTTACAAGTTAACTACACAAATGCTACGTTAAGTTTTTCAAAATCAGCACGTTTCCTCTTGCCTTGAGAAGAAACATTTCTGCTCAGATTTGGTTCCATTTAGTTATATTAAATCTAGCACACATTTTGCTAATTTAGTACGTCAAGACTTTCTGCCAGATATGTCTGAAGAGAAATAAGTTCTGTTCACCTTGGTAAGCGTGGGTTCTGTGTAAGTAGGCATTTTATTAAAAACCAGTGTTTAAAAGCTAGGTTCATTCACACATGAATGACTACAAGATGCCATTTCAAATACAGTTAATGTCAGTACACTTTTGACTCATACTTCTTACATTATTAATTGGAAATTCTGCATGCCAAAATCATGAAATAATAAAATTAAATTAGTCAGTCTGATGACATAAGCCTTCTGCAAGAAATCTCATTCCATATGTGAGAGAACAATCCCACATTTTTCAGCATTTGCAGTTACCAGTTATTTCTTTCTGCCCTTCCCTTTCAAACTACTTATTAGGCAAGTTTAATTTTCCAAGTTTGGGAAAAACAGTAGTTATTCTACAGACTACATTAAAACAAATTTAGATATTGTTTGCAGCCTGCAAGTTCTCAGCCCGTGAGAGGGCTGCCTGAGAGCCCAGGGTACAAAGCTGTGGCCTCAGAAGTGTTTCTTACATCTGTTGCAGTGATTCCCATCAAAATGAAGTACACTACAAAATCACTCCTCACAACATTGTGAAGCAGCCATCCACATGAAGGAAAGCTTTCAAGAGCTACAATTAACACAAACAAAATAAAAGTAATCAATTTAACTTGCAAATTTTATAAAGCCAGGATAAACATGCTCCTTATTCCAAGATAAATAGCCCCACTCTTGGTTCTGAGGAATGCTAATGCTATTCTGCCATCTGTACCAAGTTTTTTGTACTTCAGCTAACTTATGCCCCCCAACAAGGAATGAACTGCAGCGCCAAAATGTTTGTATTTAACTAAAAAAAAAAAAAGTACATGTTTTCCTAAAACTGCTTGTTTAGCTTGGCAAGGCTTCCCTCCCCCTTTTTTTTTAAAAAAAAAAAAAAAAAGCCTTTAAAAAAAAAAGTAATCTACAAATTAAATTCATCACCAAAGCAATTTACTTGCCATTCTGTTTATGCCTTATATAAACCTTTGTTTTGCAGATCCCAGATACCTTAAACACAGCCACTAAAATCTGAAACCAGATAATGAAACAACAAAACCATTTCTGCTGCTGAATTTAAAATAATGTCAGCCTTTTCCACTGAGAGGCAAAATTTCATCCCAAGTTGTAACCTACTATGCAAGCACACACTCACAAGAATTGTAGCTGTGTACTCTTTTTTTCCTTGGTATACCATATAAAACCGAATTGGTAAATTTCTTTAGAAAAATGTTTATTATTTTAAAAATCTATTTTCGTATTTCATTTTACTTTGGTACCTTTTTCCTGATGAAGAAGATAATCTGAAATTTTGATACTGTACAGTGAGATCAGTGCACAGAGGCCCCATCGCACAGGAAGGTTTTCACTGAAGCTTTTGGAAAGCGATCTAGCTGTTTTTGCTGTTTCATGTAAATAATTAAGGTTACAGAGCAGTTCAAAGGCAGCCATGCTTTCTTAGCATAGTTGGATGAAAAGGAAAGATAAGGAAAATCTTTTTATGCACGAGTGGGGAAATTTTATACTGTTGGGCTTTTTGTTTATTTATACATGTTTATACAAAGACTTGCTCTGTTCTTTCCCCAGTGTGCGTGCTACAGATCTGATTCTTCATATCGGTTGTCAATATTCCAGAACACAAATCTGGGGAACAAAAACTAGCAATCCTGTTTTGAGGTGATGGAAAGGGTCTTCATGTTATGATAGACCACAGAATCATTAAGGTTAGGTAAGATAATTGGTTGGTAAGACCACTGCACTGACACCCAAATTTTTGAGTTACAGTTGTCCAGATTAGGATCAGTCTGCAAGCTGTTTCCTGACTCAAGACATTTTGCTTTTCAACTGGCAGCACTGCACTTCTTTGAGACTGCAGCAGTTTAAGCAGGCTCTAGTACTCTAATAGCAACATACCTTAAATACGTTTAGAGCGGGTTCTTTTTGGTGTAAAATTGCCTTGAGTTTAATCTTGTATGCACAACTGGGCTCCATGACATGGGAAGTGGTCAATCAGGGCTACCAGCTGGAGCAGTCCCTCTGGACACAAAATGCTCCAGTAGCTGCACAGTGTGTACCCTACCACTGGCTATTGGAGTAAACAGCATTGCTAGGAAAGATGCAATACAGCTAAAAAAAGTCTTGGAACTGTAACTGATTATGTCAAATCAATCCCCCTTCTGTTCCCCTGGGTGTTGTACCAGTAGATCAGTGTTGCAGACCAACCCAGTGCTGCCATCTGGGCACGCACTTGGGGTCCAGGTCATGCTGACCCTGCAATTCTTAGTCATTCCTTCTGTTTCTTTAAAAAGTTTTTTCCAAACGTGCACAATGGTAATCTTAACTAGTCTCTCAGAAAGCTTCTGAAACTAACCTGGGCCTCCAGTCCTTTCAAAGAAGAAGTTTAAGAGTTATGAATGCTGAGGAAGTTTTTCTTACCTTTACTAGGATCTTTTACTACAATGTCAGAAATCTCAAAGAGCTTTAAAGGCAAGGGCATCTTTCGGTTAGCAGCAATAGTTTTCAGTAGCCCAGGAAGGAGGGTAGTACGTGCCACCTGCAGGACAAAAACAGATGCTGCAAGTGAGATACATTGCAAAATAGCTAACGCTACATTTCTTAATGTTTTGTCAGAAGTAGTCAGGTGCAAATACTGTACTAATCTCTTATGCTTCACCATCTTTGTTTTAGGATTATTGTAACTGAAAATGTACATTCTCTGTATGTTCTTTGTACTGTACAGCCTGAAAGACCATCTGCATGTGCTGTTTTTGTTCTTGGTCAGTACCTTTTACGTTTGTGTACATTCTGTATCAAGCAGCTGTAATTACCATGCAAAATGTTATATACAAACAGGTGATAATAGCCTAAACACTTTACGACAGTGGCTTCATAGGACTGTTTAGTTGTGGTAGCAAATAGAAAAGAAAATACATGAAGTTACCCCAAAATTATGTTCCTTAATTAGAACGTTTTTTACCGCAGTAGAATGTTTTTACCATTAGAGGAGAGACCTGGAAAGGTATCTCTGATATTCAGAGAAATCAGACTTACCAGAGGTCTTGGGAGGAAGATACCACAGTTTACTGAAACTTTAAGCCTTTCTGGAAAGTGTTTACCTTTGTATTTCTTAGGTTAGAAACAAAATACGCCTCAAAATTGTTTTCCATTTACTTCACAGATCTCATAACATCTAGTCACTTTCCCTATAAGCTAAATCATAGAATATCCCAAGTTGGAAGGGACCCACAGAGATTGAGTCCAACTCCAGAGTCCCCAAAGGACCACCCAAAAAATCAGACCGTGTGTCTGACAGCAAAACACTTCTTGAACTAACATTGTCACTACTTGTAAGTGCTCATTTATCTCCCCTGACAAAATGATAATTTCTCATGATTATTTCAGGTATAGATAAATATGTTTGTTTGCCTCTGTTCAGAGGATCCACTCAGGATCACCAAGGAAAAGCAGAAGGAATGTTATCATTGACAGTTAACATATTTGGACAATTATTTGAAATAAAACGAGTATGATGATAAATAGAATAGTAAAAATACCCTGCTTATTTGACTCTGAAGCAGATTTCAAAGATAAACAGATGCTTTCAAAATTAACCTGAGGTCCATCTTCCCAATCAAACATTCATGTATTCATACCACTGATAAATTTCAGATTCAAAAATCTGAAATTTATCTCTCTCTCTCTATTATATACACACACACACACACATTTATACATATCCAGGAAAAAAAAAAACTGTGATAACAGCTACTTCAAAAAAAAAAAACAACAACAAAAGCCTTCCCATTCAGAGCTCAGAAGGTAACTGCAGGTCCAATATTTCTATTTATACTTACTGGCTTTTCTAAATGCAGGTGTCAATCAATAATCTGGGTGGAATTTTCTGTAATATGATAGCTCAATTTTGCTATGTGCCATCATACCGAATATGGTGTCTTACTTCACTGAAAAGCTAATAGTGTTTCACACCGCTTAAGTTATTTCTTAGTGAAGATATAACAGCAAATGACTGCTAGCAAGTTTACTGCATAAATACCCACATCCTCTTTGCTGCAAGACAAAGTAGCTCTATAGCTCTGTAAGCTGTTTTCTGTGAGTTCCTTTCTTTCCTCTTTATACATAGCATCTGTGACACTGTTGCTTCCAAACTTGACCTGAATTAAGTTACTTCACCTGAAATTCTGCAGTTTTGGGGTTTGCTATGTGTACTGCTTTTGTTGTAGAGATATCAGTGCCAAGTTTATCCGCAATGTCTTCTTGAGAACACTAAGAAGAGATGAAAGAAAAAAAAACACAAGGTCAAATAGTTAAGACAGACAGGGAGCCAATGACAAAACCTGCCATCTATAATGAGCAATGCAAGCATAGCTCTTGTGCTGAGGCCCTCATGTACAACACCCTCTTATAATACAAACTGAGCCCTGGTCTTGAGACAAAGTAGGCAAACTGGTTTATCTACAAATGTTAATTACTAACCAAAATAAAGCTGGTTAAAAAAGTAGTGTTTATTTAAGCTTCTGTCATAATTTGCTGTCAGAGGCTGACTTGCAGTGGAAAAAAATACCTTATTCAGAAAATAGTACGGGAATGGCACCCAAGCTTTCTCCCAAAGAAAACAATCCCTTTGGGGCAACCGACAGGAAGTAAACTACTATCTAACAAAAAAAAATCTCATAGCTCTGTTTTTGTTTTTCTGAGCTGGAACATTTTTCAAGTCCATATTCTCAAGGTGTAGTGTTAAGCTGATCAGTAAAGCAATACACATGCACTTTATCAGGCTCAGACAACGTCTGTGCACATACAGCAACAGATGCGACTGATAAGATCCACACTGCAAATTTTCAGAATTTATAGCTTTATTAATGCATTAAGAAACCAATAGCAGACTAGGCATGTAATTGAGGATTTGCCAGTATACTGCAGTCTCCCTTCGCACTGGCAGCATTCCGAGAACTGTGTTGATAGTCTAAATGTGAGGAAAACGAGCAGATGATGATAACATCTGAAAGAGTAGATTGTTGACTAAAAAAGAGAATCTTATATGAATGCTGACCTTAGGAGGATAAAATTGTGTTCAAGTTTGCAGATGTGTATCTAAACTGCAGTATGTTACTATGATGCAACTAAGTGCATTTTGGCTAAATTTGAAGCCCCCACAGAAAGCAATGTTACTTTGTAGGAGCGATAATTTAGGGCTCAAACCAAAACTAGGATTACATTCACAGACGTGTAAGCAGTGCTTGTCACATAGCACAGGGTTACAGAATGTTGTAGCAGAACTGATGTTTGCCATAGGGACAGACCTCATGTTACTGTTTCAGTGAAGTGTTGGTGACAGCAGACTGTGGGTTTCATTGTGCCATAGCAAAAATACAAAATGTAAAGCGATAAAATAATACACTGTGTGATCTTCTGCTGTGGCAGTTCATAAAGGTTCTCTATAGTAGTGATAAAATATACTCGACGTTTTTGGGCATACTAACTATTCAGTGCTGAAACAAAAAAGGAATTTATATAGAGATGTTTGCAGTGAATTATAAAAAGTTTGACCATGTTTTACACAGTAGTTCCCCAAGATGGTACTACCACAGGTAATCTTCGTCAAATACTAGCACTGCAGGAAGTAACATCAGTTATTACTGACTTGTTTCTTAAACAAGTAACATTTAACAAGTAATAAAATATTAAAACTAAAATACATTTTTCAGGCTTCAGAGTAACTATAAATCTTGCACTTTAAGCTCCATAAAATGTGAAGGTGTTAAAATTTTATTTGATCCATTTGGATTACCAACCTCAGTTGCAATACCTAAACTTTTCAAATGCATGCAAATGTTTTAGGAGCCTGCATCACCATATCTTAAAATCTTTGACTATGTTATCAAAATTCCACTTATGATTCCTTAGTCTGCATTATATAGCGCCTACAGGGATTCTTAAAATAACCTCTGACTGAATAATTATATATCAACTTGGTATCTAATCCAAGGAACCATGGGCAGGCAACAATACTGGGAAAAGACAAATAGAAAGTGCGATCTCTGAACGGTAGTAATATCCACCAGAAATTACTAAATTTTGATAAATTGTTTTCCAGATTATCAAACTATGATGAGTTTCACCTTGGGTGATCAAAATCCCTGAAGAGAGTTGCTGTCTTACAATTTCATACTGTCAAGTTAAACTAAAAACAGTACTTCAGCAACTATTCTTGCCTTTACATGTAGAATTGCATGCCACATTAGCAGCTTCTGTCAATTAGCAGTCAATTTCTCTGACTTACAAACTCACAAAATATTACACTGTAATTCCAAAGCACTAGTAAGCAGTCACCTGCTTAAAACAGTAACAGATAATACTGGTACATTTATGCAACAGCATAGTCTCAACCATCCTCTACAGTTTTTGTGCATTGCCTTTCAAACATGCAAGTAAAAAAATGTTAAATCAATGCAATATACCAGGGCAAAAGTGAGTGCTTCAGTGAATCCAGCAGCCGCCAAGTCCAGTCTCAGAAGTTCTGTGAGCTTATTGAGGGGGAGCTAAAATTAAACAAAACACAGTTTTTGACTTCCATCTAAAAACACTCTTCTGTTCTTTCCCGAGGTGATTCTGCCTCTTACATTATGGTGAATTCACTAGGGAGGTACTCTGCTTGTGTGCTTAAAATTTTTTGAAAGCATCAGCCAGCTGCCTTTAGGCTTGCCTGAGGAAATGAATCTCCCAATTAGAGATTTAATATGGGCTCCCTGCTTAAACCCTGTCTTTTTTCAAGTACCAGCGACCACTGGTCTTGGACTTATTCAAATCAGTGGGGCATCTGTTTTGTATCCTATCCATGGTAAATACTTCTCAAGGCAAAGCATGTCAAAATATTTAATTCCTAGGTTCTGTTTTCCCCAAAGCCCTTCTGGCATGCACTAGTCATTTACTGACAACAGAGCGCTTATTTGAAGGGGCAATCTTACTTGATTAGCTATGGTGTACGTTTTCGGAATAGTCATCTGAATGTTGTTATAACCATAAGCTATTGCTGCATCTTCTACAATATCACATGCATGGATAATGTCCGCTCTGGTAGGAGGGATTTCAATCTCTATATTGTTCCCATTCCCTGTGACGTGTGACTTCAAACACATCCTAGTCAGCAGCTTTGCAAGGCTTGATGGAGTTTCACTGAAACAAAACAAGAGAGTAGTAATTTACTGATCTTACACTATACTTTTTGAAGTAATCAGTGTTTCTGCTATGTTGCCTTATTTCCTGAATAATCTCTAAGTGCTTTACAGACTGTACGTAAACTCAGCATTCCAACAAAACCAGCTCAGATTCTGACTCCGAGACAGTCATTTTTCTTTACTTCTTAACAGTTGTGAGAGGCCATGAAGAACTATTCCTCTTTTGTGAAAACAGTGAAGAAAGTCCTACAGAGCCGATCTAATTACCAAAGTTAACCCCAGAATTTTTTTGTAGATTAAAAATCATGGTGTAAACATTTTTAAAACAGTGTAATAATCAGTGTTTAAGTACCTTTTTCATGATTAATGCTTAAATAAAAGAAGCTTTTATTTGCAGTAACGCACCTGATTCCTAACTTCTTGTTAATGTGTTCAGGTTTCACCTTCTCTTTTCGGTAAGCCAGTTCCTAAAAAGAAAGGTAAAGCTTTTCAGCATATACAACCCTTGCTACCTCTAAAAGGATTCAGTTTTGACATCTTGCTAATCTAGCTTCTTCTAACTGACTCAAATGTCATCCACAGAAGACAGGTGTGGAATATTACATTAAAGTCAGTATTTTATGATAACATGATTCTTGAAAATAATACTACAGTACATGATGCAAAAGCTGTTCTCAGTTAAGCTAGGAGTTTGAATGCAGCATGAAATCACTGTTATTGAAACTTCTGATAATTTCAGATAAACGCAAGTAACAGGGTTTCTGAAAGTTTCCAGTCACCGGTTCATCTTAAGTCAAAGCCCTAAAGCAGTGAATGGTCATGCATGAGACTGCATGGTCTAGTACAGATCAAATGACTTTTTGGAGGAAAAGGAAGGAAAACTTGTTACCTCTGTATTGGCACAGAAATGTTTACCATTATTTAACCTAGGAAGTTTGTAATGCATCTATAGCAAGCTATTGTGTATGTATATTCAAAGTGTTTCTAAACAAACAAATCCATAAAAACCTTAGCATCCAGAACTCTGAATTTTTTGCTCTATTTTATGTAGGGAAATTGCATTGCCTAGTACAGTGATTTCTTTTGTTGGATGTCACTTCTAGATTCTAGGTCTTTCCTCTGAAGACTGCAGTTACCATTGTTAGAAGAAAGAGCTAAGATATAACTAGAAAAAAGTCTCAACAACAAAAAAGTTTCTTTCTCCCTAATTAATTTGTACTTGCTTGATACATCCAATTTTACGAACCCAACCAGATCTATCTTCTGTCACTTCCAGGAAACAGGAGGGATTGCTCTCTATGCTTTTTTGTTCTCCTAAAATGACTCTGTTACTGCACAGAGACATACCTGGCACTCCTAGTACAGGCAAACCTGCACTTGTAGTCAATATACTGCCTAATAGACCTTTATATAGTTGGAGTCTATAAAATGAAGGACTGAAAAAATCTGGTGTTAAAAGGTTATTTAAACTCATAGGCATTACAGCTTCCTGATCTGATAATAAGTTACGCTGAGGCTGATTGCAGCTGCCCACTGGTTTCAGCCTGAAGGACCTCTTTCTGCATTCCTTTTTTCCTGATATGGAACAGGTAGGTTTTAAAGGCTTTAGACACAGATTATGACCTTGATTGCTATCTCTGCTTGTTTCTCAAAATGTCTGTATCACAAACTCTAAACCCACAGTAGTGGTTACCACACGTAACTTTAAAGCCTAACCTTCTTTCTTGAGTATCAAACTGTGAGACTATTTTTAGCTTCATCATAAATTAGTGGAGCTTCAGAACGAGTTTTCAACATAAGGGGAAACTGAGGCACTGTTCTTTTTTTGTGCGGGGTTAGAGAAGGCCCTGACTCACTCGTTACCTCTACAGAAAAGATGATAATATCAATAATAGCACCCTTATACTTCATGTAAATAAAGTCCTTTCCCCAAGGATAGTAAGATACCATCTCACTATGCTTACCGGATAGATGTGGGTCTTCCCATTAGGAAGAACTACTTCTACTGCTTCAACACTGTGAGAGACAGAAAAACAGAACTAAAAATGAGTTTTTTAAATGTGGCCCAAGTGTAATGGCTTTCTGACTAGATTTATACTCACGTGAATGGCTTCTCACAATATTCACTAAACATCGTGACTATAGTATCAAGAACAATTTTTGCCTACAAAATAAAAATGATAATCACATTTAAATCTGTCCTCTACTTCTACTGAAAGCAAAGTGTAATAAAAAAGGGAAAAAAATCTTACATTCTGTTCGTTCTATACTATTTAGTACCTAAGAATCCAGAATCATAGCAGTCTAAAATACCAGACCAAATATTAAGAAATGTTTTGCTTCTGCTGCAAAGATATCTACACTAAAGCTTGAAAAATGGAAATCTTTGCCCTTCAAGGCTCTGAAATACTTGTATGTTTTTGTTAAAACTGTTCTGAAGATACACAGAGATCTTTATTTCCAGCTGGAATTGCATCTTCCAAAACTTTAGTTTAATTAGTTACTTTGCTAATCAAATGAGAACGTAGGCTAGAGGATTGTGCATTGTTTAAGAAAATATTGTTAAATTAGCTTCACTTGCAAAACTTTTTTAGTGAACAGTTGATATTTTAACACATTAGTATAATAGAACATAACCATGAGATTCAGCTCAACTTCTCAATCTACAAATACTGTTTTTGATGCCTCACAGTATAATTTTCTTCATGGAAACAGGACAGCACTATTTTGCACTATCAAAGTAAGCAGCAGCAAGAAGTATTTATTTTTTAGTTTGCTTAGAAGTGATTCCCCACTATGCAAATTTGCATCAATAACACACCATTGTGTAGCTGGGTAAATTAAAAGCATTCTTTGCTCTTCAGCGTCAACGTACACATTTTAGGGAAACTATCAATGAATGCACAACCTATATTTGAGAATAGGCAATTATTACTGCTGGGCTTTCATGCTTCCGCTTTGAGTTACAGAATTTGCATATGGAAGGACTTCCATTTCATAACAATTTGCACAGCATCCCTGCTTGAAAAAGATAACTAAAAAGAAAAAGTCTTCTCCCCTTCCCTCAGCCTAAATTTCAAGTTGGAGACGAAATGATTTTTTACAGAGTATTCCATCGAAGTAAGCAGTCTTACTGAACTTTCCTGTTTTTCTAGGTCTGAAAGGCTTCAAGAAGTGCTCAAAAACACAAATAAACCTAGTTTACTTAGATTTTCTAACACAAACTGAACTCATACTGTCATCATAAAGACCTAGTAAAAACAAAGCCCCCTGAACACACAACACTGTCCACAAAGCAAGTCTAAAACTCTACTGAGGGATTTCCATGTAGCCCCACAACTTATCCTGTCCCTTTGAAATGGGAGGTCTGCTCTGTAAACACCTGTCTACTGCAGGTCTTTGTACTGGAGCACTCTTACCCATAGGGAAAACAGGGACTTTACAGTGTATCAAAAGCAGAAAAGATTAGCTTACCTTTGTCATATCTGTGCCTGTACATTCAACAAAAACATTTCTTGTGTTTAGGTTTATTTTTGAATGATCTCCTAAAACATGAAGAGAATAACAAATTAAGAAATGGTATTACTTATCTTGCAATGACACTGATTGCTTTTGTGATTCAGAAACCATCTTCCCCAGCTTAAAAACCACTATGTCTACTGCACCAACACTCAGAATTCTTACAAGAACAACAGCACTTTCTATTTTCAAATTATAAATCAAGAAGGAGAAAAACAGTGCGCTTCCTATCAGAAAAGGCAGACCAGACTTGCTGACCTGGCTGTCCTACATTGGAAGGTACACAAATCCACAGCCACTCTCTGTATCCAGTTGAAAAAGCAAGCTAGCAGAACAGCAGCCATCTGCTGGTGGCAGAGTGGTTCTTCACTTCCAGAGCATCTCCCCTTTCCCGGCTCTGGCAGCACATCTGCCTTTGTAACATGCATAAGAAAGCAGCCTTGGATAGGGAAGATTGAAGTGTTTTTCTAAAAAGTGATTTACACTGATAAACATCCATAGCTGCTTCTGCAAATAACCAAGATCTTGACTGTCGTCTGAGATACTCTGGCTTTTGTCTACATTAGTGGCCTAGTGCACAGGATGGGTTCCTTTTAAGCCTGGCTTTGTTTTTTGCCTGTACTTGCTGTTGTGAGGTATGCCCTGCACCACATTCTGATGCACTCAAAACTTTGTCATTTTGAAGAAGCAAGGTAGACAATGCAGTTAGGGCCATCATCTAAAACATCTTCCTTGCAAATTGGATGCCAAGTCCCCAGTAGTCAATTCCTTAAAGTGGGGTTCTGTTAGTAAATGGCAAGTTGTGTGAGGAGGCTGAACAGAAATCTGCCTCACACTGCCTGTTAGGCATAGATGTCCAGTGCATACCTTGAAAGAATTTCATTGCTAGTCACCAAATGGTGTGCACACATGCAGTCCTAGAATTGTTTGAGGTGGTGCCAAATAAAACCTTAGTCCTTCTCACCTTTCCTTGCCCCATTCCCTGGTGCAGATGCACCCCCTAGGAGTGAAAGGGAAGCACACACTTAGATACACACAGGTGTTCTTGCTCCCTGTGATCCCAAACAAGTCACTCAGCTTCTGTTTTTCTGTTTCCTACCTGGGAAACTAGGTCACAGCTAGACTGACAGGAAGTCAGGTACAGCAGCAAGGTGAAGACTGAGGGAGGGATGCTGTACGCCCTTTCCAGGATGCTATGCCGCACCCCTTTAGAGCTGAAATGTACTCAGCTCTTCTGGCCTCACTTTGAAGCCTAAATAACCTTTCATTTAAATACTTGTAGGTAATGGGAAAAAAAAAAAAAAAAAGGCAAATATTTACATTTCCTGATCTATCTAAAAAGAACTGTTAACCTGGAAGCTTCTCTCAAATACTCCTCTTTAAAGTACAGACAGTTTTTAAGAAATTTAGCTTAACCTTTCTGATAAAATGTAAACAATGTGCAATGTTTATACACGGAACACACTGAGGCTGGAGTAAGCCTAACCGAGAAGGATCAGATACAGTTGTTCTTAACCAGACTCTGTCACAGAATTTGAGCTGCCCTTTAAGATGACTTAGGTTAGCTGTTTAAGATTTGGATAAAGACTTTCAGGAAAAATACATCCAATGAGATTATCCCTGCAGATTTTATCAGTCACTGTAGGGAAATGGTTCCTAATTTTTGACCTATATTAATCTGTAGATGTATAGATATACTGAATTATCTCTGTTAAGTTTTTGCCACATCATTAATTGGTTTCAGTAAACATGGTTCTCAAAAATCACCCCAAAGCTTCTTTTGCATTCAGAGGAAACTCATGTTTGGAAACATTGCAAAAAAAGTTTAGACCAATTTATTTTTTTTAACCCATTAAAGACTTCTTGAAGTTACCTGTGATACCAAAAGGATTCACAAGAACTGCTTCACACTGCTACTAAATACACTGGGCTTAAGATGTAGATAAAGATCCCTGCTGTAACCATTTAAAACACTACAAAGCAGACTATTGCAGTTTACCAGTAAACTAAATTTTTTTTAGAATTTAGATTTTTTTTTTTTACCAGTTTACAAAATAATTTCTTATTTCTTTTAGCTAAATCGTTGATGAATGAACAACATGTCTAGGTATACAAAATACTTTTCTAACAAAGGTTCCTACCACAAGAAACCTATCCTGAGGTTATATTATAAAAATGTAGAAGGATATGAGAAAATAAGTGCAGAGGTTTGCAGTGGGACCTTTATATTGTCTTGTCTGAGAAAAGAGGAACACTAGGAACCCAAAGAAACAAAAAATGTGACCTTGTTTAAACTGAAAGAAATACAGAATTCCATGTGAAGTTATAAGTGAAACAATTTGAATAGAAGAGAATAAACCATATTGCACATTAACGTTTCTGTTAGACACCCTGACTCACAAAACAGCAGCAACAGCACAAATTGGTCATAAGAAATCTTACCATTGATGATTGGTGGCATGGACAGAACAACACCATTGCTGTCATATATGACAGGATAAAGTGGTTTGTTTTCAATCAAGTGTAAATAGTGTCGAAGATGGCTGTCAGTCTGGAGAAATAAAGCGTAACCCTAAATTTCACATTAGCTCACTTACAAATTTTCCATTCTACCACAGTCCTCTACTGAGACATTGATGGGGATTTTTAGAGAGGGCAGGATTGGGCTTACATCTAGGTACTTCACTAGCAAAAGCTATTCACTGTCAAAAGCAGGAAAACTTGGAAATCAGAGAGCTTGTTTTTTGTTTTCTTCCAAAATGTTAGATAACTAATTTATTTAAGGATTCTCTCAAAAACGTGTAACACATGCTACCCAAACAATGCCCTCGTTCACCGCAGCAGACCTGCTACTGCCAAACCCACAAGCACCCATCCTTAGTTTATCAGAACATTCTTTAGAACTGCTAAAAATGTTCACTGATGCTTTTAATGATGAATTGCTGAATATTGATGTATTTACACTTAAATTTGATTCAAAATTTGCATTTGTTCCAATGACATGGGTATATGCTCTACCAAAAATAGTTTTCTTTTAGTCTGATGCCTCGTTTTCTAGCTTTTACTTGCCTTCAGTCAGATATCTTTGAGAGTTTTTTTTTTACCTCTGTATGTGTGCTCCAACGGAGTTCTATATTTTAATAATAGTATCATTTTTAAGGACTGATGTTTAAAGTGGCCTTCATAAATACTGTAAAATTAGACCTGTTAAAATCTTTTCCTAATGCTTACCTGGTTTCATCAGGATACTGGGCCAAGAGCAGTGCTACATCTGTATAGTATGTAGCTGAGTAAATAATTTAATGTTGACACCACATAATTTGGCCCAATTAAAATAACAAAAAAAAAAAAAAACTTACATCCACTTTTTTGTCAGCTTTGTACAGTGGATATATTTACAATAGAAGCAAGTATATAAACCTTTTACAGTACTATGAAGAATATCACAAAAAGCAGTCTTTGTGTTGAAAAACTGGGAGGCTAACATTGAATTCACTATTTTAAGAGTTATGTTTAGACATCAAACAACATGATATATCTTTCATGGGCAACATAATTTAAGTATTACCATGCATTTCTCTTGAGTAACCAAAATGTGGAACGTTCACTGGCTGAAGGTACAGAAGATGGCTGGTTTTTTCTTGTTAGAACAACCCTTAATGCCAGGGGTATACAAGATGCAAATTCTTGGAAACTTAGCTTCCTGCCTTTAGCACATCAGCTCTGAAAAATGACACTTACCCTGTACAGATCCATCATTTGTGGAGCTGTGTACTCCTGCGATTGGTTCAAGGGCTTGAATTTAATTTCAGAAGGTGCTTTAGCCGTAAAAGTAAATGGACCAGCAATGGTGTCCAAGTCATGGGTACCTATTGCTACTAATGCTCTTCTCCTAGAGAAAGGAGGCAAATAATGACTTTACTAGTAATAGCTGGAGTTCATTTGAGATCATGTTATGATGCTCAATATTCCCGAACGTTCATAGATCTTACTGAAAAAGCAGATGGGCAGTGTTGAGAAGCCTAGAAATTAATTTCAGTCTGCATGCTACTGATGAGATACAAATGTTAACAACCCACGCAACAGTCAAAGGCAAATCCAATAGGCCTACTGCAAAAGGATTTTTCCTCAACTGTTGCAGAAAATGTAGCAGCTATTTATGCCTGTATTGAGAACAGGCAGAAACAGGGAAGGAAATGAGAAGGATCAAGAGAGCTGTTATACATGTAAGAGATTTTCCTTAGCACAAATATAAATATAATGCTTCTCCCCAACAGGCCTGTGAAATCTTAATGTGACCATATCATACACAAACACTATATGCTACTTTACATTTAAGCACTAACCTGCAAATATTTTGGTGTAGCTTTTCTTGGAGGTCAATGAAACTGTCATAGCGTTCTTTGGTAAAAGTTATGTTACGAAGAACTGCAGCTACAGCATGAGGACGGACTTTGGCAGTCTGCAACAGATTGTAAATTTCAAGTACGCAATATACAAAACTTAAACTGATGAAATGTGCCCTTTCCTTCATAAAATCCTCTTTTATAAAGTAGTAATCAAAATGAAGAATCATGAAAATACATTAGAAATCCAAGGGAAAAAAAAATAACAAAACAACTCCAAGTCTGGTAGAGGCAATGAGGTTTTCAATGTACCCTGTAATAGCCCAGAAGGGAAACGCTATCCAACTACCTGAAACTTTGATTTGACCTGCTACTAGCTACTAAATTCACCCAGAAAAATGTCTGTTCCTCCCCACCCCCCTTCCCTAAAAACAAATCAAACTGAGTAGAAATATTTAAATTTCTTTAGCTCTTGTTCTGCAAATAAGATCTCCAGTCTCACTGCTACTATAAAATTGGTCCTGATAATCAATTTCATAGCTATCTTTCTGGTTGAGAAATGTTCAATACACCACAGTGCAGTAAACACTTTTACCTCTTCAGTGATAATCAGCTTCTGACCTTCACCTTTAGCTGGTATTATCTTTTCATACCTAGGGAGATTTATCCTAGAATAAAAATAGAAGCAAGTCTATAGCTGACAAACAGAATATTTGTAAAATGCAGGAAACTTTAGAAATGTGGCAACAACTATATGTAGAAAATTTTGTTAGCAATTGTTCTGGTTTTGGATGTTGGGATTTGGGCACGTAGATTTTATTTATGCTCCTTAAACATTAAGTTTTCTATTGAATAGTAAACAGGTAACTAAAATAGAAAGGATGCCTTAGTGAAGATAAAGTCATAGCAGAAAAGTGAAATAAATAATTTGTATCAGTACGTATTACAGAGGAGCACAACAAAGTGCCTCTGCAGTCATTGTTTACAGAGGATGAGTATCAGCTGGAACAGCAGTTGAAAAAACTGTAGAACAGATCCAAAATGTAACAAGATTCTGGTCTAGTCTCTCAGAAGTATGTAACAGGTCCTCTCCGGAGGAACAACAGGGAAGCATATGGACATCTGACAAATCCAGCTGATCTATGCCTCAGACTGCCCTCTCCAGTCAAGTAACAAGGTTATTGACCAGAAATGGACGCGTATTCAAACAAGTAACAAAACACACAAAAATCTCACAACTCCGTTACCTTTCTTTAAAGACCTGCAGTCCTCGGACCAACCCTTCGAGGCAAAGAAGATCATATCGATTGGCAGGAACATCAATTTTATAGAGAACGGTGTCAGATGCACCCTCTGCCTTTCCTTCACCCTTTTCTTTACTTATGATGTCTTTCTCAGATGTCTGAAATTAAGCAAAAAAAATGTTTTTAACCTGAAATATCTTGACATTGACAGCACAATGATAGTGAGATAATGTAAAAGGAAAAACTATTAAGTAAAAGTTTAAAAGTATAATTTGGATTTATATAGCAAGTACACATGCCAAGTATCAAAAATAATGTAAAATCAATATCTTTCTCATATGTAAAGAACATAATGTAACATATCAAAAGAAAAAAAAAAAAACACTATTAGAATTTGAATTGTTAAAACAGAGATAGAAGCATGAGTCTGCAAGCTAGCAGATCCCAGCAGAGAACCGGGACCTTATTTACAGCTACAGATCAGGAAAGATTGGTGTTATCAGTTCTATTCTGAAATACAACATGACATATAGGGTTTAGATGTCTTTCGAAAAAACTAATTAAAAAAGCAGTTAATTTAATTCAAAAAGCAAAGCCAGAATGAGTTCTACTGGAACAAGATTTATGTTGATACAAGCAAGAGGGTCAGCAAACTTTCACAAGTACAGAATCTAGTTCAAAACTTGAGATGTGAGTGAGTTACAACTCAGGAAATAGAATGTCCAGGGGAAACATTCTTGTGGTATTGCACACAAAAATGCATACAAATTATTTGTCAACAGAGCTTGCCAACCTTTACAAACTGTAGCACTACGCCACATGGGGGTCTCCTGCCCCCTAAAACAGCAATTTTGGGGACTCCTTTTCAGATTCAAACCACTTGTGTCAATACACTCTGTTACAGTAGTATTTTATACAAGACCCTAAAGGTCTGCATTACATACTCCGGACTGTGCTACAAAGATATATGAGAAGGTTTCGGGTTGAAAAGCTTGCTGCAGTACTGCTGAGGGATCGCACAGGATAAAGGGGACACTGAAGTCCTGTCTGCATCACTTTTTCAGCACAGCCCCAGGGGCACGGTTCCCTCCAGACCCTGACTCGATGCTTTCTCTGGCGCACGGTGAGGGCCTTGTCCAGCACTATACAGGGGGAGCCAGTGGCAATGTGCAGCGCAGGCTCTTACCACGTACACCTGCTGTCATTCTGCTCCATCAGGTAACAAAACCAGGACTTACCACGTCATCCAGCTCCAGGCCGAACTCAAAGCAAAGCTCATCAAATTCTTCATCAGCTGGGGGGGGGAGCAGGAAAAAAAAAAAAAGAGTGGGTTTTGGTTTACAAGCAGAGCTCGGAGCCCTAAAACTAAGTTCTGTGGCGTTTATTTTGATAATCTCAGATAATTTTGAAAAGGGGGGGATGAAAACCACGTGAAGAAGTTTGCCAGCGCCCGCGCAGCAGTTCCCTCAGGACTCAGCGCGTTCCCTGAGGCGTTAGTGCCGCAGCCACAGCGAGGGGCTCCGCGTGTCAGGGCCCAGCCCCGAGCGCCGGCCCGGCCCCTCATACACGGGGAGACCCCCGCTCGGGGCCGGGCTCCCCCGTGAGGTGCCGGTGCCGGCTCGGCGCTGCCCCCCGCCCCGCAGCCCGGTGCCCGCACTCACTGTAGCTGCGGCCCAGCGCCTGGAAGAGCAGCTCCCGCCGCACGCTGACGGTCGGCATGGCGGCACCCGGCCCGCCCCGCGCCTGCGCGCCCGCCCGCCTCAGCGCTGCCGCCTGCCGGGGCGCCGGGAAGGACGGGGCGGGGGTGTTGGAAATAAAAGGCATGAGCTCGCTAATTGCCTCGTCTGCCTGCCCGGGGGGGTGCGGGGAGGTGTGTGTGTGTGTTACGGGTTATAAACACGGCGCTGGGCGCTGCCACGGTGTGAGGCTGCGAGGGCACCGCGGGGTGGCAGCGGGGTTCGGCTGAGGGGGAGCTGCGGGTGTGGGGCTGGGCTGTGCCCGGAGCCGTCCCCGGAGCCGTGCCCTGAGCCCAGCCGTGCCCGGAGCCGCCTCCCAGTCCCCGTCCCCGCCCGCCGGAGCCGCGCCCGGGCCGTTGCCGTGAGGGCAGGTGGCGGCGCGGTGCTGGCGCCCGGCATGGCGCTGCGCTTCGCCCCCGTCAGCGTCCCCCTGGAGCGGAGGATCCAGACGGTCGCGGTGCTGCAGTGGATCTTCTCGTTCCTGCTGCTGGGTAACAGCCTGCCTCCCCCCGCCCTGCCCCAGGAGGAAGGGGAGAGGAGAGGAGGGGGTTTCCTTCTGTGCCCCGAGCCCCGGGCATCGGGCTGCTTCGGGGCTGCTCCTGGGCTCGGGGTCTTCTCCTGGCAGGGGGCTCTGGATGCTTTTCCTCCTCTGGGTCTCCTTCTTCCCACGGAATCCTTTAGAGATACCTTCCTGAAATGCTAGCGACAGCACCTCCGCGGGCTGCCCACTGGGTTTCTGAGAGAAATTTTTAATGATCGTCACCATAAAGACTGCTACATCACTAACGCTGCTCACACTGATCCTGTCTAGTAACTCCGTGTACCGTAGTTCAATAAACTTTTTGTTTAAATGGGTGGTGAGTTTGAATAAAGATTGGCAGTGAACTGAGAGCCAGTAGTGCGACCGCTTCGGTAAACTAATGCAAAACGTCCTTTAAGAAAGCTTTCCTAACAATTTTTCTTAGTAAACTTGTTCCACTGATTGTTCTTCTGTAGCGAACTTTCCTAATATCTTAACAGGCTCTTATCACTAAACATCTAATCGTAACAGCAAAGCCTACAGGTAGGTGTCGGGAACTTGCTGAAATGAGCTGCTGGAGGAGGGAAGCTGGCCCTCGGTCCCCTGGGACCAGGTCCCTGACCCTACAGGTTGGAGGGAGAGCTGTGTGGGACACCCCGACCCGAGGGACGCGGTGACCGCCTGCCTGTGCCCCACTGCCAGCGCTGGAACACCTGACAGAAACCTGTGCTTTAGGGTTACAAGGAGAAAAAGAGAGCGTGCGTATCTGCCTTGCACAGCTTGGAAATCCATTATCATTCAGGTGCTGCTCTGATGTGCTTCGGATAACTGTTGGGTTATTTTAGTAGGGTCATTTATGTATGTGGGGGAAGCACGGGGGATATGGAGCATCTTCACTGGCTTATCCCTAGTGTTTGACTGGTTTATGTTACCTCTAAATTATATGGGGTTGGACTATAAACTGTTTATGTTTGTGGCTGCCCTGTAAATAGCCGGTGGTTTTTATTCTCTGTTATTGAGTTAAATCTCAACACATCTCATTATTCCAGTCTAAATAATGCAGTGGATTCGAGCGGCAGTGGAAGGAAACAATTTTTATCCTAGCATGTGTGGTGACAATGCTGCCACCTCCTTGAGGAATATGGGAAGCCCCATCCCTCTGTGCTTCCTTGGAGTAGGCAGCAGAGAATCCCCCCTTGCTGCAGTTCGGGGGGAGCAGGCAGCTGTCTGCTGCAGCTGGCGCTGCCTGGGGGGAATGAGTGTCAAGGAAAGTCAGCAAGGAGGGGGTCTCACAGCTGCTTAAGCTGAATACAGTGAGTACACACGACCATGAAAAAATCTGTTGGCAAATGCCCCCACAGAGGACAAATTGATGCTAATAATAATCTGCTTTCATTTATTTTTAGAGCTTTCTGGGGTGATTTTGTCATTTTGTGTGTGCATCCTTGCAGTTACAGGTCAGTCAGAATGGTCTGGTTAAAAAATTCCGTGTGGATCCAGGAAAAATCATTCGGTTGGTTTCAGTAACTGTAAGAACTGAAAAAGATGTTGGTTCCTAATGTCGTGGATTGCAGTTATGCGTAGATGTCCTTTACCCTTTTGTGTCTGCTGAGCTAACAGACATGGAAAGAGTGTTTGTTTAAGCTCTTGAATTCAAAAGTGACTCTTCAGATCGTGCAGGCGATACCCAGGCACAAGTGAAATACTGTGTGAATTCACGGGGAAGGTCAAGGGGGGTTGGTGGTGTTTGGGTGGGTGTTATCATTATTTTTTCTAATGCAGCTGGAACTAGTTTATACCAAGCAAGACTTTTCTGCAGATTCAGTGATTCTTATATAAAAATCAGTCGGTAACACCAGATGATAACCAGTGATTTGTGTTACAGGTATCATACAGCGTTTCTGTTTAGAGCAACGAATAAATAGGGTACTGGCTTAGTCCATAAAGTTGTCCATTGAGGATGTGGTGAGGTGCCACAGCTGAATAAAATAGCCTAGTAGGATGAATGATGAAGTAAGAGAACTCTAAAAATTAGTGCCTGGAAAGACAGAAGCTGAAGCAGGTAATGACATCCTTTAAATCTGGTAGGTGGCATGGGAAAACGTGGTTTGTTGTGCAGACTAAGCTGTAAGGGGGATGTGAGTCTGTTGTAACTTTGAATCCGTGATGTGACTTGGATAGAAGACTCTGGAAATCCAGCATTGTTTTTCTCTTCCTGGCTAAGAGAGGCTTTAAAGTACCTAAATTTAAAGTAGAAAGTACATTGTGGTGGCGTTTGCACCTTGCTCTCCCTGGCACCTTGGTTGCGATGCTGCATGGTTTTCTTAGAGCATGGAGCTGATGTTTGAGCTCCTGCTTGTGTGGCTAAAGGCTTTGCACAGTTTGGCCAAAGTACATGCACGCGCTAGCTACCTCAGACGGCAAACCTCAGCTCGCAGTGGCTTATCACCACTTGGAGAAAGCGCTGATCAGTCAGCGAGCAACTGGTTAAGTTCTGCTCCTTCGCACTGCTCACTGGCCTGCGCTACAGACGCGGTACTTCTGCTTTAGAGCGTAGGCAGAACAAACCTGCCTCTGCCTCCAGAAAGCCACATAGATGTACAGAGCATTTCATTAGATACAAAAGGAACCTCCTTAAAATTCAGGGTGTAAGTTCCCATGCTTTCCTGCGCTGTTACTGTAAGCTGCCAACACTTTCCCTCAAGCAGAAAAGACGAGTTTTTATTGTAGCAGTGGGGCTTCTGGTGGTTATCCAGGAGCATGAGTCCAGAGGCCAAAATGACCTCTAAAATACTGTAAGTGATGTCTGGCAGCTAGTCTAACAATTTCCTGCACTGTGCTGCCTGAAACTGCCATGTGGAAGTGCAACAGGCTAAAATAGTTTAGGTGAAGTTCCATGAAAGAGACAAGTGTCTCAAATGGGCTTGTTGCTTTTAAAAGAAAACTGCCAGCCTGGAGTCTGGGAAACTAAAGCTATCAAAATTGAAAAACAAGAAACACTAAAACTACTGTTTCTTGCTGTGTTAAGCAGAAATCCAAAAAAGCTTCAGACTCGAGCATAATTTCAAGTCATAAGGGTTTCACTGCTGAAACAGCAAGTATGCGGAGTGTTGCAATTTCAGAGTACCTATTTTGGGAAAAAAGCTGCAAGCTGCGACTTTGATAAATGCATTTTTCTGTCTGTAATTACTGTCAGTGGATGTCCATCAGCTTGCCAAGGGACTGACAGTCCCAGGGCAGGTCTGGCCCTGTGCCGAGCTCCTGCAGCGCCTGATGCTGCACGCTGGTGTCTGCCTGTGCTGTTGTGCAGCCAAACCCCAGGCAGAAAGTCACCTGGAGAAAGGAGACCTGCAAGCCCACAGGTGCTGCTGAGACGACCAGGGGCAAGAGCAGAGGATGCGTCATTCCAATCTTCCACCCCATTCCCAAAAGCAACTGTGACGGGCCATGAATGCAACAGGTGTCACTGGTGTTCAGTGCGAGATCTTGGTTTTTAAGCTCGGAAATCCTTTCCTTAAGGTTCCTGACTGAGCGCTTTTCACTATGGTTAGTAGAACACCTGATGTCCTCCCGCTAGGAGCCGGTGCAGGTTTTCTTTCTCTTGCAGAGTAAGCGAGCAGCCCTTTACCTGTAGTACAGGCACGAGGTGTGCCTGAGCGCTGCCTGGCTGTGCACGAGGTCGCTTTGTTTCGGGAGGTGCTCAGTGCCCAGGCAGCAGCAGGTAGGTCGAGGTGCTCCTTTCATGCAGTGAGATTCGCTTACGCTGCTGCTGTGCAGGTGCTGTACCTTTTGTTGTTCACGCTCTGTGATCTGCATAAATCAATGGCAATTGGACCGAATAAAGCTATTTTACGGAGATGGGGGAGAGAGGGTTTTTAACCTTGTCAGCCAAGGGGACTGGGGTTTTGTTCTGAGGTGAGGAGGTGGTCGAGAAGCATGGGACCTCTTTCACGGCTTGTTTTCTCCGTCCAGCAGTGGTGGGGCTGGTCTTGTCCTTACTGGGGATCTAGGAAGTGACTGCTGCGTGTGTACCCCTGTGTTTATTTGCAAAATACTTAATAATAGAAAATCAATACAGAACAGAAGCTATACTTTAGTATGCATGAAGCCACAAAATAATATGCTAAAGGCAGTGGTGTATATTAATGTGCATCCTGTTTTCTAGTGATTAAACTTCTGTGCATGCAGCATGTAGGATGAAACACTGAATTTGGCTGGAGACAACTTTGAGTTGTGGGTCCAGCCTCCCCAAAACAACAGAGGTGATGAAACACTTGCCACAGAGTGAGATATTGCTGCTGTAATAATAGGTGACTTCAGTGGTGAGAAAGCAGGTGTGCAGTGGGATGTGCTAAAGCGGGGAAAATAAATAAATCCTTTTCCCCAAACTTGTCTTGATGTTTTGTTATCTGGTGCTGGTTTGATTCGTCAGCTGCAGCTGGCTAACTAAAGCCACTATCTCATTCTTTTTTTTTTTTATTATTATTTTTATTTTTTAAACTTGCTTGCAGCACTCGGAGCCCTTCCTGGCATGCTGGCTGATATTGCTGCTTGGTTTCACGCCTCTCTGTGCTCATCTCTCCCTGACGTGCGCTGCTGGCCCTCGGGCAGGGATTGGTGTGTGATCACAGGGCATAACAGGGTACTTGCCGATGCCTGACTAGTATTTCTAGGAACACTAGCGCTGCTACCTGCCTCTCAGGGAGGGAATTTGGCCATGTCTGCGGGGATGTAAGTGCAGAAAAACGGCTGTGCTGCGTCAGGCATGAGGACCACCTGCTGTGGCATCATGTATGTGAGCATAACGAGTACTGAGTGCCTGAGGAGGAGTAAAAGACCTAGGAAATACGTGGACTAACACATTATTTGGCTTGCTGTCTTGGGATTTGGTAATCAGTAACTCAGGGATTTACCGTATCCAGGCCGCTCTATCTAACAGTACTGCCTAATGCTCCGTATCTCTTGCTTATCAGTATTTATCCCTGCAAGGTCTGCTTCCTTGGGAACGGCAACCAAATTCCCGAGTAAACAAGCCTTCAAACCAGCCTCCAAACCTTGGCATCTGAGGGTTTGTATTTGTTATTGCAGTCATGTTGAAACACAGCTCACTTGGTAGGAATGCTGAAATATCTTTGTGACTGGGACTGATACCCCGAGAAGGGACAGGTACACATCCAACACATGCTCACCTCCTTACCACCTCAGTCCTGCAGATGGCTACCAAATTCACGTGGATTTCAACAATTTTAGTTTAAATAAGTTCCCCCTTATTTTTGCTGCGGTAATATTTTTTATCTGGGAGTCTGCCACAGGTAGAAAGAGACAGCAAGTTCCTGTGCTTCTGGTGGAAACGTGCTTGTAGGTGGAATTGTGCAGACTAGTAGCATCTAAACAGGGTGGTATTAGCGTTACATACTCCATATTTTAGGGACTTTGAGGGTAAAAGCTGCAGAGCACTACTCTGTTGTCTTTGCAGACTGCCTCCTGTTAAGTCTTCCTTGGGTGCGAATGTTGGAGTTCATTTGCTGTATGCATAACTTCATTTGAGTTTCTACCCCTTGCTTTGCCATCTGTACAGAGCTCAGAAAGTACTTCCAGAAGCTAAGGCTGGTGGGTTTTTTGTTTGTTCATTTTTTGTTTTCTCTAATGAAAGAAGCCACTAGCAGGCCGAACTAGTTTGTAATGCCAAAATCAACTTACCACTGTTACCTTGCGAGATAATAGAGAGGAAAAAATGCTCATTAGGGACTAAATGAGCATTTAGTCCCTAAATAAATAAATAAATAAAGCAGAGAGCTGTGCAGCTCTCTGCTTTCCCCCCAATGTTCTGTTCCTCAAGCAGCCGGCTCGGAAGCATTGCTGCTGCGAAGAGTAAGGCTGAGGAAAGCTCTGCTCTGCCCTAAGTACGTCCCTGTGCTTGTTAAGGAATATGCCATCTTTTGTTTTTCCCCTGTGGCCGTAGAAGCAAGACACAAGATTTTCAGCTTGCTTTCTTCCCCTGGCATGCTTTATGTATTTGTGTGCACGTGTGCTCCAAGCCCAAAGGAGCAGCAATATTACAAATCCCATCTCTACATGTGTATTCACGGGAATGCCAGTGGCATAAAGATGTCCTGCTTATCTCACCCTTTGTGGGATGAGCTTCAAATCAGTCAGCTCTGAAAGCCTCCAACCGATTTAAGCCGTGGCAGCACGATGTGGTTCCAAAAAGCTTTGCTAAGGGCACCTGTGTGCTGCTGTTACAGCAGGACCTGCAGCGTGGTTCAGACCTGAGCTGTCGAGCAATCCAGAGGTGTGAGCAGCCTGGTTTGGGAGGCAATTGGACTGAAGTCGCTTGTTACTCCACTGCTCTGGGGAGCCTGTAGTGTGGGTTGGATGGAGACCAGCACCCTGGCCGCTGAGGATCCGCCTGCACCGGCTGGACGTGGTCTGTGACTGCTCTGAGGGCAGTGGGAGGCTTTCTGCCGGTGGGTGAGCTCAGACTTGGTGCCCAGGTGTTTGAGCATCCTTGGGCAGGACAGCTGCTGGTGCTGCCACCTAACACTACTGGTATTAATTCAGGTTCGAGAGAAAAAATTACACTGGAAGTGCATCTCAGGAGGATACAAAGAAGTGACAAATTCCAAGTCATTCACCTTCTGCCTAGAGTTTGTTTATAAAATACATGTAAGGTAAAGTGGCCACCATTTATCTGCTCAATGCCTTCTCTGAAGGAGAGGACACTGGTTTTGTGTTTATAGGCACGTTGGTTTTGAGTCACCGGTGCTCAGCTCACCTTGCTATGAGTAAATGCACTGAAATGATGAGGAGGTGCGGTACAAGGAATTTGCTTTGCATGTCTCGGTGTGAGTGCAGTAATAAATGGGTTTTGTCCTACAGCACGCCGAGCTTCTCCCAGGAGGTGCAGGGAGCACACCGAACTCCTGCCCTGTAGGTGCACCCGTAACGTTGGCTCTGTCCTTGCTAAAGCAAAGCAGCAAGCGTGCTGATCTCCATGCATGTTTGCCTGCAGAGCACTGAATAGTGCTGTCTTGCACTTCTCGCTGCTGATTTAATTAGCTCTCTCAGCAAGGATGCTTTGATCCAAAGCCCCTTTCAGCTGTTTGGCCAGGTAACAGATACTTAAAAGCCATGGGATTCTGCATGGAGCCAAAAGTCTTCAGAAAGGAAGGCTCAGAAATACAAATGCTCAGCAGCTCATGTGAACTTGAAGCTCATTGACTTATGGCAATTACAAAACTTCTCGTGCTTATTCCAGCTTAGTGCGTGAACCTTGTCATCTTGTCCAGATTATCATTGCTGCGAATTTCTGTAGTTTCAGGATTCATTTTTTTAAAGAACAGATAATGACTTTTCCTCCAAATGCTCCCGTTCCCTATTTTGAAGTGTTGCCAGCGTGGGGTACCCAGGGAGTCCTCCCTCGGGAGCAGAGGTGAGTGTCCTCCTTCACCCACATCGCTCGTCCTCTGTTACAGATGTTCCCCAGAGCTCACTTACAGTCTGGGGGAGTTTTCCACATTGACTTTGAAGGTCTGTGGGTCTCAGTGAGCCGTGGTATTTTTCTAGAGCTTTTGCTGAGGTGTTTCTCTGTGTGACACCAGGTTTGCCTGTTTAAGCAGGAGGCAGTGGGCTTCTGTACTGACCGTACCGAAGCACGGAGTGTCCTTCAGACAGTGGTGTTTGACCCTGTTTTGACTTAGGGTTGTTCCCTTCTTTCCTTTGAGCAAATGCAATTCTGTATTCTGCTGATTCCTGCCAGAAATGGGCATATTCATTCATTCCTTTCCTACACAGTCTAACGGGCAGCTTTTCCTGCTTTGTCTGCTGCTCAGCTACCTCACAACGATATCTCCTGGTCTGTGCTGCAGGCACAGCCGGGCTAGAAGCAGGGATAGGCTGGGAGAGGTTCAGAAAAACATAAGTACGCACGTTGGAAGAAATACAGGAGTGTGCATAGTTAGGCTCTGATTCCAGCAGCTCAAAACCTGCTTAAGGGAATCTGCTGAGAGTTTTCAGCTCCCAAAAATGCTGCTAGAGAAAATCTTTAATGAAGCTGATCTGAACTAGGACAACTGGTTTTTAGTGTTGGTTCATCTGCCTGTTTCCAAGTTTTTGTTTCTGCCAAGGTTAACACTGTGTTAGTCAAATTATTGCCTGATGTAATTCTTCCAAGGTTTCACCCCTCTCTCCTCACTGAGGTGTCTGGCCCAACGTGTTTCACCTTTTAGGACATGCCAGGATATTGCCCTCATGAAAGCCAGTCAAACGTGGGACATACAAAGCAGGTCTTAAAAATCTGCTGTGCAAAATGCCACAGAATAATGCCTCTGTTCTGCGGCTCTGCCAGTGAGGACTGGGTCCTGTTTTGCTTGCTGTCCTATAAATATAGGATGCCAAAGCCCAGGCTCCCTGGAATTCAGCATCTGCAGCTGTACTCGGACCCATGACCTGATGCGTTCTGCTCACAAGAAGCCAGAGGGAGCAGGCTGATGTCGGGTGTGCTGCAGGGCAGGGAGCAGTGTGCACCTAGGCACTGGCTTTACCTCACTGCTTATAGCTGCCTAATTTGCTGCAAGAGTGCAAAATTCTGCAAATCCTACAAAAGTTAATGTCTCCATAGGGAGTCTCCCTGAATTTCAGGTTTGAGCCCCAAAGTAACACGTTCCGTGTAATATTTTTTTTCCTGTCTTTTTGAATTGTGCATAATGCACTGCCTGCACATGGGCATTGTAGGAGGATGCTACAGTCCTCATCAACCTGTGTCTGAAAGTAGCAGGGCTTAAAACTGGCACTGTGCTCCCACAGAAATGGTGAGTTTCTGATTGTAGTGACGTGTCCAGAGACTGAAATGAAACCTCGTGATGTTTTGGTCTTGTCTAGCACATCTTCATCAGCCGCAGAGCACTTTCTGCAGGGAGTAGAAGTACCAGCAGAGATACACCTATATACCTATATAGGCAGAGAAATTAAGAAGCAGAAAGGGAAAGTGATTGCCCAGCAGCATTCCTGTTAGAAAAGAGATCTTGTTGCAGCCCTCTCCTTTCAAACCCCTCCTCCCATCTTCTTGTTCATGGGAGCATCACGTCTTTGTTAGCTCTTGCTGCCTCCTTTTAGTCTGTCCTAGGTAATCCAGATGTTACCTCCCGAATGTCAGTGTTCACCCTCACCACGGGGAGAAGACAGTTGTGCTGGTTCTCAGCTCGTGCTTTTGTTCTATTGAAAAATCAAGCATCATCTTAGGCTGATTCCCCCAGTTGTGCAGAGTAAGAAGTACAGGCTGAGGTGATGCATCCTTGGAGGTAATTGCCTCAGTGAAACAACATTCACACGAGGTGGAACAAGCCAACTTCAATTTGTGTACGTTTTCAGTAGCATCCCCGGTAACAATGCAAGGGCTGGGAATTCAAGATCTTAAAAAAGACAGTCGTGATTAATGCTAGTTGTGATATATATATATATATATATATATTTTTTTTTCCTCTTTCCTTTTGCAGCACAGTTTTGCTGTGGATTCTTTGTAATCTTGATTTTGGGCAACTTCTGGTTCCTTGCTGTTCTGTACCTCGTGTGGCTCTACCTGGACTGGGAAACGCCGTGCGCTGGGGGCAGACGGTCCCAGTGGGTCAGGAGCTGGACTGTCTGGAAGTACTTCAGGGAATACTTCCCCATTCAAGTGAGTAAAAGGTTTCTCACTGAACTGTAAACAATTGAACAGAGACGGTTTGAATAGCCGTGAACAAGGACTAATGTCTAGGACTCATCTGTGGTGTGATTATAACGGTTACACCATTTAAAATCTTTTTAAAACATGGGAAACCTGAGATTTAGCATCAGAAAGGGGCAGGGGAGGGGGAACAGGGGCTGGATTTCTGCTTGGACTGTTGGGACACAAGACAGTGCCTCAGCACAGTAAATGCTTCAGAGATGATTTTTGGAGATTTATCTATTTAAACTTCATTCAGCGCTAAAACAGACCAGTAAAGTGCTTGGAAGAAATAAATGAATTGTCGTTGGTTCTGTATCCTGTCAACCTGCGATTTCCACATGTTGTTTTTGAGAACCCCTGTGAAATGAATATTAAAACGTCCTCCACCATCTCTCTTTTTCAGCTTATAAAAACTTCCGATTTGAATCCAAATCACAACTACATACTTGGCTTTCACCCTCATGGGGTCCTGGTAGCTGGAGCCTTTGGAAACTTTTGCACGGGCCCAAGTTTCAAAAATTTATTTCCTGGGCTTACTCCGTATCTGCATATTATGCCCATCTGGTTCGGCTGTCCCTTCTTCAGAGAATACATAATGAGTGCTGGTAGGTAAAATCAGAGTGTCTCAGCTGTTCTCCACATTGTAGCTTCTGCTTCAAATGTAAGGTCTTCTCCTGTACCCATAAGCTGTACCTAGAAGTTATTTCACTTCAAATGATCAGTGCTGAATTTAGAGCGCTGGCACTAACTGTTACGCAATGAACTGTTGTTGCAAAGTAATTTTGAAAGGTTTTATTAATTTTGCTAAACTGTAGCATGTATCAATATTTAAAATCGATCCTACTGGAAGTCTGAGTTGCTCTGTTGTGTCATATGTGGCATATGCAATGCAGGTGGGTCGGGTGCAAGGAAGAGCTTTACAGCAGGAACAGCTCACAGTAGTTGTTCTTCTTGCAAGATTGCTCAGAGAATAAGGTCTATGAATAGTTTGATTTTGTTGGGTGTTAATGATGGTTATTAAATCTGAAATGTTATGGTCAAACACCGTATTTCTACCTTTTACAACACCACCTGGGTTAAACAGATAAGGTCAAGTAATAGCTGGTCATTAGAGTATTACTGCAAAATTTTGCCTAATACTTCTAGATGTGGCAAGAAGGGGAGCAAGGGGAGCAGGAACAGGAGCTAAGGAGCCTGTGGCTGAACTGATTTCATCTGCTGACTTTCCCCAGCCCCACAGCGAAGGGGAACGGAGCCTCCAGCACCTGTTGTATATAAAAGGGTCATGTTTGTCATTGGTACTGCAGTAATAAAAGATACAAATAATAAGTAATAGAGTTTGGGGAATAGAAAAATACAAGTGAATGAGGACTAGTGTTCCTCTACAGTGGTTTAATACAGGAGTTATTTTACTTAAATTCATTAAACTACAGCATTTGAGTAAGTACGGTCTGCAGGACAAGAGTAGGTTTGGGAGACAGATCTAGCTTTCAGTCCTCACTGCAACATGGACAGTGTGATTTCAGACAAACTATTTATCTGCTCCATGTGTGGAAGCATGCCAAGGGTGCCCAGATTGATACCAGAATCCACGTGCACTTCAGCATACCAGAAACGCCTTTCAGTGCAGATGTTGTTGTCAGAGTTTTTCTGAGGCCTGCAAGGTTAAGGGATTAGTAATGTTGCAAGATGACAAATTTGAACATTGCCTAGCCTGGAGGTCAGTTTACCTCTTTTTGCCATCTTGACCTGTAGAAAAAAGCATTTATGTGCTAGACAAGAAATAACTGGAGTAAAAATCATGCTAAAGAATAGTCAGCATCTGAGCTTGTTTTTTTTACCAGCGTGCAGCTGATCAACCAGTGTTTTATAATTTGACTCATAACCTGTATTATACCAAAGGGGATCTTTTGCTCCCTGCATCTGAAGTCTGCCAGTTATCCTTGGGAAGAGCAGTCACAGCATTACCCAAGCTGCTGTGCAAGGGAGAGTGAGGAGCAGTCCCCTGCCTCCACTTCAGCAAGGAGAGGAGTTGGTCCTGGGGAAGGACAGTGCCTCTCGCTTTCTCTTCCAGGGAAAATGCATGCTGAGTGGTGAACGAGCATCACTCACAGGATTCGTGTCCTGGGTCAGCTGCCTTCTTCAGAGCAACAGTGACTGGCAAGGAGTATATGGCAAATGGAAATAGCTTTTTACTGAGTTCTCTGAACTTGCCCCGAGATCCAGCTATTTCTCTTGGTGGCCAGCTCTCAAATCTAGATCACAGTCATTGTCTTTGTTGTGACATGTTCATAATCCATCTCGTAATGTCTGCAATAGGAAAAAAGGAGGTGAATCCTTCCCTCAGGATCCAGTAGAGCACAGTTTGATACCAGCCCTGTAAAAACAACAACACAAAAACAAACCCAAAACACTACAACAACAACAACAAAACAACCAACAACCAACCAACCAAAAAACACACAAAATGAAAAACAAACAAACAAAAAACCACAACAACCTAGATTTGATTTCTAGATTGTCATTTAGAATATATTAATTCAGCACAATATAACTAAACATGGCTTCTGGGTGAGTGGTACCAGTGTGAGCCTTTTAAATAGGACTTAAGCACGAAGTTGCTGTGGAGGGGACAGCTGTTTCTGTTAGGAAGGACGCTTCTCAGAATAGCAAGCTCAGAGCACGGTCTGAGTTGATGCTACAGACTCCTACATCAGTGTGCCTCTGATTAGAAGTAGTGGCAGTGGCAGGAGCACCAGGAAGCTATTCTAGCCTAAAGAGATTAGCCTAAATAAATGTGAGTGACAGGTCCTGGTTACTAGAGAATAAGCTGATGCAGCCATTGGGAATCGTGCAGCGGGGCCTTTCCTGCTTCATGGGACACTGCTGTGTCCATGGCCTGAGGCGGAGCTGCTGCTTGTAGCTTTGAGAAGAAGGGGTACAGCTTGGCACTGTAGATCCTCATTTGAGTTAACAAGTCCTTTAGTCATTCTCTTAAACCCTCTGTGCTTTATGGCTTTTGCCGCTGCTTCAGCACAACCTGCTGCAGTTGAGCTGTGCTGTTCTCAGACATAGAACCGGAGGCAGAGTTGAGCAGCCAGCCAGCCGAGACAAAGTTGGCTCTTCCTAAAGATCTCAAACTTCTGTGGTAGGCAAGCAGCATTTTAGCTCATCAGTGTGAAATTAAAGGACTTAACTAAGACCTGATCTGTCGCATAGTGAGGGTGTTGAACCCAAATCTTTCAACTCAGTTGTGCTGTAACTGTTTAGAAACATCATTTAGACATCATTTAAAAATATTTTATATATTCCACTGTACTTGTACGTGAAGCATCCGTGAGTGACTCTTGGAATGTTTGCTCCTAAAGGGATGGTTTCAGCCTCCAAGGAGAGCGTCTCGTATGTGCTGAATAATGAAGGAGGTGGCCACGCGTCCATCATTGTGATCGGAGGAGCCGAGGAATCCCTGAATGCACATCCTGGAAGTTTGACTTTGAACGTCCTCAACAGGAAAGGCTTTATTAAAATGGCCTTGAAACATGGGTAGGTTTCCCATCTGGCCTGTCCCAGTAAGCACGCTTTGAATACAGAGTCGTAAATATAGTATAAATTATGTGTAGTACACTCAGAATTAGAATTTGAAAGAGCTATTTGTGTACGAACGTGCAGATATCTGATGTAAGAGCTAGTCTGTACACCTCGATCCAATCTGGGTGTCGAAAAATCCTTTTTGTCTTTCATAATTTATGAGCAGTAGGTGGAGTTATTAGCATATCTTGGTGATCTGTTTTAGTTGTTCTATATTGCAGTAGCAAAAAGTGAGAATTGTGAAACAATATTAGTAAACCTTGGCTTTTATTGCTGACCGATGCAGACGTTGTTTTCTCTTATGTAAATTGGAGTTATAATAAGACAGAATTTTCTTACCACTCTAAGCCAAAAAAATTTAGAAAGCTAGACCCTGTTTTATTAAATTGCTGTAAAATGTAATCCAGGAAGATTTCTTTTCACCTTTATTCTGAAGACTTTTTTTGATTTTGAAGATGGTTGTTTACAAAAGTACGTTTTGGGAAAATTTGTAATGAATCTCAAGAAAAACTAGCTTACTTTTTACTATCCAACATCTATCAGTATGCAACTAAGCAGAGAGAGCATTAATATCTTTTGAATGCTTTATACAGCGTGAGCTGTTGTTTATGCTGAACTACTGGAAGTATTCAAACCAATGACTTATTCCTGCTAAGCTGTCTGTTAAGCTCCCAGGATTATACATCGACATGCAAAACGATAAGAAAACAATATTAATCCTTGACAGATCTGTAATAGTTTTTAAACTACTAATTAGAAGAAAAAAGGTGGGCTCTGAGAAGAGCTCTGCTTTCACAAAGGATACTAAGGTAAATTTCTTCTAGAAACTGTCATGTGTCAGAATATTCCAAGAGGGTTTTTCCTATATATGTCACTAGGATTTTCAGAAAAGAGCTGTGCCCTGATAAAGTAACATTTTAGTGGAATTTGTACCCAGAAACAACACTTGTGTATTTAAATTGAGACTTTGATCAAAGACACACAAAGGTACTAATCTCTGTTCAATTGCTACTAAATTCATGAGTAGTTTTTATTTATTACCGTAATGTTTGGAGGTTTATTTAATTTTTATTTATTTATTTATTTATTTATTTATTTTTGAGCATGTCTGATCTGTCAGTTCACAAAGGCTGGTATTTATCTCTCATCTAAACTGATTTGGATTGAGAAACTAGATACTACTGTGCCATTCAAGGCCTTGATTTCAAGAGCATCCCCAACACATGACAACACTCTCAGGGCACTTACAAAACACAATAATGAACACTTTGTTCTGTGTTAAGTTCAGTGCTTCAAGTTATGGTTCTCCTCTTAAAGAAAGGCCTAATGTCTGGAAATAATGCCCTACCTGACTGACTTACCTACACCTCACACACAATCATCCTAACCACTAGACTACGAGTTATTCTGGGTCTGAGCACCTTCTAGACAAACAGCCTCTGTGTGAACTGTAGGACACCTGACTTCATTTCTGTATTTCTGTTCTGGTTTTGGACTGTATGATGATAGGACATGATGAGACTCCAGCGGCTACAGCTCTTGCAGCACTGTAAGCAGACCTGAGATCCTGTGCCAAAGGCATCCAGTAGATGCTTCTGCTTTTATCATTTGTTTCTATCAACTAACAAATCTGAAATGAACTTGTGGAAATGAAAGGGCAAGGGAGGTCTGCAGCATGAGGAGGGTGAAAAGAACACATGCTGTAAGTGTCTACATATCTTTCTGGTGCTTGTGATCCACAGCATCAAATACCAGGAGAGGAAAGGGCAGTGCATAGACCAGGAGTCCTGTGCTCCCTGGCCCTGGCTTTTACACTGCCAGTACAGAAAAGTTCTCATTCCTCAGATGGGAGCTCATCGAATTTGCTCTTAAGTATGAAAGCTGAAGTCCTCTGCACTTCTGGAAGACATTTTGGTCCAAGGTAATACGGATATCTGATATGAAGTGAAGAAATTCTAAAGATATGAAAGAAGTGATGAATCAGCTAACTTATCCTTAGTTTCACAATCAGAAGTTACTTATTTCTCTGTCACAACCTCCTACATAGTGTCTTGCAAAAGTCTTTACCATCCAGATTAGAAGAAATCTCACAGTCTTGGGGTGCTATTGCACCACCAGATTTTCCTGTTTGTCTTAACGTAGTAGTAAAAAATGGAATATTTACACAGCACATTATGTACCAGGCTTTCCAATATTTTCTTTACAGGTGGCTGGGTGATTTGTTGTATGAGAAACCACCCTCTGAGCAGACACCATTCAGGGTAGTGAGTGGGAATGACAGTATTTGGGGATCTTCACGCTTGAGAAATTATAGAAGCAGTTGTTTTGTCCATACAGGAGAGTTTTGGTTGTCCACAGTACTTTCCAGACAGCTCTGTCCTAAATGTATCTTCCTCAGGCATTCAGAGCTTTGTGATAACTCATCTCAACAGTATTATGGCAATGCTACATTTTTGCTAATGTAATTTTATTACATTAGCATAAATGCTAATTTTACAGTGTTTTCTGAAAGATAGTGTAAGCTGAATTGAATGAATGAAACCAAGGCTTCAGTAAAGCAAATAAAACCTCTCAGTATCCTTCAGAGACTGCTTGGGATTGCTCTGGTAGGGTTTTCTGTTGTTGTTGCTTTGTTTTTGTTTTTAAGCTTAAACTGTGTAGAATACTGTTTGATCAAGCTCAGAATTTATCTAAAACATACTGCAGTTGAGGCTTTAAATATAGTGATGCTTTTGCCTGTTGGAGATGACTGCAGTGATTCCATCTGCCTAAGTTGTTTGTGTGTCCAGGAGCTAGTCAGTGCCCTTCCTCCCAGCCAGTTCATGAACGGAATGAAAATTCATTAGGCTGTGAAGGAGCCAGAATGAGTTAATATAATTTCTGTGAGTATGATTTGACCCCTGATAAAAATAGATCAAGGCTAGTTTTCGAAGAAGTCTGGAGGAAGTAGGATTTCACTGGGAGTTGGACAGTGGGGGAGTTTGGCATTGTACTCGTGTTTGTATGGATGTCTGTTTCTTATCATGCTTTTTGTGCCGAAATCAAGTGCCTGCATTATTCTAGTCAAAAGGCAGAGGAAGGCTAAGATCTGTTTCTGACACCACCCAGCTGGGAGCATTATAAGGTTAGCAATGAGGCTTCTTTCCTTGCCAAAGGAGAGAATGCAGTGGAACAAGGGTGGACTTGCTGAAATAGTGGTGGATTTGATCATAATTATGATGCATACAATTATTCATTTTTTATTATTATGAATGATCATAAAAGGTTGTAATGGGTAGCAAACAGCTAAATACTGTCCAAATACTCAATGCTACTTGTTGTGAATGACTTTTATTCATTTATTTTTTTGAAACAAACCCAAAAACCCTACACAGCCAAAAAGCAGCTCTCTATCAAAAGAACTGAATACCTGCTACTGATACATACTAGAGCTGCTGCAGATTTCTGTGCTGGTTATTGGGAAAGTTTCCACACGGCTGATGTGAACCACAGTGCAAATGCTGGCTGGTGTGGGATCCTCACTGTTCATTGTGTTGCTTTACAGGGCTCATTTGGTCCCAGTGTTTTCCTTTGGCGAAAATGAGCTATTCAAGCAAGTTGCAAACCCCAAAGGTTCATGGCTCAGAAACGTACAGGAGAAACTGCAAAAGATAATGGGCTTTGCTTTACCATTGTTTCATGCTAGAGGAGTATTTCAATACAGTTTTGGCTTAATACCTTTCAGGCAACCTATTCACACTGTTGGTAAGTTCCTTTTGCCTTTTCTAATGCTTTTGCAAATATTTAAAAATGCATAGATGTTCTCCTAATATCTGTGTAAATTTATAAATCTAAGAAATATCTGGCTACTGTGCAGCTAAAACAAGTATGTGAGGTTTAAAATAAACCTTTGCATATATATATAAAAATATATATATATATATATATATATTTAATTCCTCTCCTCCCCCATGTCAAAGGAGGAAATCCTTTCTCCCTTTTCCCTTTCTGTCCCAGAACAAATAGTATTGTTCATTCACAGTTATTCCCAGGCTTATAGCTGCAACAGTCCTCAAGGAAACCAAAAGAGTTGTCCAGCCCATACCAGAGGGCTGGCACAGCTCTGCAGCCAGTGCTGTGGATTCTGGGTGCCGCAGTTTTTTTGTAAGATGCCCAGCATCTTCATTTCTTAGCCCTGCAGAGAAGCAGCCGTGGGATGTTCCTAGTATTGCACAGCCACTGCAGCTGCACTCCGGGGCAAGGCTGCTGGAAGGATCTGGTGTTGTTCTGAGCTGGTGCTCACTGGGACTGGGAGGGATGGAGGCCTTCAGCTCTCTATGGTGTTTCCTTCCGCCTCCCCCCCCCCCTTTTTTTTTTTTTTACTTGCTATGGAAAGATCTATGTTTAATTAAGAACATGCATGCCATGTTGACAGGCAGTTTGGAAGAGATTTTTCTTGCAACAGAACTTGTATGATCTCGTGAAATCCTTTACCTTTGGTGTTTCTGTTTCCTCATGTTTGAAAACTATTTACTACCATCTCCCTGCATTCGTGGGGGGGGGGGGGGTGTGGTATGGCTCAAAGCAGGCTTGAAAGCATTAGCTCACCTACCGAAAGCTGCAGAGTTGTACTGACCTCCACCCAAGCCGGTTAGCTGTGTTCACGTGGCCAGGTATCTGTGTCCTCCTCCTGGAGCAGACACTAGCTCAGAAGCTGTTGTCCCTAAAGCAAAGAAAGACAATTCAGTAAAAGCAAGGTCCCTGAAGTCTAAGTGTGCATGTTTAGGGCTTCACAAGTGAAGTAACTTTGCTTTTCCTGAGAATTATTACTGCTTTTCAGAAACAGAATCAGCTCTAGAGTATTGATTTGAGCATTTTGTTTAAAGCCGAATCTGAGGAAGATCTGTGTAATTTCTAATTCCACAAGAAATTCTCTGCTCCCGGAACAGACTTCTGCAGAAAGGCTTGGGGTGTGGTTTGATGTTTCCAGTCAAGCTCCAAGATCTTCTGCATCTGACGTGCAGTGATTCCCCCCCCATCAAAGCACTGCTCCAGCCAGGGCCGGGATCACACCCGTGTAGGCCCTGAGAGCTCTTGGCAGCTGAGCCTGCCGCAGGAGTATGCAGAGTGGCTCTGGCTGCACTTTCCTTCCCGTTAGTCAACACCACCCAATTTGAAGTGGCGATATGTGTTGAAAGGGATTTTCAAGTGCTTTTGAAAAAGCTCCTGGAGAGTGCTTTTAACTCTCTGTTTTTCTAGAAGGAAGTTAAAAGAAGATTTAAAGATTACTTCCTCTGCAATCTTTGTCAAGTCTATTATGCTCTCAGTGCCTCCATTTACTTCAGTGAAAGAAGAGCAGCTGTCAAAAATTGTAGTGAGTGAACAACGTGAGATCGTGGGAAGTCTCTGTCAGCAAATTGGAGTTTTTTTTAACTAAAGCATTTTGTGGAGGAGGCTGCCCTCTGGACTTGTGTGGGCTTACCTCATGTTCCCTCCAGACCTGACTCCAGCTGAAGAAGCGTGACAGCAGGCTTCGCACAGTGTCTCATGTGTGGGGAATGTTCAGGTTGGAAGGATATTTGTGAGCAACTTACGGTTCAGAGACACCTCACAGGGTTTGGGGGTTTCAAGTGCTATCTCTCCCTAAGCTGAGGTAACCGATGAAATTTCTGGCGCAGGTGCAGTGATGCCCATTTTGTACAAATTGGAGAATATCTCCATTTCCCTCAGTGTTCACGTGTTTGCGAGCTTGTAGGCTTCACTCTTTTATCTGAATTTGAACAACAGAGAGAGGAAAAAACAGACCCAGGGCCTAGGTTTGTGAGAGGCAGGATGCGGCCTGAGAGCAAGAGAGCTGTGCTGTGACTCTGCCAGCTTGCTGGGAGCTGGGCAGAGCCATCACAGGAGGGAGAGCAGCTTTACTCAGAAAGAGATGACAACGAAGCTAATCCTGCTGTTGTGTTTGACTTCCAGTGGGAAGCCCCATCCCTGTAAAACGGAACTTGAATCCCACCACTGAAGAGATTGAACAGCTACATGCGGTATATCTACAGGAACTACGAAAATTGTTTGAAGAACACAAAGGAAATTATGGGATCCCTGAGCATAAAACTCTTATCTTTGAGTAGTAAACCACAATCCGTCATTCTAAATCTCATGGAAAAAACTACTGTATGCTGAAAGAGTTCTTTCTTGCAATCTGTGTTTTGCAATCTGTAATTATCCTTGTGTAAGGAATAATTTTAAGAAAGGATTATTAAATAGTTTATTGATCTTTATTTTATGAAAACAAAAAAAAGCATCCTAAGGGTGCAAGCCGTGAAGCCAGTGCTGTTTTGAGTTGTCCTTTTAGGTTCATCTGTACTAGAAATGCCAGTGAGAGACTCGACACTGATGTTCTTACTACCATGGTACTTTACCATAGCTTGAGCAGAGGAAATTGCCCCAGCATGAGAGCAAGAGCAGGAAAAGCATATATACCACAGAGGTCTGTCATTAGACATTGGGACTGTAACCAACATGTATCAAACACAAGTTGTCTTCTTAATGTCAAAAAAAACCTCTTCCAAACCAAGTTGTGTATTTTCAGTAGATGGCTATTACGAGCCATTTGCATGTGAAATCATGAATAAATGAGTTTTCTGCCTTGAAGAGGATATCAGCAAAAGCAGTTTGTCCAACCAATGGAGCAGACCAAACGCTGTTTGCAGGAAGAACAGAGTGTTGAGTTACTCTGGGCACGTATGTGCTGGGTGGGGGTAAGCACTGAATAATGTGACTTTTTTCGACAGCTGTCCAGTTTGTAAGATGAATCAGCTTTGTTCGGTAGTTTTAGTCTCAGAGAAGATGGCAGGCACAGGACAGAAGTACACCAACGAAGCTAGTGTGGGAATCATGTGAATTTCACCTCTTACGCAAATGAAAAGTTATCATATGCCAAGCACTTCCACACAAGGAAGGGGAGCCCAATTTGTTCAGTCTAGTTCTGAAATTTCACCAAGGAAAGTGTACTTGATTTATGTCTTCTTCCCCACTGATAGATGTGGGGAAGTACGTGGAAAGCAGTGCCTTGGAGTGACAGCCGTAATTGCCAAAGCAGTGGGAGGACAGCTGTAGGGTGCGGCAGGTTAAGAGGATATTTGGTGTGCAAACCAGCTGCCTAGATTTGAGAGGTTTATCTGAAATGTGGATATCCATCTGAGAGAAGAAGAAAAAATATCTTAGCCAAACTCTTTTTCAATTAAAGTGCCTAGGTTTCTGAGTTGATTTGTAAAGAGAATTATAGTATAAATATAAATATATATATTTAAATGAAATTCTTGTATTTGTAAATGCTTTTCATCTGTGTGTGGACTTTGCAGACCTGGTTTTACTGAAGTGTTTGGTTTGCTCTAAGCAGTTTTTACTCATTGGGCAGCATGGGGCATCTGCAGCGGGGTCGGCTCAGCACAGGCGTGCTCTGGGAATGGTGGTGCTGGCTCCATAAGCACAGCTACATTGGACACATCTGATTCTCCTCAGGAGAAACGCAGTTGGAATTTTGGGAAAAGTTAAAACTTTGTAAAGAAAATATCATAGCAAAATGAAGGTCTTCAAGGAAAAGGGTCAAAATATTTTGACTCCTGAGGAGTGGATTCCTTATGAACCAAAGCCCCACAGCTGTGTAGATACTTGCCAGACAGACCAGATGTGTGTTGGGCTGGAGTTCCAGAAACCCTCCAGCAGCAGATTGATTTCCTTAGGAGGGCCGATATATACCTTCTGGTATATAGCAGTCATTCAGAGGTGACCAGCCAGTGAATCCTGCTCTCACTTTCTTCAGGACTATGGATGTCTCTCTGGGAGCCAGGATGAGAGCTGGAATTCTTGCTGTTGCCTTCCCAATGCTTTTGGTGCCTGATGATCACTGTGGTGTAGACATATCACTTCTTCCTGCCTTGTTCCTCTCTCCCTGGGATAAAATCTCTGAAGAACTGTGTGTGCATACAAAATAAAGAATATTGGCTAAACAGGGGAGTTACGAGCAGAGCTTGAGAAGAGGAAGCACTAGGAGTGTGAATGTTTAACATGAACTTAAGATCAAGGCTGTTTCAGCACTTGGAAGGGCGTATGTGTAGGGAAGTCAAATGTGAGGTCTGATACCTGGGAAGAGGCCTCCAGCATCCTGAGTGCTGTAGTGATGAGCCCTGAATAATCACTGACCCATTTTGGCTTAGCCAGCTATGTGAAATTTCCTTTGGTTTTGTTTTTTGCTGTCTGTCCTGGTGAGGAGTGCTGATACAGTCATGAAAGAAGAATTTGGAGTCTGTGTCAGGCTTCCGTCCTAAATCATCTGCTCTAGTGAGATATTTCCTCTCATTTTCAACCTGCTCTTTTCCTAATACCTTAATGATATAGGAGCTCAGGATGTAAATTTGAAAGCATTAGCATTGGGGTGAGGATGGGAAGTGATTGTAATAAAATCAATTTAGCTAAAAATTCTAAGGAATATAAAGATACTGATTTGGGGGCAATACCTGGTCCAGAGGGTACTCTGCAAATAGGCTTACTTCTGAATTCCATGAGAAAATTATTTATGGGCTCTGAATATCATTCATAACTGGCATAGTTAGAACAAGTAGGGATTGTGTTGCTGTGACTACTAGTATTTGTTATGCTTTGTAACACAGGAAGATGGAGGAAAAAAGAAGTCTTTGAGCAATATGAGTATTTTTTCTTCTCTATAACTACTGCATATTGCCTGTGATGGTCCTTACAAGCTACCTTTTATTACATTTTCTACATGTTTAGGCCTATTTTAAAATACAGTATCAATCTCTAATAGGCATGCTGTCTTCTAAAATAATTTGGATTTTACAAATCCGAATACTATCTGGATTTGTAAAACAGCCCTGCTTGAACACCAGGTTGCTTCAGAGCAACCTGGAAACTGTAGATCTGTGGTGATGCCCACGCTTACTGGGACTTGCACTGTGGTGTGTTACTCTTAGTGCCTTTTAATGAGATGGGTAATCCCAGGGAAGCTAGTCATCTATTAAAAAGATAGATGCTTTGCGTGTTTACCATTCAAATACTGTTTCTCTGATGTGCTCAAGCTGGCAATGCCTGCCTGTTGCCTTGTGAGTGAACATCTCTCCCAAATTTGATTCACAAAAAGTCTTTAAGCAGCAGTGCTTAAGATTTTTTTACTTCCTGAACTACAAAGCATATTTTACACTCTTTGTAACTCTTCATGACACCAGAAAAATATGAATGTCAGTTGTATCAATGATAGATGTGGCAAGATGGTGTGAGATAATAAAAGTTTATACCAAAGAATGCTTGTGTGGACTGGAATTCAAATATTTGTCACTACTATTCGATACAAGATTTGCACTTCATCCGTCGGACACCGGGAGCCTGACTGAACTCAAGAGGAGCTGTAAGGCAGTGCTTAAAAAAGGGGTCAGTGAAACTGGATGGATTGCTTGCTGCAGTCTTCTGAGCAGTCACCTGAAGCCAGGTTCCTGCTGATGGTCCAAAAGAGCTTGAGGAAGAAGGGATCCATGGCAGGGGAAATGCTGAGCTGCAGCTATCCACAGCCAGAAACAGTGCCAGGGAGATGCAACAGGCAAGCTAGAGCACAGGAGGGTGGGTGACTCCCCTGAAGAACTGGTGATAGAGCTTTTAGAGTTGAATTCAACTGAGTTTAAGCATAAGTTTGAATTAAGTTTGAATTTTAGATTAAACTTGTATTGAAGAGTCAAGCTCTTAGTATCAGAACCCCAGAAAGAACAAACCCTGTAGAGGCTCCGCTTAACTTTAGAAATTGGGGAACTAAATAGCCACTTAAAGTAAAATAAATAAATAAAACTAAAAACAACAACAACAAAAACAGCATTTCTCTATCAGGAAGAAGAAAAACAACCACCTTAAAACTGATGCCTTTTAGTTTTTATATTAAAAAACAAACAAACAAACAAACAAAAAAAACCAACAAAACAAAACAAAACAAAACAAACAATGCTTATACTAACAGCTCCACTGGTATAAATTCCTAAGCCTGAGAAAGGCTGAGGATGTTTTGTTACTGCTTTAATACTTCCTTTATGGAAGGATCCCACTTTGCATCTCTGTATACCATAAAGGGAATAAAGAATAAAAAGCAGTGGCCTTGGATTGCTTTGAAGTAGTCTCATTACACCTGTGTGTAATTGGGAGGTATGTCATGGTTTATCAATGCATCAACATCACATTTTAGTTTTGTTTAAATACTAAAAAGAAGCAAGTTATACCCATAAAGCAAGAAAGAGAAAAACGAGGAATTGAGCGTGACTGAATTTTCTTGCTTTCTAAAGTGCTTCAGAGACACAAATGCCGATCACAGCTGCTTGTAATGGGTAAATAACATTACCTCCATATTGAAATAGTTGACTCTGAAGGGAATTTGGTGGCTGAAGGATGTAGACAGCTTTTCAGCTGATATTTCTTACGGTTGTATCAATTCTGTGTCAGCTGAGTTGCTGGAGCGCTGCCTGCAGTTCAGATCCAGCAGCCCCTCGTCTTCTCGCAGTTCTACAGACAGAACATGGCTGTAGAAAAAGAAGATAGGAAGAAGGAGGAAATTTACTTAAATATGAATGTGCTGGATATCAATCTAAAAAAGTAAGTAAAATAAGATCCATATCCTTTTTGTTTCCCCTCCATATCGGAAAGGTAAGTTTCACAAACAGAGAAAGCTTGTGAAGAGGCCTTGAGCGGCGCGAAAAGGAAGAGGTGTTCCACTGACGTGTGCTGGGATCCAGAAATACTTGTTACCTTTGTACACTCAGTTTCTCTGACAGTGAACCCGTTTTACAATGTTTTACGTGTTTCTAAGATTTGTGATATTTCTCTGAATTACTTTCCTGCAAAATACAATGGGAAACCTTCTACCAAACGTTCCCCCTAACCTCCTTAGTGCCTTCCTGCCCAGCAAAGGCCTGCCTAACGCAGCGAGCGCAGCCCAAACAAGCAGCCCCGTGCCCGCTGCACCGTTGTGGTTCTTGCAGCAGATGAGAGCTGCAAGCTGGGGATGCTTGTGCCTGTTGGCCCTGGGAGCCCTGGCCTCCCCCTGGGGAGCTGTTTGCCAGAGGGGCAGTTACTGATCAGAGGCCCTGGGAAAGCACCTGGCAGCCGATTTTGGGGCAGCTTTGTGAGGGGCTGTTGTTTTTTTAAGGTGCCTTCATAGCCCTTGCTGGGACAGGCTGAGGTTGGAGGGGCAGAGGAGAGAAACAGGAGCTGCCTCCTCTACCTTCTGCCTGGCTTTCCCTCATCCTGGTGCCATTTCTGTGTTTTTTTTTCTTTTCTTTGCCAGCTTTTGTGTTGCCACCTGAAGGGTGCTGAGGGCTCGGTGGGGCAGGGTGGCTGAACACTGCCACAGGGGGTGCATGGTGCGTCCCCTCACCCTGACCGCCCCGCTGGCCGTGTCCCCCAGCTGCTCGCCGAGCCTCCTCCGTCGCTGTGGCATTTACAGGCGGTGCTGTGCATGGCCGGTGCCACATTTACACGTTTTGTATGAACCAGGCTCCTGTCCGCCATAGAGGCGGCGAAGGAAGGCGCAGCTGCAGGCGCTGAGGCGGGACCCGGGGCATGGCGCCTCACGCCCGGCGGCCATCTCAGCCCCGGCCCCTTCGCGTCCCCTCAGCACCGGGCCGGGGGTGCCATGGCCGCCCCGGGGGGCTGGGGCCAGGGCCGAGGGCTCGGGCTCGGTGTCTCGGGCTCGGTGTCTCCCCTGCCACCGCCAGGTGCCGCCGCTGTGCCGCGGCCGGGTGTGCGGCGTGTCCTCATGCACAGCAAGCCTCTGAGGCAGGCGCTGTGGCAGCACGGTTTTGGTTTTGGTCAGGTCCCCAGAGTCATAAATAAGTGCTGAGAACAGCCGGTCCTCGGTAGCAAGGGCTATTCTTTATCATCTTGTGAGAGGCTGTTCTTTATTATCTCTCCCTGGATATCAAGGTTGAGGCATGCGCTCCTTTCTGAAACTGGATGTAGCCGTGACTAGGCGGTGCTCCCTAGCCTGGGGAGGTGGGATGTGAGGGACAGCGGAGGAGGAGAGCTTGTCCTGCTGCCCCTTGGGGGACCTTGGGGCTGAATCCCTACAAAGCTCGAGCTTGCTGGGGTTAATGCATCCACTCCTTGCCTCCTGATGCTCGGGGCTGCGTGGTTGTGCTCCTGTGCCCAGGAGTTGCCACTGCTGCTTTGATGCATCCATTGCCTGCTGCTGTCTCATCTTCTTCCACCTGATTTCCTCCTGGCTCAGTGTTTTGTCTGACGTTTTTCTCCATTTAAATGACTTAGTGGCTTTGCATTCCTCCTCCCGAGTTCTTAAGGCTGGGAGGAGGAGGGAAGGCAAAGAAGAGAGAGCCGGCAAGACTGTTGCTACTTCAGGTGCTATCTGAAATGTCTCATCACTTCATGATCTTTAGAGAAAAGGAGAAAAGACCCTGTGGAAAAAATATTTAGTATTCTCAAACACAGATTGGGAACCTGGTTATGTTTTATAGCAGAATGTGTTGTTCATTGTGTTCATCCTTTTGATGAACAACACCCAAAGCCTCTCTCCCAAACCCCACTCTGCTGTCCTGCACTTGCCGTGTTGTCTCTGCAGGATGCTTTTGCCTCCCTCTTTTGCAACTTTCTGTACCAGCACTCTGTGAAGTGAGTGGCTTGGCTAATGATCGACCAAAATGTTTGCTTTCCTTCCCTCACATTTGTTCTATTTCATGCAAAGTCAGAGGTAACCCCCTCTTTGAATACACCCTGTCCTTGGGGAACCAGCAAAAATTGGTGTTTTTAGTACTCGTGCTGCTGCAGATCCTGCCACAGTGTCTGAGACATCACCACTGTGCTGCCTGCCCCGTCTCCGATGGACGTCATCCCTCCCTTAGCAGAGCTGGTAGGACAAGGTGCACGTCCACATCTCAGCCTGGCATCTTGCCTCAAGCCTTCGTTGAAATTCAGGGCAGCAGAAACTGGCAGGGGTGCAAGGATGGGGCAGCTATGGACAGGGAAGGCCCTGGCTCCAGCATCCTGTGGCAGCTCACCCATGTAGCCCCGTGCCCCAGGACAGCATCACTGCAGTGCTGCAGAGGGGGTGCTGACAGGCGGGTGCTATGGGAACGTGTTTCAGCATGACCTTCCTGTTTAAGGCAAAGTTTTGTCCCCCCTTAGGCACTGGGGTTAGCAGGCAAAGCATGCTTGTTTTCGTTAAAAATTTACAGACATTCGTTCATCTTCGAAACTCATGTCTTTCTTGCTTGAAAAAAATCTCAGAACACAAAAGACAGATTTCCAATGTTTAAAAAAAAAAGGATTTATATTTAATTATCCTTTTTTATATTAGCAACAATGATTGAGTTTTACTGCATCTATACCTAAATCACAAGAATTAAGAAATGCTTTTAATAAGTTTACTGTCCTGTGCCTTGAGTCACAGCCAGCGGTGAAGGCCTTATCACATATCAATGAATTCTGTCACTATTAACTCCGTCAAACCAAGTTTTATCAGCTATGAACCAGAGATAAAGACGGTAATTTGACCATAAAAATCTGATGAGGTGGAAAATATTTGTTTAACTCTCGTATAATATGCTGGTTGAGGAAGCATGTGTTATTACTGTAGCTTAGTTAACAGTGGTGGCGTATGAAATGCGTTCTGGTAACCACTTACAAATCAGGATAACTGGTATTATTTACTCCTCCAGAACAGGAAAAGCATTATTGGAAATCCTGAAGTATGGCATGCCATTAATTCATGAAGTTATGCATCTGAAGACATGGTATTCACGCTCTTTTGAGGAATAAGCAGGTGCTATGTAAACACACTTTGACGCCAAAGGGCATTTTATCTGAGTAATGACTGTAAATTAATCCAATTAGATTTGACTCAAGTTGTGAGAAGCTGAGGTTCCCAATCAGCCCCTTGCCATTCCACCATCTCCTTCCCTTGTGGATGGTTTCCTGTTCAGGTCAGACTGCCTGTTGCTATTCATTTTGATACAAAAACATGTCTTAGATTTTCTAGTTTGATAGGCAAATATTGAGGAGTGTCTTGAAGAAAGGACACCAACCTCGTGGGGCTGTCTCTGAGACCTTTTTTAGAAGATTTTCAACCCATCATTCAAAAGCGGGGCATGGAATCAAAGATGTAACCAAGTGCACTTTTTACCTGGAAAGGAGGGGTCCAATACCTTCTTCAAACCTGCTTGTCATATCTCACTCTTGTGTCTGCTTCCTACATATTGATAGTACCCAGGGAACAGCGTGAGAGGTTTCTACTCCCAGCGCTGATCAGCATTTCCTAACTCCAGGGTAGGCAACTGCTGCTCTGGAAGACAGTGTGAATGACAGCGGGCCAGTCTGTTACATCAACTGCTCTTGGAGCAGTAGTTGACAGTGCTAATCTGCATTATGTAGGATTAAACAGGCACAGTAATTAACTTGCATAAGCGCTTTAGCAACTTTTGGCCTTTGAATTGCAGCATGTCCTGTATGTGGTGGTGTGGAGCACCTGTAGCATCCAGACAGCATGGAGGGAAGCTGCAGAGAAGGAAATGCAGCTGAAATTGCAGGTGCTAACAACAGAGAAAGGGAGAGAGAGAGAAAAAGTGCTACGCAGCCAAGGCCAAATATTCACAATCATTGTATCAGGATGTGCAGAATGATTTACGGGTGTACTGAAAAGGCATTATGGACGCTGTGTCCACAGAGCTCATCACATCCAAAAAAATTAGGCAAGAGATGTCTCCATTTCCAATCCTAGCTTAAGTGTTATTTCCTGGTGAAAAGTGAAGTTGTACACAGGAATTGGTCTTTCAGTTTTATAGAGTTTACTCATCACAAACCGTAACTTCAATTCTTTGTGTTATGCTTGGGAGATTCAGTTTAAATGAGCTGAAGCAATTCCTAATTTGAACTAAAATGCCAACGCAGACATGCCAGAACTTTCCCCCAGCCTCTGTCCTCAGGTTCTGGATTCAGTGACCAAGCACCAGCACCTTCACAGCATCTATGCAGAGAAGCACTACAGAAATAAACCCAAAGCAGTGTGTCTGGTGTGTAGCAACTCTTCTGATGCAGCTAATTCAGATCTGCTTTGAATCAAACAGCAGGAAGGCCGAACTGCAGTTGACTGTAGCATTTTCTCTTTCTTTGAAAACATACAGTGCGGGGGAAAAGGTCTTGAAGTCAGCAGGAAAACCTGAGAAGGCTGAATTTCCCTAGTGTGTAGTGTGGTATCCTGGGTCTTACGCATCAAGCTTGTTTCAGTTTTACGTGAGGCAGAAGTTAAGAGTCACTAACAGGTCATCTGAGATTCGTAGGGCTGGAGGAAAAAGTGCTGATCCAGTCTGCCTTGAAGACAACGTGGGCTTTTTGTTTGTTTGGCTTTCAGACTTGGGGTCCTCTTGCAAGCCTTGCAGGAATCTGTTCTCAAGACCTCTTTGCCTTGCAGGAAGTGTTGTTTTAGGAGACTGCCCTTTTCAGAGCAAAGCATTTAGGTTTTCTCATCACCCAGACAGTCCCATATAACTCCAGATGTTTAGAAACTGTTGGGAAAATGCTTGCTGCTGAAGAAAACAGAAAGCTTAGGTATGACAGACTTCAGCCCCGTGGCACAATCTGTGTGAGGGCGCAGAACTTCAGAGTCCTGATTCAGTCTTAAAAACTGGTTAAAAGTTATTTCAGACAGTGGCTAATCAGCTCAGGAGGATACCATTTCTAGGTACCGAGGGTGTAACAGTGTCTCATGTTTGAAAACAATTTCAAGGGGGAAATTGGACCTTCTGCTGCCTTCTGGGTCTTTTAACCAAGCAAGCAGTCCTGAGCGCTGGTCTCGGACTCGGGAGCAGGTTGGTGTGCAGGAAATGGACTCCCAAAGGAGTTACGGGGCTGATCGTTTTGTAGCAGACAAATGAGCGTTGATTAATGGATTGCCCTGGGACTCAGCCTGGGCCCTCATCCTCTGGGCCTTGGTTTACCTCTGGCCGCTGCGTTGCCACTGCTCCCCAGGCTGCTCCTGCAGAGTGCTGGCAGTGTAGCTGGATGCCAAAGCCTGCTGGTGCTCGCAGCTCTCTCACAGGCTTGCTTCCTGCTCCTCCTGTAGCACCTGCAAATCCCCCTCCTAATAACCAGTCTGTGCAGGCTGGCGTAAAAAGCAGACGAGAATAAGTTATCTTCGTGGCCTGATCCTAGTGAACTCGACTTCCCTGTCTCTCACAATCCGGTGTGGAAAACCTGACCCTCTCTGCAAGCTGACTAGCCCTGCCAGGGAGCCTTGAGAAGCTCATCTCCCTTTGAAGAAAACCACTCATGGGTGTGAAAAGCTCTGATCCTTATCTAAATCTGGATATGCTGTCAGAATGACGCGGAGGAGGTAAAACCAGTAAGTGATAATCACCGACTTCAGTACTCTTTTTGAGTTATTGCTGTTTACCTGCATAGAAAAGACAGCCCCTAGAGTCCTGCAGACAGTAATTTTTGTTTTGAAAGCTGTTTTGATCTTTCAGGTAAGACACAGCAAAACGAAGCAAACAGGTTTCTTACAGTTAGTAAAAAGCAAAGCATGTAAGTAAATGGTCCCCACTTGAAGGCACAAAACCAAAAGTATGAATGTAACAACATAAAATGACTTTGAAGTTGAACTAATTATTTTATTAACTAGAATCGTAAAAACCACATCTTGTTTCTACAAGAATCTCTTCAATGGATTTTGTGTATTGATAGGCTGGCACTCTGAACCTTTGGGGAAAAGGTTATGTGCATGGAAATCCCCAGCTTTAAAAATGTTTCTTGCACTATTTGTCTGTTGTCCACAGTGGCAGCTGAATATTAGTGTTGACGTGCTTAATATTTATAAGGCATTGTTGTCAGTTGTGCTATTGTTATATGTGATGTGTCCTTTTCAGTATTTGAAGGATATTTTTCCAATGTCACCTGACTCTATTCTATGTTTGCTGTATAGGATTTCACAGTGCAAGGTGGTAAGAGCTGAAGAAAATAGATAAGAGCCTGACACTGAAAGGTGTAAGAGCCTTTCCATTTAAGAGTGCTAATTTCCATTTAAAATTGCTAATAACCACATTGCACTTCATGCAGAGTGGCATCCAAAATTCTGATTCTGCTTCCAACGAAGGCCGTAGCCCAGTGTTCTCAGCACACCTCCTGACAATTTCAGCTCCGTGCCGTGACTGGGATGCCTCTCCCAGGTGAGACTGCTGCGCGTGGCGTTTTCAGCTTCCTCTGCTGTTCCTGTCCAGCTCGATGGGCAGCTCCTCACCCATCTGCGCAGCAGGGGGGCTGCTCTGCCCCGTGCTGGTTGAGCAGCAGTCAGGCACGGCCACCCCGCCTTGATCTATCTCCGAAGGCATCTGGGTTGTGCTGGCTGCAGCGGTGTCCCAGCGCCTCCCCTCGCTGCAGGCACCTGCTGCTTGCGCTCACTGGGTGCAGCCAGCAGGCAAAACCAGCCCTCACTGGGGGTGCAGGTGGATAGCTGTGGTTTTAATCGCTTGCGTTAAAACAAGGAAAATGGAAGGGAACACCCAAGCATCCCGTCATTGTTAGAAGGCTCCAGTGTTACCACCTGCTGCTGAACACACCAGGCGTGCTTGCTCTCCAGCACTCAGTGCAAAGAGGGGAGTTTGATTCCTTCTCCCTTTCAGGCTGTAGCCTTGATTATAAGTGAAAACTGCACGCTTCGCTGCTAGCCAGGGCTGTAACCCAGCTGCCAGAACTCGTTAAGAGAGCGCCAGCCAGCCCTGTGTGCAGTTTAATCTTTCCTCTGATCAGGAGCGGTACAGAGGGACGTTTTTAATGCACCAGGGCTGACTTCTGATCTAATGCCAATGCTGCTATGGGCTTCTTGTCATTATTACTTTGGATAACTTTCAATTACATTTCCAACTGAAAAAGAGCTTTCATCTGTGCGCTCACTGGGACTACATTTTAATTGCCCAGGTATTGAAAAAAGTGGTATTGTTAAACCATCGGCCTGAGCTCAGGTAAAACGTGATTTCTCAGCACAGTTACCTAGATGTCCTTTTTAAGAATTTATCACCATTCAAAATAAAAAGAATCAGAACATAATGTTCAGGCCCTCTTCATGTTTGAAGGGGGCTGCGCAGCCACCCCCTAAGTTTTGGTGAGGGGCTTGCAGCAAAGGAGCTGCCATGGATGGGAGATGTCAAATGTTAATTTGTATGTAAACAAGCACGTCTGTGTGCATGTATGTATAAAATGGGAGAATTTCTGCATCTACCTTCCATTCCTAATAAGTCGTAGAAGTTTTGAATGCTGACTTTGCATAAGCTTTCTTAGTTCTCTCCTAAGGTTCTTCAAGTCCAGCTCAGTGCTGTATAAGGCAATTTGAGGGTTGCTGTTGCTCTGCTCTATCCCAGATCAAAGTCAAAAAATTACTGAAGGAAAGGGTTTCATGTTTTAAAGGTGAAGTAGTTCCATCAACATTCTCCTTGTTGGCCTTAGGTTTGTTCCACCTTTTCATATGAAGGGCGTCCTTGGAATCTTTAAAGTATTTTCCTTAGTGAGCAATATTGAAAAATTAAGTGAAATCTTTCAAAATGTACACAATTCACCTTGATTTCTTTTCTGGTTGGATTCTTCTAAAGTTTCCTGATTCAGCATCAATTTCAAGCAAATCTTGGCAACTAAGGAAACAGGCACAACAAGCAAGAGAAGTTTGGACTGGAGTTTTCCATTTTAAACTTGAAGCATGCAAAGCTTGCCTAATTTCCTGGCTGAAGCCTACATGCAGATGAATGTGGTGACCCAATACCGTGATTTCAGCTGCTTTCAGAGCATTCCCCTTCAATAAAAACAAGTGAATGAGGATTGGAAAAAATTAATTCAACAATGCTAAATCACAATCTTAATTACATGCAATCTAGTGTAGTGAGGGGCTGTGACTATGGGCTCCTGGCATTCTCACTGCTCACTTGTTGCTCATGCCTCTTGGACTGTATTGGAGTGTATTTTGTGTATTTCTTCCACTGAATCATTTCAGAAGTCTGGCTGAGAGTCTGTGCGCAAAGAAGGACTTGCCCTGAGGAGGAGATGCTCTGTGGAGCCGCAGCCTGAGCCTGTAAAGCTGAAAGGAAGCCGAGGAGCTCCACCATGGGCACAAGGAAGACGCCAGTGTCACACCTGGAGCTGTGCTCGCCTGAACTCCAGAGGTATTTGGATGCCGGGTGAAGTCCTCACCTGGCTGGTGTTACACGAAACATTCTGGCTTCTGAGGATATAGGATATAGGATTTACGCTCACTGTTTTAATTCAGCAATGAGAAAAGGGGGCTCGCCTTCTTGCCTTGGGACTGACCTTCCCCACCCAGCGGTGCCTGCTGGGGGCTGCGTTTCAGCGCTTGCTGCTCGTCCCAGCAGGAGCTGTTCCCGGCCGGGTCTGGCAAAAGCAACCACGCTTTGGGCTGGGGGTTGGTTGTTAGCAAGAGCAATATTTATGTCTTCTTGTTTTCATACTTTTCTTTCTTTTTAAATGGTAATCCTCTCAATAGGTGACCTAGTGATTTATTTATTTATTAAAAAGCTCCATAGGAAAAACAAAAACATTGCTGTGTTTTTGTTTTGTTATCCTCCTTGCAAGCCTCCTGATGTTTCCAAGGCCTTGACTGCGGCAGGCTTTTAGGCTGTGCGTGGAATATAGCAGCACTCCTGCTGCCAAGTGCCGGGTAGGTGTGCTGCCACTACGTGCGTGCTGACCAGCACAGCAAGACCTGCCTGGAAACGCAGGGTACTGACTGCGAGGAGGGACAGGAGTGGGCACGGGCACAAGGGGAGGTGGGAAGAAGCCCGGGGTGCTTTCTGGTGCTGTGTCTGTTTGTTCTTGCTTAGGGGACGAGCTCGAGAGAAGGCAAATGAATACCAGCAGGAGCAAGGTGTTGCCAGGCAGAAGAAATGGCGCTGAGTCACACGTGTGCCCTAGGCAAGGATGTCAGGAATTAAGAGGCAGGGCAGTGTGTGCAGTGAGCACTGCTGTGCCTCAGTGTCTGGCATTCAGCTACGCAAACAGGCACGCGGCTGCGTCACCCGCCGAGGTATTTGCTCGCATACCTACGGCCAGGCTGCCAGTTCTTTAATTAAACAGGAGCCAGCACCTAGCGAAGCTGGGGGGGAAGGGAGGGTTGGCTCAAGTGAGAGGGATGTAATTCTTCTTTTTAGCTAACGTGTATTGCATCTAATTGAACCTGCTGCAGGGGAGAAAGGCTGATCTTAAGCCGATAATTCCGTGTTTAGATGTGATTTAAAATAACTGGCTTAGGGGAGCAGCAGTGCCTCCACTGATCCCAGTGAGAAGCATTCTCCTGCCAATGCTGGTTGCAGATCATGGCGAGCAGGGAATTACCACTCTGAATGACATCAAAGGCCAATTATCCCATCCTTTCAGTCACCCATTGAAGGACTGAATGAAAACCAACAGCAAGAGCTGGGCTGAGCCAACAAGAGCTGGGGAACTGGAACTGGTCTGTTACTCTTCTGCACACAAGCGCTCTGCCACCCGAGTAGGGGAGGGTTCAGGCAGCAGAGCTGAGGGGCAGAGCATGCAGCCCCTGAAACGTGGTCATTAAACCTGTTACGAAGAGGGGCTATTAGTGCAATTAGTGCCAATGTGATGGGGTGCGGATGCATCAACTTCCAATTGTTTTAAAAATGTATCTGGCTTTCTGTGGGTAAACACCGGTTTGTCGGTTCAGGACATCCACAGGTGTTCTTACTGTCATGTTTGGAAATCTTAGCTCCTGGTGGAAAAATAAAAGCACGGAGGGGAAAGTGTTACTTGGAAGGCAGGGAAGAACCCTCACGCTGTAAGCATTCCTGATGGTGTGAGCATATCTCCGTGCACCCAAGAGGTATTAATCTGCAGCCCTGTTAGTCATCGTCATGCGCCTAGCCATAACCATGTTGCCACTTACGTGGCAGCAGAAGTATGCATGTTGTTTGTCAAGTATGAAAAGGCCTTTTCCTTGTGGTTGCAGCCTCCTATGCTAATTTGCTAGCCTGTAAATGTTGGTGCTGGTCTAGTGGGACTGTTGTAAGATCAAGGGCTGCGTTGCCCCTGCCACAACGAGCAATGAAGTCAAAGAAGAAAAAGGGCAAAGGTGAGGGAGAGCAGGAGTTACAGCAGCTGAGTCGGAGCATTTGAGTTAGGTACTGGGAGCAGCCAGGTATGGATGGAGTCATTTGTGAGGACTACATTTATTGCAGGGAGGGAGAAATATGGCAGGAGATGAAGCAGAATTTTCAGAGGACACAAAAAGCACAGTCAAACGGGGTGGTTACCTGTTTGCTGGCCTCTCCTTCCTTGGCACCAGTTTTGTTGTGTTCTTTTAAGAGAGTTATTCTTGAAATATAACACCTCCTTCCTGAAATGCCAGTTGCAGTTCTGCCGGCTGTGTTTTCAGGAGGGCACAGCTGTGCTGCTTCACAGCTGGCGTTTCAAGTGGGAATTATTTTGCACTTACGTTAGTCAATTCCCATGATATCATAGCATATAGATACTTGCTAAATCAAGGACTGGGTTCTGTAGGTAATAAGTATTTCTTGAAAGCCACTTTGTAAGCCTACAATTAAAAAAAAAATAAATAAAATTACTTGCACCAAAAAAAATAAATTAAAAAAAAAGCAATAAACCTAACATTGCATCCTTTACATTCTGGATTCTGAGCCTGTCAAAATTTCAAACTTTGTTTATTTAAGCACTGAAGTCTTACTTGCTGATTTTTATTTATTTGCTTATTTATTTTTATGAAGACTAAGTGCTTTGGCAGCATTGCTTTTTGGCACAATGAGAGATCGTTTGGTGCCTTAGAATTAGGAACATGGCTACTTAGTATTCCTCCAGGCAAGAGATAATTACTGAATGTAATATAGAACTACTGAGTAGGGGTGGTGGGGTGTAATCTGTTCCACGCTGCACGATTCTTCCTAAATTTGCAGAATAGCCCTAATCAACTTCTAAAATCAGGCTGCAAGCTGGATTTTCTTTTGCTTAAAAAATAACTGCTCTTTTTATGGCATAATTGCTGAGCTGTTGATTGTTACCTTCAGTGCCGTGTACTGAGAAGGAGCTGGAGTAATAAAAAAAAGTCTCAAGGGGCTCGTGTATTGCTGTTGCAAACTGCTAAAGGTAGAAATAAAGAGGGATCAGTTAAGCACGTTGTTTTTCTGTTTTCTTCTTTGAAAAAGTCACAGAAAACTTTACATTTCTATAAAATCTGGTATCCCTTATACAATAAAAATAAGGAGATACGTGTCTTATGCTTTTTAAGCTAGGTTTCTTAATAGCTATTAGTTCTCGGTGGTTTGTATCAAGCTTTCACTGGCTCAGCAGGAACAAAGCAAATGGCACCTAATGACAGTTCTGCTGGCTGATCATATCCCAGAGGCATCCAGATTTCACACGCAGATTAGATATTCCACAACACGCTTTGGGTAACTATGTTAATTATTCACTATTACATTTACATCATTGCTAATTACAGTATCACCAGAGTAGTATTGTTGTCTGTTACGGACTCAAAATTGAAAAAATGGTGCTCTAATTTATTCTTAGAAGACAGTGTGCTAAAAAGCCCTATAGTTTGCAGACATACCTAACAAGTCCACACAGTACAAAGCTAATCATTTTTATTACTTTATCATAAGAGATTAAGTAGAATTTCAAGTGTACGATGACTGTTTATCAGGTCCAGGATTTTATATCTGTGCATATTTTTAAGGAATTAATAAAACTTTTACCTGGGCCTCCAGAACACACAGTTCACTTCTACTTGTTTACTTAAGTGGTAGTTATTGCCCCCACCCAGTGAGTAGCATTGCCTTGCTACCAGCAAAATAATGCTGTTGACTGTGTTAGCGTCCTATTCTGGAAGAAAATGGAGCTGACTCAGTCGATGCAATTGAGCTTGGTAATCTCTCTCTGAATGTCTTCCAGGAGCAGAACAGGTTGTGTGAGAACATGACCTGGGTGAGCTGTGTGAATTAGGACGATTTGAAATTCCAGGCTTTTGTCTCAACTAGAGAAACAGATGAGACAAAGTGCCCTTAAAACCAACCCAGATAACCTCAATGAAGCACAGATATAATTTTAAAATATTACAGTGAGTAGGTGATGACTACTAGCTGAAGTATGTTCATTTTTTCCCAGGTTGTCGTAGGCATAAAAGCTTAATATATTAAAAACACGCTTTCTTTGCTTATAGGAGGTCTCTGAATACCTGTGTTATCTGTCACGCTGTTGGATGACAGCTGGCTGCAGAGGAATGCAATGGTCCTCGTCTGCACTGCATGCCGAGCATATTGCATTCTTTCTGTGCTTAATTGGCCACCAAAGACAAGCCTAAAATGTATTTTGTGAGTTATTTATAGTTTGAGAGGATAAAGTCATGTTTGTTGTCATCTTGCCAAAGGTAACATATATTTGGATTGAGGTTAGAATTTCTTGGCATGGGTTGTCTCCAGCAAGGGCCAGCATGCAGTAGTTAGCAAGAAATGCAGCTCGTGTTTAAGGTGGATTGCTCCTTTATGACTTAAGATTTCTTTGAGTTACGATGTTCTCCCGCAAATGTAATAAATCTTTGGTCTCCTAAGGGAAAGATTTTGGGGAACAAATGCTTAAAAATATTCACTGCGCATACAAAGTATTTGTTGTTTATTTATTTTTTATACCTATTCACATATATTCAACTTTCATTTCTTGGAAATGCTCTTGTCTTGGAAATATCAGTTAGGTAAGAGGTACATAGTGCAGTATTTTGAAGAACACACCTATGACCCATTAGCTGACCAAGCAAACGTTTTCTAGGGATGTAGGTCATGCGGATGTCCTCATTTATCTGCTGTTAAGAAAACGTGCTTGTAGTCTTCCTCATGCATGAACTGTCTGCCTTAATCTTAATCCTTCTAATCCTTAGACCTTCCCTGCGTCAGGTGAGGATGAATTCTCTGTATGCTCTCAGTTATTACTGACCTATTTTCCCTAAACCCAAACCACCCTATATCTGAACTCAGTATTGTATCACTGTAATCATCAAAAAGACCACGTTGTCTTCCATTTCTTATGCCTTCTTGGATTCTTCAGAAGAATGCCAAGATGTAGGATTAGTATTGTACTTTCGTTATTGCACCCTGCAGAATAAATTCTTGAATATGACTTTTCTCTTAAATCCTCCTGTTCTTAGTCTCTGAATATTTGCTTTCTATTCTCTGATATTTTCTTATATATATTCTAATTTTACTTGTTGCCATAAGTTCTCAGTTCAATATTTACAGCTTTTAAATATATTTTTACTATATAGAATATTAATATGTAAGTGTATCACTGTTTTAGAATTTATTTTGCTTTTTTAAAGCTGCTGATCCCTTTCTCTGCTACTGCTGTGAGAAATCCTTAAAATGTATTGAATTTTGTAATTGCTTTTTATTAGGCACAGAAAATCTACCTGCTGGCCAAGTTCTATTTTATTGTCTGCTGTCTCTGATGCCAGATTTTCAATCACTAGGCAATCGCTGTGAAGCAAAGGGGTACATCCGTCAGCCAAACCTTAACTGAATCTCCTGCCATTACTGAAGAGTAAACTGAAGAGCGAAGGTGGCCTTAAGCAGCATGTTGAATTATTTGTCTGAGGCAATCAGTAGGGAACACTGTAAACGTAGAATCGAGCAGATGTGACATTCTGCTTGGCACTGCCCAGAAGAACCTGTGGACATGCAAGTCCCTGAATAATCACAGTTTTTATGCGTGTGCAACTGTCATAAATTAGGTTTTATGGAAAGAGTTAACTTTTTTTTTTTTTCCTCCCATCCATTAACAACATGTTTAAGGTTGTCTCCTCTGCTGCTCTGTAGCTCCAGGCTCCAAAACAGAAGCTTAATGTGCAAAGAGCAGTTTGTCTTACCTAAACACAGCAAACTATTGCCTTGCAAGCCTCAAGCAGCGGCGAGTGGAGCACTGCTGAGCACAGCCTGCAGGGCAGCACGGGTCTGCTACAGGCCTAACTTTTTGAAGGACTGGCTATCTGAGCTTAGTGAAATCAGTGTAATAGTTTAGTTCCCTTGCCTCTGGCAGGGGGAAGGTAGCTGCTCCCTCCTGTACACAGCGTGCTGAAAGCCATTCTTCTGAAGCTTCACAGTTTTACTGAAGCATTGCTGCACTTCACTGCAGAGGACATCCAGGCATGTTCCATGAACTGATTTTTCACGCACTAAATTTCATGGGTATTAGAATGATTGATTCGTTATGCCAAAGTGAAATCAGATGCAGGTGTTAGGATTCAAGCAACTCCAGATTTGAAATCAATTTCAAAGATGAATACATAATGCGGTTTGAATAATCTGATCCTGAATGCATTGATCAACAGCACTTTGGTGTCCGTGAGTCACAAAACACTTGATTTTTACACACCAGTCCAGAGACTTACTGCAATGGCTTTCTTTTTTGAAAGAAACTTTTGTTTTGTACACATCACAAAAGAGACAGAACAACTGCCTGTTTTTCACAGAAGTCGACTTTGTTTTTCCAGGAATGACTTCTCTGTAATTAAATTATTCTGGTGAACCTGCAGTGCATGAATCCATTGCTTGAATGATTCCACAGCTTGCTTTGTAGTTTAGGCAGAACTCTAAATCCTTTTAGCCCTACTTTTATAATTCTCTATTAATTTCCAGGCTAACCAAGTTCACCAGAGAGTACTGTTATACTTAGTCACAACTTTGTGTCTGAAATTTGCTCTGCTCCAAAGCAACTTTACTTATCTTCAGCTAATACGCCAGAGAAAGAAACAGTATTCATTCATCCTCCCTTTGCTTTTCATGTTCGATTTTTTTGGCGTTGGTTACGATTCTCAGGTTTACATGTTTGAAGTGATGCTATACAAATACAGTAGGGTAGCAATGACTAATTTCATGAAATTTTTATGCAGACGTAGACCCTTGCGACAGAAGAACATTGCAAATGTCTGTGGAGGAGTTACATCAGGGATTTGGTTTGCACAGAAGACATGAGAATTGGGGGATGTTTTCCCCAAACACATCCAGGCACATTCAGGCTCCTAAGTAAGTAACAGTGTTTCCCAAGTTTAGTTAAGTTCCCAGTGTTTCCCAAACTGCCAAGTACTCAGCAGTTTACCTCAAATGATTTTCTCAAATAACCCCAAACATTTGACTTGCACAAAAGCCTGAATTTAACTTTCTCTTTCGGAAACTCTTGACCATGTTTGTTTCATCATCAAAGTCTCAGACTGGAAAATGTTTCTGTTTTAGGAACACATTGCACGGTAGTTGACTAAACAAAACCTTGTAAAGAAAAGCCAAAACTCAGAGATCGGTGCGGCTTTCACTTGCTGCAGTGGGAAGGCAGAGCTTTGTTTGAGCCACTCGCTGTCCATTACAAAAAGCTCTTAACTACCGACTCCATCTGCAATACTGCTTCTTTGCCCTGTTTGTTTGCTCAAAACTGTCGAAGAAAGCAAGTCTGGCTTGGGAATTGGCCTTTTTCCTGCTTCCTTCTCAAATCTCAGGTGAGCACAGGGTGATCTGGACAAATCTGGGGAGTCTGATGATGGTGCTCTGAAAGCCAAGATCTCCCAGCAGGGTCCCACCAGGGCGGCTCGGCCCCTGCTGTGCTGTGCGCTGAGCACACAGGTTGCTTGTGCTGCCAGCAGCACTGCGACCTGAAATATGAGGTGGATTAAATACTGAGCACAAAGCTGCAGCAGGCATTGGCACGCCAGGTTGTGGCATGCCCAGCACACCAGTGCCCGTGGAGTGAAGTTTGAGTGTGTGGTGAGGTGCCAGCCAGCAGGCACGCTGGAGCTCAGACAGAGCAGGGGCTCAGACCATGTCTGGGTGTTCCTTTGGTCTATTTGATGATTAAATTGTATTGTAAAGCCCTGGTCCTTCAGGACACCACTGTCTTTGGAGCCCGTAAGGATCACCTTTTATCTGCAGGCTGGAGTCACTGTTCATTGTGAGGTGCTTCTGATTCCTCTTGGCTGCCTTTGACGCTGTCAGTTCAGCTGTAAAGTTTCATTGGCCTAGAAAATGACAGGAGGCTTTTGAGCAAGGAAGTTCAAGAGCAGAAATAAAATCTATTTTTAATCCTGCCTCTGGTTTTGCGTGGGCAACGCAATTTCTCATGGCATGGCAGGTCCAGAGCATGGTGGTGTTACAGAGTGTGCCTTGCTGGTTGTTTTAGAGATTTACGTGCCTCCCCCAGCTGGAAACTTCAGGTTTTTGGGGGGTTATCATACTATTAATACTGAAATGGCACGCTGATTTATTGCAATAGGTTAGCAATATGTTTGGCATTAGAAAATACAAGAGAAGCATTTAAAGAAGTACACAAGCATTTACAAAGCAGAACTGTGTCAAGTGATGATGAATTTTACGCTCTACCCTTGATCACCTTATTATTAATGTCATCAATCTCTCTCTGTGAGAAGTGGCGGTGCATATTAGCTCTGGGCATGACCATATTACCAATTGGTCTACTGAATAATTAATCATTTGGGGGATGTTGCCAGAGTTTGCTGCTTTCCAATTTCAGCTTAGCAACTTACTCATTTGTTCCTTTACTTGGAAACAAAAAGCTTCACGGATAAAAATGAGTCAAATGTACTGATACGTAAGTGGAGACTATTCAGCACAGAAACCTCATGCTGCTTTCTCTAGGAGAAAAATAAATCCGTCTTTTAAAACAACACCCCCAAATTAGTAGTTGTGGGAATTGATCACTTCAGGAACACAAGCAGCTTCTGCTGCCAGAACCAGCAGCCCAGCTGGTTTCCCTGCCCCCTGCACTGTTGGTTCGGCCTTCTCCATGTTTTAAGAGGGCATTTGGAACGCCACTACCAGGCTATCTTTAGAAACAGAGCATTGCAACGCCAATTTGATTGTTTAATTAAGAAATGCAAGGTGTGTGTGCCCTTTTGCTGGATGGGTTATTGTTTGTAGCCAAAACAAAGTCAGCTCTAAGCAAGCAGTTTGAAAACTTCATCTCTTTAATGAAAATCATCTCTTTAGTTAACATCTTCTCTTTAGTTAAAATCCATTTAATTTGAGTAATACTATTTTCATTTGTAATGCTCAATAACTTAATGAGTCATGGAGAAAGCTTGCTAATTATAGAGTCATTTATTTTTCACAAGTCTGAAGGCATACAAAAGAAATACATTCTATCCAGATGAAGAGATTTGTCCTACCCAAGTCCTTTAATTGTCTCTGTTATTTCACATAAGAAGTCAATTTGGTTTTAGTTTAACCATATGCACCTTCTTGAAGTTCTTAATTTTGTTTGTGTCCCTCCAGGGATTTTTAGCTAAAAGCTTTCACATCTGTTATATCCGTGGCACTGTTGTTTCCCCCTCTGGCTTCTTCCTGAGTATCAGTACGCAGCAGTATGCTCATCAAAGATTAATGCCAGCCTTCCACACACATCTACCCATCCATAGACTCTCCTCTTTCAGTGCAGCTCTTACTTTTGTTTTTATTAATTCCCACTGGATATTAGTTTGAATTGGCTGTATTTAACAAGATAACATTGCTTCTCTGTTCTCTTTCCTGATGAGTCAGTTGACTGCATTTCCTAATCAGTATTTTCTTAAGCTCACTTGCAAGCTCCCCTGCTAGTTACTACTTGCTATTCCTTCTCTGTTGTTGATCAAAACATACGGCAGCGTTCCTCTTCCCTTCAGTGGACGCCTGAAACTTTTTAAAGTGAGAACAGTTAATGAGTGTTTCTTACTGGAAACTGAAAAAAAAAATAATCAAGTGTTTGTGAATATATTAATGCAATTTGTAGGAGCCATGTATGTTTTCCCAGAAACTCCTTTACTGCCTGAATGTGAAAGAAACTCCTTTGCTGCCTAAGGTGACACAAGAACTTCTTTACTGCCTTTAATTGTGCTGCTGTGCCTTTTTATTTAAAATATAAACCAGCTAATATTTTAACTTGGCAGTTCTTATAATCGTACATAGTTTGTATAGGAAAGCTTGTAACCTCCCACAGTCCCTAATACGTACACCTTATACAGGAAAAGCGTTCCAGTGTAAAACACACATTAATTACACTGCTATCCTCCACACCTTCCAAAGCCCAACTCTGTACCAAACTATGTTCAAGCAGACTAACATGGTACAGTCCCTGAAATCAGGTAAAACTTTGCCTATGCTAGATGGGGAATCTATAAAGAGGTTCAAAAGAATACTGAATATATGTAGAAATCTGTTTAAATCAGTATGTTGTCATGTGCTTGTGTATGTTTAAAACTTAGGTGTCTCTAGCTCTGGAGTTGCTTAATCAGCATGGACTGCAGGTGATCTTTCACCTCTGATGAGGAAGCACAGGGAATGGCAGGAGCCAGGCTGTCTCACCTGGAGCACTGCCTCCAGCAGCTGCCAGCACTGAACAGTACAGAGGGAAGTGTAAGAGATGTCACTGTAGATTAATGGGATTGGACACAATCGAGCCTTTTAAATCAGATCTCCTTAGAAACTGGTTTGATCATTAATGAATGAAAACTTCAAAACCTGTCAAGATTTCCTAGTTCGTTCGAGGCATTTTTGTTGTTATTTGAATGGCTTAGTCCCGTCTAAATTGTCTGAAGATAGGGAGTGCACTGGACAGCTTTTGGGGACATAAAAAATGCTGTGTTCTGAATGCCTGACGTATAGTCCTGCCCATAGGGCATCCGGGTGGGGTTAGGCCACTGATATTTCTAGAGCAATGGAAGTACTTTGGTTGCTTTGGTTTTGTAGCAAGCTCATCCGATACAGGCATGGAGCGACTGTTTGGATAACGTAGCTGTTATCTCACTGAGTACTTCAATAGGATTCAGATCTAGCAGTTTAATGAAGGGTTGCATTTAATTTCAAGCTGTGTTTTCCATGCCTTTCTCAAAGCGGGGCTTTTGCCTAGGTATTGTGGTGTTTGGGCACTGGTGATTACTCAGGAATTCAATGAGATGAGCTCTGCTCCATGCCACTATCCAGTGTTACATTGCCCATCTTATTTTCTGTAAAAGAGCTTTCCTTGTTTTATCCTGAAAATTCTTTGCCTTGATTGGAATGTGAAAGTTTATATGAGCCAAAAGTAGGACTCCTTTCATATTGAGATGTCATATTTATTAAGTTTACTTTGTCTTTATTGATGTAAGCGAATCCTGTGGCAGAAAGCCGTCTGAATTCTCTCCTGTTGCAGAAATGCCCACGTGTTCCATCTTTGAAAAAGGAGGTTCTTCTCCTGCCAAGTGTACTTATCTTTTTCATTTTTTTTTTCTTCCCCAATGGGTGTGAAACTGTTTTAAATACGACCACTCTGTGCTCCTACCCATCCTTCAGCTAGCATCTTTTTTGGCTGGGCAGTTCACCACCTCTGTGTCTCCAGTGTCTCCTGTGGATAACATGTTCTGCTTTTCAGAGCTGGTCTTCTCCTGTGTTCCGCTTCTAAATACTTGGAAGAAATTTTTCCAGTAACCGAGGTGACTTCAGCTGCTCTTTGGGTGAGAAGTACGTACCCTGTTAATTACCTTTTAGGAAGAGTCGGCATGTTTCTGCCACTCAAGGGCTCCACATGCAACCAGAGATGTAAGGCGTGTTTTTTCCTCTGAAATGTGTGGTGTTTGTGAAGGGAAAGGAGGAGGGACTTGGTGGGACGTATGCCGTGTGCTGCTGTCCATTGCAGTGTATGAATGTGTCTCCCTGCCGGGTGAGCTGCAGGTGAGGCTGGGTTCAGCTATTGCCCTTATCACTGAGATGTGACTTTCGTGGTCCTTGTGCTGCTCAGGGCTGGGGCCGTGTGAGAGAACCCGAGCTGTATGTATGGGGAGAACAAACCCAACCCTTCTGACAACCGAGGCCGCCACCACGGCCGGTACAACCCCCAGCCTGCTTTAATTCCATCTTGTGGGCTTGGGAACGCTTTTTCCATCTGTTACTTTTATTTGGTTCATCTCGGGCAGGTGCTCAGCGCCTGTCTATAACACCTTACGCCAGTGGCTTTGTCTTACGTTAAACGAAAACCTTTAACTCCGAAGGAACCCTTGGAGGACCTGAAGAAGCCACCACTGACAGCACCCTTTGGGTTACTTTTAAGCAGGAGCCCGGAGCCCCCCACCCAAAACGCACCCCAGGGGCTCCCTTCGTGCACCCCCCTCCCCCCGCCCTGCCGCCCCCTCCTCTCCCCTCAGCGCCTCAGGGCGGCGGGAACGCTCCGCGCAGGCGCAGTGGCGCCGCCCCGCCCCTCCCCTCCCCGCGCCGCGGCTGACCTGTAGTAACCCCAGCGGCGCCCCGCCCCGCAGCCCGGCCCCGCGCGCCACCGGGCGGCAGCCAATGGGGAGGCTCCGTGCCGCATACGGAATGAGCGCGCCCGGCGGCCGGGGCGCGGGGGCGCGCTGCGGGGCGGCGGCGGCGGCGCGGTGAGTGCGGGGCCGGGACGGGCCGGGACGGGCCGGGACGGGCCGGGCGCTGCCAGCGTGGCCGCGGCTCGGGGCCGTGCCGAGGGACCGGCCCCGGGCAGGGGGTGGCCGGGAGGGAGAGGGGATTTTGGGGTTACGGGGTTTTGGGGCTGCGTTTGGCGGTGCCCGTAACTCGCTGCCAAGAGCCCCAGGAGGAGCTCGGCGTGTGCGCGGTGGGGGTGGGTGGGTGAGGAGGGGGGGACGGGAAATGCGGGGTGTGTGTGGCGGGTAGCGATGGTACGGCAAAAAAGAAAAAAAAAAAAAAAAAAAAAAAGTATTTTTATTGTATGGCTTTCCCGGCCTGTGAAATGGTCTCGCTGGCACCGAGCGTGGAGTCCGCGTGTTTACACGCGGTAACGCTGCAGCTCCGGGGGTGCCGGCGTGGCTGCGGGGCCGCGGCTCCTGGACGCAGAGCAGAGCCGGGGGCAGGCGGCCTGCGGGCACTGCGGGGGGCCCCGAGCCGCATCGCGGCCCCATGGGGCCAGCAGTGCTGGTCGGGCACGGGGGGGGCGCTGGGAGCTTCGCCCTGCCCCCGGGGTGCAGCCCGGCTGGGGGCAGGTGCGCCCCTGCGGGAGCCTCGTCGGGTTTCCTGGGCTCCGAAGCCGTGGGAGGTGCGGGCAGGGTGGCAGCCCTGGGGGCTGGGGGGTTTGTGGTGGGAGGGCTCACCCCTGCTGGGTTTCATGGTGGTGGCCGGGCTCCGTGCCTTGTGCTTGGTGTTGGCTGGCTGGCAAGCTTGAGTGGATCTGGGGGATCTGCTGGTATCTGAGGCACCACAACCTCACCCCGTGCGGGTCCAGTCCCCGTTAGGCAGCTGCTCACTGATGGGCGCTGGCCCTCCGAGAGCAGCAGAGCTACCAAATAAACCTGCATTAAAGCAGCCCGCACGAGCCTCAGTGAGCTGTCACCTCGCTCTAGGCATCCTCTCCTGCCCAAAGTTACTGCGAACAGAATAAACCCTCACCCTCAACAGAACAAAGCCAGGAGCAGGCACTGGGGGCCTGACATCGTGTGCCTCGTTGGGGCAGGGGGAGGCTCTGCCCAAGCACTGCCCCCGTGCTGAGCGTGTGCCGATGAGCCGAGCTGCCAGGACGGCGGTGTCAGCCCTGGTTCCTCTTCCCTGCGGTGGTGCTGGGCGCTTCCCGTCTCCTTCCTCCGTCTGGAGGGTCCGAATTGCACAAAACCGCTTGAGAGGAGCGTGGCAGGATGAGCACGCTGCTGTGGGTAACTCCTCGACTTGCGACACTTATACAGCCGTGATGCCCTGAGAAGTAACTTCTCAAATCGAGGGGTCTGGCTCAGCCTGAATCCTAAGAAAAAATAAAAATAAGAAAATACCATAATGGTCCTCACTGGAAAGCCGGTAGTCTTTGAAGGAGCACCTTCCTGCCCGGTGGGAAGCTCTGTGCGTGCACACACTTAGTGCTGGGCTAGGGCTTTTATTCCTCCTTTCAGCAGACCAGCGAATAATTTGGGCTGTAATCATATTAAAGACCAAATTTTTATCAAAGAGTCGTCAAGACATCTGAAACAAAGCAACTCGTGTGGCTTAGGACAAAACGTGAGGGCTGTGGAGAAATAAAGCATCCTTGTTCAGGGAGATCCAGATAAGGAATGAATTTCCAGGAGCAACCGCGAAGAATTAAATCCTGAATCGTTTAGAAGAGTGACTCAAGCCCCCCTTTCCCAGTCAGTGGAGAAATGGAGGTGTTTTCGGAGAGCAATTCAGAGAATTTACGTAAGATGCTGAATGGGGAACTGCCTGAAAGCCAGCTAATAAGAAATGGAAGGCAGAAGGATTTGTGTGGAATTTAGGCCATCTGAATATGGCCCTAAGATGCGACTTAGTACCACTAAGTAAGGTGTATTAACACTAAGAAGACTTGGCTTCGATTTCCATCCATTTCGTGTGCGGCAGGTTACCGAGCAAATTCTCCCCATGGCCCCGTGTTAATGTCAGTGAGATGGGCAGCGAGCGGCCCCCCCTGCTCAGCAACTCCTTGGCCATGTCCAGAGCGCTGCTGCCCCCAGGACGAGGTGTGTGTTGGTACATTGGGGTGGTGGAGGGGTGCCGGGACCCTCTGCGGCGTGAGGAGAGGCGGCAGGACCCGGCCCCGCTGAGCCTGGAGGTGAGGGGGGGCTGCAGGTACCTGTGGGGAGGTTTTGGGGAGAGCAGAACCAGGCTCTTCTCAGCGTTAAGTGGTGGGAGCCCAGCAGGCTGCGGCATGAACTGAAATAGGAAAGGTTTGTGTGTATTCAGTGAGGCTGGTGGAGCAGCTGACTCTCTGCCCGGGGAGGTGGTGCTGTCTTCTTCCTTGGGGATGCTCGAGATGCAGCTGGACGGAGCCCTCAGGAAGCAGGTCGGGTCCCATGGGTGACCCTGCTCTCAGCTGGGGGTTGGACCAGAGGCTCCTTCCCACCTGGGCTGCCCTGTGGTCCTGGGTAGCTTCTGCCCGCGGGGGCATCCTTGTGGAAGTTTCTGAGCCAGCTTATTTAGGGCTTCGTGCAGTCCGGCAGTGCAGGTGTGCTTATCGTACATGGAGGAGCAGAGCAAGCACTCCAGGCTATCTTAAGAAGCTCTCAAATGGCAAAGTTGTATTTGTTTAATTTTGCAGTTGGAGTTGAAAGAACTGCTCTTCGTCCTGAAGTCCTGATCTACATCGTGGTTTGCACTGCAGGAAGGCCTGGAGGGCTCTTGAGGGTTTCAGTACTCTGCTTTGGGGAACCCTTTGGGATCTAACAACTTGGAGGCTGTTGACGGAAATCACCTGGACAGGCCATATCTGTCATACCTCCCGAGTGACTGTTATTAAGTCCAGAACTACAGGGAAACAGAAATCGATATCTCTGAAGAAAGCTCACATCTCGTTCTGCATTAGCTTCTAAATCAGTTAGGGAAAAAATGATGAAAATTCAAAACTGTTTTGCAGCGCTCTTCATTGGTCCTTGGGAAGGAAGGGATCACCCTCACACGTGTCCTCTTGTTCCCTAAGTGAAGCTGTGCTCGCGGGAAGTCCAAGTACTGCCTGGGTGTCTGTAATCCCACAGGAGGTGGCAATTTGTCAGCACGTGTGTGTGGGGAAGTCATGTTTCAGTGTTTGGGAGTGTTGTTAATTACAAAGACATGCTGTTAATTACAGTATCTCACGCGGGACAGACTGACTTGGCAGTTTTATCAGTTTCCTAAAAAGCAGGAAAGATAGCAAGGTTTGTCAAAAGTTATTGAATTGCTGATTTTCACTGTTTATAGTCAAAAGCAGCAGTAACAAACTGCAAGCGTTTTCCTGTTTCACTTGAAAACTGGAAACTGAGTATTTTGTTTCTTCTGGACACGGTGTAAGTACCATGCTTTCCCTGAATGCTTCTATCTCATAGGTGAAACCAGGGTAAGACCTGGAAGGGGAAAAGAGAGAATAAAGAGTAGAAGCGACTTGATGGAGATGAATATAATATAGCAGTAGCAACAGCTCTTCTGCATCCTTAAAGGAAAAAGTTTTCTGCCTTCCTGCTCCCAGAACAGGGAGTAGAACCTGCTGTGTTTTGTTCATGTTGGGTGTTGAGAGACCTGCAAGAAACCTCGGTGTCCAGAGGGAGGTTTTGCTTGGCTTCTTTGCTTCCTGAGCAGACTTGAGAGCAGTTAGCGCAGCATCATGCGTCTGAGTGCCTGATGGCATAAGGCTTGTCGGAGCAAACATATGGTGTGATTTCTACGAACCCTGGTTTTAAGAATATATTCTGTGAAGCGGCGCCGCATGGTCTGCAGTTGTTTCACCAAGCTGTTCCTAAAATCAAAATGTATGGGCTCAGAGAACCTACAAAAAAGTTGGAAAGTGGAGCATGCCTGGTGAGTTCTTAAAAGCTAGGTGTGTGTAATTCATATTTGGTAAAGAAGAAGTCTGTCATCTGTGTTTTCAGTATATCGGTACACGAGAGAGGCAGAAGGGAACAGGGAGAAGCTGGAGGCTGCGAGGGCTGTGCGGGAGGGTTTGAGTGGTTATACTCCCAGATGTACAATGTGCCTGCTGCTTTTGTCTTCAGATTGTGTCAGGATTTGTATGGTGAGTGCTGAGGAGGAGACGGTACGGCAGCAGGCGTAGGAAGGAGGCAGAAGTCCCCGCAGTGCTGGGGCAGGGAGCTTGGCTGCGAGTTACGTCTGTTCTGCAGCCCCAAGTTCACAAGCTGCTTGGGAAGCTCTGTCACCGGGGCTTGTTGTTTATTTCTAGCTTCAGCTTTGATTGTTCTGATGAAGTATTGCTCCATTGTGTTGTTTTAGGGATGCTGCAACTAGAGAAACAATTTTTATAATGGGCAGCTTTGAGATATCTAAAAATGTTTTGCAGTGGTGATAACTGTAGGTTTGTTTTTTTTTTCCTTGTAGAGAACGATGCTTATGGAGATTTTTTTCTAGTTCTCTTACAGTCTGCATAAATAGCTTAACCTGATAATGTCCAAGACTTTTGCAAACAGCACAAATCTGCTTCCCAACCAAGTGCAGCAGCATTGTGACCCAGGCTTTGAGCCTCCTGGCCACGGAGCTGTTGCCTGACCAAGGCTGGTAGTGGGAGGTGGAAGGTGGCCGCAGGCCTTTTGAGCTAAAGCAGACAGTCAGAGAGGCACTTGTGGCAGCTTTTATTTTCAAAAATCTGTCACTTACCAATTAAAAAAAGCTTTTTTTTTTTTTTTTTTTTTTTTTTTTTCAAAAAGGAAAAAAATTCTGCCCACATCCTGCGTTGTGCAGTCACAGGTCCGGTTCCTGAAAGGAGACATCTTTCCAGGTGGACGTCTTCTTCTGTGCATGTGCCTGTGATAAGAGTTTGACGGTTGAATTTGTATATATTTTAATTACATAATTAGCTTCATCTTTCATGATTCTTTTGGGGATTTTTTTTTTTTTTTTTTTAGTGAAAGATGTAATTATGTCTGTGTTTGAGATGTATTTTAGCTGTTTCATGAGCCCCAAACTTTATTTCTGTTCTTATATTCTAGAAATGTTTAATAGTTTGCTCTGGACTTCCAATTGTCAACTTCTGTTGATCTAATTTGACCATCTGCATAATGCAGGCAAAATGATTTTGGCTGAGCATATTCACAAAGTTCCTACAAGTGCTGTTGGTACACTGGCACTTTTCTTCTTAACAAGGTCAATGTTCTTGTTTTAAAAATAGTGGTGAAGACTCCGCACAGCCAGGTACAAGAATATTTTGGTCTTGTTTGTGTAACCAGAGTCTGAGGGTGTGTTTGTTTTTCCCTGAATAGAAAAACAGGATTCCTTTCTGCCAAAAACTGTTTACCTACATAGCATTTGTATACCAATTCTGAACTAATGACTTAAATTATCTCCTGTGGGCAGGTAATTACCTCCTGCCCCTCTTTATCCCCTCCAGTCCACATCACAGGGTGCTAATGTTACCCTTGTTTTCAGCACCTGGGTTTTTAAGTTTTGATTTTAAGAGTGACACATGAGGAGCTGGAGCTGAGGATCACACTCTTCGTGTTCCTTTGTCTGGAATAAGACTCCCTATAGTGTAATGAGTCCCTGTTGTGCATTTGTTTCATGTTGAGGAATTGTCAAGCATGTTCATCCCGGATCCTGCCTGGTTTTGCTCACAAAAAAGCAAGAGGGGATTATAAAAAGAGAGGAAATTATATTCATTCTGATGCAGCCGAGAAGGGTTGTTCTGATGTCCTCTTACTTCTAGGGTTAGAAAATAGGATGGTATCTCAAACGAGATGCCATCGCTGAAATGCGTCTGCAGCCTCCTGGTGTCTCATAAGCCATGGCTTGGTTGAGTTTTAGCCTCTTGGAAATCTGGAGTTAAATAAGCCAAGTAATTTTTGAAGATGAGGTTATTGGGGGAAAAGTGTTTTCTGTACATTGCAGCACGACTGGAGTATATGTTCAAATATGATCCTGAAGTATTTCTCTAAAAACACAGCTTGGGAGCCAAGGGTAATCGTCTGTAAGCGTGTTTTGGAGATGGGATTTCACAGATAGAAACGTGAGCAGTCTAGTAAACAGAAGGCTGGTGTTGGGACTTTTTTGACTTTTGTAACTTGGGATAGAAGTCTGCAAAAAGTGTGCTTCAACTTTTCACGTTCACAGAATTTAGGATGAGTGAATTTCATTTTTGCCCTTCCTGTTCATGCTCAGAGAAAGCTCCGTGGCTTATGCTCTGCATTTATACACTTTCTGTTATGGATGCTGCTTCTGGTACACCTTGCCTGGCCCTTGCGGAGAGGTTCCCTTCATGGGGCATCGAGTCCCCACAGAGTCTTGTGCAAGTGTTGACCTGTGGCTGTCATTTTCCAAATGACAGCTCAAAAACGTGCCGTTTGCCTGTCTGCCTAGTGGCTCGGGGTTCTCTGTGTTGAGAGGGACTGCTACAAAATGTAGTCTGGAACCTGAAGGTGAGAAGGTGGTGGACCCCTCTGGGGACCTGGGCCTCCCAGCGAGGCCTGCCGGCCAGGGAGAGGGGTTCCTCCTGCCCGGGAGATGCAGACACCGCAGTGGGGGGAAGGAAAGCAGCTGTTGGTGGGAACAAATCCATTACATATTTGGTAGCAAGTCCTTGGAGATGAATGGACCCCATGGTGTTACAAACAAGAAAATCCAGCAAGCAATCGGAGCCTTCCATAGGAGAGGAAGTATATGGAAAAGTCAGCAGCTCAACCTTTTGAATGAAGTGGTGAAACATGCCCCTTTATCAGTTGGATGGCTTTAATCGTGCTGCGGATATCCTTATTGCTTAGTGCTGTGGAATTCCTCTTGTAAGTGTTGTTCCACTGGCTGATATTTTTCTTGTGAGGAGCTCCTTTAAAGGCTTGGAGTAAATCCTTCACTTTTTCCTCAGAAGCCTGTAATGTCAATTTGGTGTCTCTGTATTGCTTTGTTACTTGAATTAAGGGTATTCATCTACTGCTTGCTCTCTGAAGAGATTCTGCATTAAGGTTATCCCTAACAGAAGCCCATCAAAGAAAAGAAGTTTTAGAGAGAGAAAGCAAAAATCTAACATAAATACATGTTCTTACCAGATTTTGGAGCTGGCCACTGATATTTTTTAAAAGGAATATAGGATAATGGGTAATAATTTTTACTGTCACACTATAGTAAATAGTAATTAATCTAAAAGTAAGTGAAAATGTTTTTGTGCATGCCAAAAATGGCTAAAAATTTCTGGTATTGTTAGGTTAGATTTTTGTTCTGATCTGACAAATATGACTAGAATGCAGCATGCAGCCAGATTTTATATACAGCAACAGAACTTCTGTTTCTATTTTGATTTTTTTAAAGAACCGAGTCTGTTTCATACCTTGAGGTTTCAGATTTCCCATAAATAAGAGGACTGATCTGAGGCTGTATTTTGTAGTAGCAAATGGCACATCACAGCATTTTGGTTGTTCCTTCCATTCAGAAGAAGTGCAGTCTGCCTCCCAGTGGAAGTACTTAGGGCGATTGCTTTAAGTGACTGCAAAATGATGGAAATTTGGAGAATGATAAATCAGCAGTGATAACTGACTGGCTACTTCTGCAGTAGCCAAAGTTTGGGGATAATAATTAAGCTTCCATTTTATTTTTAGACAGAATTTTTCCTTACTATATGTGTAGTGATGTTGGTGTCCTTGTTTAACTGCTCTTCCGTGTATAATTCATAGTGTTTTAAAAATCTAATAGTGGACTTGGGAAATGGGAATTTGTGTCTCTTTCTGGCAGCTAACGTGCAGATATCAAAGTTACTTTGAGATCTTCAGCAGTAGTAAGGTTCATTGCCCATTAAATTTTTCTTTGACACAGAAGTGAAAGCATTAGCTTTGTGTGGCATTAAATACACCTCTTAAATGCTGTATTAACTGCTTATGAGAAGGGATAAAACCAATATACTGACAATAGCCGATGAATTAAAAGTGTCTGAAATAAGACACTTTTTCCTATGAAGCAATACTATGTAGTGGGAGGAAAACAAGTCAAGGATGTAGGTGCAGCAGTGGTTGTGTTCCTGGGCTAGCCATTACTTGGTTGAATGGCTTTGAGTAGCTGTGTTTATTCCTCTGCTTTTTTCTCTGTGCTAGGGGTAGCAGTGTCGGCAACTTTCTGGGAAGTACTTTTGTGTTTGCTGACAACAGTTGCTACCTGTTATTATTTTCTCTTCTTAGTAGAAGATGTGTTTGTCAATCCATAAAATCCTTGGCTTTAAAATGTTCTGAATAGGACCATTCCTAAGATGCACAACTGCAGTGTAGTTGTTTTTATTAGCTGATTTTAATATCTTCAAAGGTTATTAATGCCTCTGTTAGCTAACAGTAGCTTTGGGAGTGCCTGTTCACGTATTGCTCCTGAATTACCTTTTTCTGCAGTATTAATTTTCTGGTGACTTAGGTTCCTGCAGTGTCTCACCCTAGGCTCCAGTAAGCGTCAAAGTTGACAGAAAGGAAAATCCACTCTTCTGCATTGACGGGAAGGTTTAAACTGGATCAGCAAGCTAATCTGACTCCTTGCTGGCCACACAGGCGCTAGTGTGTCGGTACAATGGGGGCAGAGAGCTGGATTTTGTCAACAAAAGGTCTGTTTTCGTTAGCGGCCCAGCGTTAAATCTGCTTGAGCCGCATCAAAACCCTGCCCTCATGAGCAACCCCGGCTGCCCCGGCGGCCTGTTGGATGCTTTTCCTGGGAGATGCTTCATCCCAGGCCATGGCTGCTGTGTCTGCGGCCACTGTTTGGGCCCAAATGAGTCCTATGTCCTGCCTGTGCTGCCAGCACGCCTTCCTGGGGGTGTCTAGGTGGCTTGGGGAGTCTGCTTGTGTTTGTAGGGTGTTTAATCTGGGGAAGAGGAGGCTCAGGGGAGACCTCATGGGGAGCTCTCTACAGTTACCTGAAAGGAAGCTGTGGGGAGCTGGGGGTCGGCCTCTTCTCACGGGTAGCTAGTGATAGGACTAGAGGCAGTGGCCTCAAGTTGTGTCAATGAGGTTTATGTTGGAAATGAGGAGATGTTTCTGCTCAGAAAGAGCAGTCGGGCACAGGGACGGGTTGCCCAAGGAGGTGGTGGAGTCACCGTCCTTGGGGGTGTTCAAGGGAAGGTTGGACCTGGTGCTTGGGGACATGGGTTAGTGGGTGACATTGGTGGTAGGGTAATGGTTGGACCGGATGATCTTGGAGGGCTTTTCCAACCCTAATGGTTCAATGAAAGGGCTTGGGCTTGGCAAGCCCTGTGGGGCCAGGTGGGGCTGCTCAGGAAGGGGCAGGAGTGCGAGGCCCCAGCCCTTCCCTTCCACCCTGCTCTGGGGCTCTCAGGGATTTCCATCCTCTCCGTTTCCTCTTATGAAATACGCAAAAACACTCTTGCTGGAGCTGCGAGGAACATCTGTTTCAGATATCACTGTCTGAAACTCATCTTGCAGAATGGATATTCCACGCACATTGGTGTAGGTTACAATTTTTTCTCCTGACAACATTCATTACCTCAGGATACATCTCGCTTCATATCGAAGGGAATTTCCTGGTGAAACAGAGGCTGCTAGCTACTTCTGCGTATTTCATTTTCTTCTGTACAGACAAGTACATTAATATTTATAAATGAGTAATGGTAATTTCTTTTAGAGATCTTTGTAAAAATAAAAAGTGCACTTGCTGAATGCTAGCAATGAAATGTTTAAAGTCCAGATGGAAACTAGCAGAGGTTAACTTCTAATGCAGCTTAAGTGCTGTATTACGTGCTTTGTTACATTGTCGTGAGCTAGTTTTTTAGCCAAGGTGTCAGACAATACATGCAGATGCTCCGATATTTCGTCCAGTAAAGCCAAACCCTGTCGCAAACCCTTTTTTATCCTTTCTGTGAATGTTAACAAATCAGTTCCTGTCTGTGAGATTCACTGATGTGAGAAATTTTGGGTGTGCTCCTGCGACATGAAGACATTGACTGAAGTGTTCATGAGTGGGGATGTTGGAGTCCTGGCGTGTGAGTTTGGTTGTGGGAGATGGCTTAAGTTTGGTCATGGGAACTTGCAGGAGTTGGGTGGGAGCACCTTGGGAGCTCACCTCAAGGACCAACGTGTCCGTCCAGCAAACTGGCTCCCAGAAAAGATTATCTGCCTAAGAAATAAATAGCTTTGTAAATAATAAGTAATGGGAAGTGTTTACATTTGCTGTGTATTTAAATGTGAATTGCTGGCACAGGTTTTTAAGTGTGACTTGTTTCCACAAGGGGTGATAAATAATAAAGCCTTGATGTATAGTAGAGCAAAGTCAATGCGTGTGATGATTACCGTTTTATGTAATCTTCCAGGAGTATTTATTACTAATGCTGAAATGTATTTTATGCAAGGATAGGTATATTTTTTTTCCACCCAGAATGGTGGAATCAGCATTACAGTGAGAGACACCAGAGAGCTGGAGTTTGTCAGGGAGACAAGTGGCACAGGCTGCCAAATCTGATGGGTGTTGTAGCAGATTTTAGCTTGGATATAGCTGAGATTTACTTATTTATTTATTACAAAAGCCAAGTGAAAGAGCAGAGGATGTGTTTTGCAATTGCCATGTTTAATTGGGATTTTCCATTTTTAGATTTTGCAGTTGCCTGTGACAGCACCTGTTGAGTAAACTGAGACGGGAGCACCTTGTATCAGCTGTTGTACCAGTACCTGCCACAATGAGAAGTTGCAGAAGGTTTTCTTTTCTTGTTACTTCGTGATTTTATTGTAGTGTAATTACTGTAAGCGGGTCAATTAGTAAACACATTCCTGTAAGGATTTTATCTTTCATTTAACAAAAGTTTGCTTCTAAAACTAAAGGGTGTAACAGTATTAGTGTAAGAAGTATATCAGGCCAAATCACTGATTATGCATTAAGCAGGATCAGTCCTGAGCACTGCCGGTTTACTGCCCCAGACTCTTCAATGAGTGTGCAGGTTGCCTTTTCTCCTTGCTGTTGGGAGAAAAAAACACACAAAAAACCACAACAACAACAGGAGAAAAACAAAGCAAAGCATGGCTCTTTGGTGACGGCTTTGTGCAATAGAATTACATAAAACCAGAACAGCTGTTCTGTGCAGAAACATTTGCTTCCACACCTTTTCTGTAAAAGTGCTTTTGCATAAATTAGCAGCTCTTTCCTCCAGGATTTAATCAGCCAGTCTTTCTTGCATCACTGGTCAGGGCTTGAAAACCGATTCCTCAAACCGCCCAGCACTGTTGCATGGAACCAGAATACATGCATGTTATTTAAGAACCTGAATGTTTACAGCTACTCTGCAGAGCGGACCACTAACTTCAAGATGTTTTCACGTGCATCTTGTATTTTTATTTGTCAGTGACTAAATGGGAGTTACCCAAGATCAAAGCTCAGGTATTATAAAGGCAGTGGGCTTTGTTGCAATGGAATAAACTAGCCAATACTTACTAAAACTAATTAGAATTCCATTCTTCTCTGTCTTTTATTCCCTGCCCCCAAATGTTGGGTTTACTTATCCTCCCTCTCTTTATGATCAGAAATATGTGTATTAATAGATTGACTGCAAGTTGTAACTTCAAGGATATCTTCAAACAAATCTTAGAATATTATAAAGATAGGAAAATTGAGTCTTACTTGGCCCATAAGGCAAGAAATCATATTTGCAAAAGATACTCCCGATCTTAAAAAAAAAAAAAAGTATTTGAAGTGGAAAAATACTTTTTCGTAAGGGTTAATTTTTAAAGTAATCTGAAATAAGTTACTTTAATAGCCTCAACTTAACTAAGGAGAAACTGCAATAATTAGCAACTTAAGGGCAATGAAGGTTTATCAGAATTGAGTTCTAGAGCTGGTTTCTGTGCTGTATGCTTGATTTTTCTGAACCAGAGTGACATTCCCAGCTAGTTCATCTTCACCTGCCCTGTTGGAGCATTCCTTAGACCTTTGGTTGCAGTGTAGCCATTATGAAATAACAGGTTAGCACAATTTATGACTTGCAATTTAAAGAACTAATTTCCAAGTTTGTTTGTTGTGCAAGGCTTCAGTTAAGTCAGAGGAGAGATCTTAAGATCAAACCTTGGTGTATTTATTTATTTTTTCCCCAGAAAGAGTGGAGAAGCTACCTTTCTCATTCTGAGGCAGGAATAAAGCTGTTGGAAGGTGTGCAAAATGAAATGGAAAGCTGTTATTCTAGAAGGTCTCGGTGCTTCCCTGAAAGTTATGAAACCCACTGGGAGTGTTTTTGGGACAGGCCTGTTTATTTGTCAGGGAATTTTTTTGAAGAAGAATTGTCCAAAAGGTATTAAGTCAGTTGTTCTCATCTTTGCTCGTCATGGTGGTTAAACTCTTTTTCTACTTCGTAGACACAAAGAACTTCTCCAGCTTTATAAGGAGAAAAGAAAAAACACGTCTTCTCTTCCTTTCCCTGAGCTGGGCCAGTCAAGTTTATAGTACAATGCATACCTTTACATAAAACGGGTGAACGTTTGGTGAACTCTGGATCCTGCTTTAAAACATCACATTCTGTGCTGCCATCAACAGCAACATAATTTTTCTGGACTGCAGTAGCTTATTGGCTGGCACATGATTATTTCCATTAAGTATCCTTCAGTGACAGCCTAAGAACATAAGTCTCTTCAAACGATTACTGAATTTACCCTTTAGCCTACTTAAGTGTTTTGTTTATGTCATCACTTGTTTCGTCTTTGATCTGAAAATTAAAATGTATGCATTGTTCCATTTTTGGTTTTAAATCCCTTTGCCCTGCTGCTGCTTGATCCCTTAAGTCTCTGCTATGAAGAGCTCCCATGTTTTGTTTAAGTATATATCATTTGGGGCCGTACTGCCTACAGTCAGGAAGTGTCAGTGATGAGGTTACAGTAGCTTGTTAGGGAAGAAGTTGATACTGAAGTATTTTTGCTGGCATTCTAAGAAATTAATTTAGAGAAAGGTAGAATTAATCCCATTCTACGAATGGAGGATATTGGATTGATTCCTTTAAAAAAGGACCTATACATCTAAGATTCATAATGAAGCAAGTTTTCTTTCCATTACTGTGGAAGAATCATGTGTAAGCATTATTTTTTTTAGCATTTTTTTTTTAGCATTTTCAAACTCAGTGAATGTTGTAAGACATCACCAAAAATGATACAGTATTGGCATTGTATTTTATGAATGAAAACTTCACTTAGGAAGAAAAAAACACTCAAATTTGTGCATCTTACATATACATCAGTATTGGTCTTTTGATTTATGTTATTGCTCTTAATGTAGTTGTATCAATACCTTTGAACGGTTAACTAAATGAAATGTATTTATAGTCAGACTGTTTGTTTTGCTTTTATGTGTAAAACAATGATTTTTGTAACTGGTAGCTCATTCACTATTGCAGAAATTCATCTTCAGCCATTAAGACAATTGCCCCTGATTTCCCATAATGATTTTAATTTTTTTTTTTGATTTTGTGGATCTTTTGTTTAGATAATTTATTTCCTCCACAGTAGAACACAATAGGAAATTGAATCGTGTTTGTTAGATGTGGTAAATGATACTTTTAAAAAAAAAAAAAAAAAAAAAAAAGGAAAAGTGGTACTGGGTGGGGGAAATTTTTAAAGCCTTTCTCCAGAATTTATGAACTATTATTTAATTTATTATCATGTTTGTTTATGTTTCAAAAAAAGAAAGTGTTGCAAGTCTCTAGGATTAGAAGATTCTTAGGTAGGTGTCCCAGTCTGTATGATGCTTGGAAAGCATTTGAACATACTTAGTGAGTAGGGTTCCCATTTTTAGAATAGTAGCATTATTTTTTTATTATTTTTATTATTTTTTATGGAGGTTGATTGTTTCCAGTTGAAGGACATGCAGATCACTAGGTAGAATAGGCATAGAGGACCTCTGGTGTGATTGGAGAGAATCTTTTGAGTATGTGAATGGTCTATATTTATCTCAAAATGTTATGTGTAATTTAACTAAAACCCCAAGTCCCAACTTCCTTAACAATTCTGTATTTGTGTTGTACAGTATCAAAAGCAAAATAAAAAATACTAATCAGTACTGCAGTCTGTTAGATGGGAATGGAAATGTTTCCTCATGTATCAGTGCCTTGTGACGTTTGTGTTAAGGATTAAGACTTTTAGCCTAATTTCTGCACTAAAAAGGCCTACTTCTGAAGTGGATTGTAATAACATGTCTGAAAATACCCCCTTTTCCCCCAGTGTACGTAGAGTTTACTGATTATTTTTTTTATTTTTTTTTTCTCCCAGGTCTTTTTGGATCCCTGTCTGATTGATCCATGTTGTCAGACTCTCCCTTGTAACCTTCAGAGGCCGCCAAAATGAAGTTGAAGCATAACATCAACCCCATTCTTCTGCAGTTTATAAACTTTATAATCTTGGTGTACACAGTTGTAACGTACATTCCATGGTACATATTTTCAGGATCAAGGCAGGCTATAGCAAAAGCCAAGCAGGTGAAAGCTAAACCTGTGAATAACAAACCTGGGGGTGCGTACAGGTCTGTTAACAGTCTACATTGCCTAGCTTCAGTTTTATATCCTGGGTGTGACACACTTGACAAAGTTTTTAAGTATGCTAAAACGAAATTTAAGGACAAAAAGCTCTTGGGAACACGTGAAATCCTGAAAGAGGAAGATGAAATCCAACCATCAGGAAAGGTTTTTAAAAAGGTAAGTTTTTGCTGTCTGCCTTCAAGATCTTTTTTCAGTGTTTGCTTTCTGTTGCAACAGTTCTAGCCCAGCAAAGCAAATTGTGTGAAAAAAGAAAGTTTCTCTACTTAGATTATGTAGTTGTGGAAAGAATTAAGTTGTCTAATTCCCATAAAAGAAATCTAAAACTGCTTTTTGCATTCTTGAGTAGATATCCTTTGTTAGAGTTTCAGCCAAAAAAAAAAAAGCACAATTGTGTTCATTTAAAAACAAACAAACAAACAAACAAAAAAAACCAAAGATTTAGCAGATGACGTAAGAGGCTTTAAAGTTTTTATTTTAGGTGAATAAAAAAGGTTTCCCTTTGTATTATTCTGAACTATGTTAGATGTAATAGAGAAAATTTGTAGATGCTTTATACTCAGATGTGCCTTTTCAATGAACTTAATTAGAAATTAAGGATTAACAATTTTACCCAACTACTCCTCTGCTAATCTGTAATCATAGTGTGGGGAGGGAGATGCAATTTCAGTATAAAACTTCGTTTGGAGGGACTGAGTTTTTTGTAGCCTTTTTAGTTCAAGCCTGTGTTGTTGGTTGCTGATTCATGTTTGTTCAGAGGCATTTAAAAATGTAGTTTTGCCTCAAGAAGCGAGCCAAGGTACCCTAAAGAGGATATACGTATATGCACAAATAAGTGTTCAAGTTCTTTGCTTCTGTATTAGAAGTTAACTACATGCTCTTAAGACAATTCTTGGTTAAGATCAGTTGTCCTATATAAGAAAAAAAAATCTTTATATAATAAAATTATATTGTTTAAAGAATCCTTTAATCCTGATATAGGAGCTTAATGCTTAAAGTCGAATTTGGTTTATATGTCAGTGCCTGGCAAAATTTAGTTATGTTAAAATCTTTACAGAAGCTTTGTTAGTGAAGCTTCCTCTCGGTCATTAGAGTTAATTTTAACTGAGGTAAATGCTGTTTAACCTACAGTCTGGTTTGATGCATGTTTTCTTACTTCATTGTCCTGTAAAGAAACAGAAAGAAGTTCATGCTGTGCAAACTGGGCTTCTGAGCACAGATCAGAGTTTTGGCTGCGGATGATCTGTGCTCTGTTCTTCAAATATAATTAGTAGCATAAGACTTAAGAACTTAGGAGTTTTAGCCTTTCCCATTATGCAAGCAATTCATTCCGAATAGTGGAAAGTTGAAGAATGTTAATGTTGACCTACTTAAATTACTTGGTTTTAGGCTCAGAAATTACTTAAGCTAGGTAATTCTATCTAAGCTTGACACAGCAGTTCATTCTGGTCGGTTACCATGCTTGCCCTAGCAGTACTCTGTTCCAGGTTGTGGCATTATCACGTAACTTTACTTTTTTATTATTTTATTTTTTCCATTAGGAATACAGTCTTTCTTAATATCTCATAGCATGTTTTAGCAAGTGAGTAAACATGAAAATTTCACAAGGTGCCTTTGTTTCTGAATGGTAGGGTTCTCTTCCTTTGAATTTTGTCTTCCATACCGTATATCTTTCTTGTTGCTTGGTTCCCTTTAGTGAAGGCAAAGACTAAGGTTTATTTGGTGCAACGTTTTGAAAAGGTACATGACAGTTCTTAATTCTTATGTGTAATGCGTATAATTTGTATATCTTACAGGAGTTGCAAAACTTATTTTTTTTCCATTCCAGAAATCGAATGGAGTGGTGGGAATGATTGATACATTTTTCTGAGGTCTTCTGCAAATCAGTGGCAGATCTCAATGCAAATTGTGGATCTGTGTACTGAATTGCATCATCTGTTAGAAGGTGTCTTTCTGATGTGCAAATTGCACAGAGTTAGATTAGCCTAATTAATGAGAAATTATTTGGGTAAATAAATATCCCCTGAAAGTGAGCGTCTGATTCTTAGAAGAACTAAGTGTATTCACACTTAATAACTCGCACTAGCAAAATTATTTAAAGCTAGATATTTAACATCTTTAAGATCATGTACCACTGTAATATCTTCTGAAAGCAAGGGTATCTGTGATAATCTGTAATTTCTTCAATTTTTGTGATACTGTTTGTAAGAGTTATTCCTTTTTACTGGCCAAAAAATCAGAAATTCATAAACATTAATTAAAAACAACCAAAATATATTATTCTGCTTGCTTTGCATTCTGTAAATTTTCCTATGTAGTCAATGTTCCTGTTTCCTTCTATGGTGTCCTTTAATACAAAGATTTGACAGCATACCTAATATAAATCTCATAAAAATTGTTTTAATGTTGGGATGAAATAACCTACTATTAATTTCATAAAGTATGTATTCAAGTCAGGATAAAATCCTTTAGTTAAGATTTTGAGGAAGAAGTGCAGAGTTTATAAGTTTTTAAACTTTATTTGGTGCCCATAAGGTGCGCTTTATTCTGCTGGTTGATTATTTTGCATAACCTTAGCTATAGGTTTCGTTGTCATGTGCTTGATATTGTATATGTTGGTATGTGGATTTTGTTGGCTTGTAGATTTCTGCTCTATTTTCATAGTTTTCTAGAGGTGTCTTTTTTCATTTGTTTGCTTTTGTTTGTTGCTTTTTTTTTTAAAAAAAAAAGATAAAGAATTGGTAATCAAGAGCCGCATTAGTGGAAGCATAGTGAATAAGACACAGCGTTGAAAAGACGACATGATTTTGGTAGGGGAAAGGGATGCTTCTAAAACCTGTCAGGCTCTTTTGAACCAGTAAGCATGTGAGCAGGAGTGGTCCAGCTGAGGTGGTGTACTTTGATGGCCACAAAATGCTTGCACAGAATGTCATCAAAGAGGCTAAAGAGCCTGCTATTTCATAGCCTTGTCCTGGTCTGCTAAGTGCAAACAGAGGCAGGAAATGAAGCATGCAGGTAGTTATCTGGTGGTTATGGTGGCAGGGGTTTCATAATGTGAATTTTGTGCTCTCTAACACTGCCATAAAACACTCTGGAAAGAGGGAGATGAGCAGCAAGGTAGCAACCTGTTCCTTGTCAGAAATGATGCTCAGGTTAGCTGGTACTGAAACCTGCTGTGGGGCTGCAAGAAGGATCTTGCCATGGCAAGTCGTTGAGCAGTACAAGGGTAGTTGATGATGATGAAAAACATAGGGTGCTCTTATGTAAGTAATACCTTAGGGTGTTTTTTTCCCCCCAGAAGTGTTGAGTAACAGTCCATGTTTTCACGTAAAATAAGGCCCAAAGTAGACATTTCAAACAACCTCTTCTGCATTTTTAATACGTTTTTCTACCATGAAATATATTTATCTCATGATAGTGGTTTTCAAATTGTAGCTGAGATTCATTGCACCTTATAAGCTACTTTTCAGAAGATTGTGGGTGGTGACTGAGGTCAGGTAGCTTTGTGGCTCTCCGTGCACCTGCTGTTTCTTTGAGATCGTTTTATGCCACCGTCACACTAAGGATGTGAATACAGTTGCCCTAAATCCCAGGTTAAAAAAAAGTTAGTCAAATAGCAAATATTTATTCTTTAAAAGCTTGACAGCTTTCCAAATATTAACACAGTACTGATATTTAATAATATTGTCCAGTGCACTGAAGTACATAATTTAAATATTGTAGTAACTTGCAGCTAAGTGTATTTAAAAACTGAATGCACTAGAGGGCAGCATTTTTCTATTAATATGCTATTTCTAAGGAAACATTCAGAGGTCTGTTTCTTCTGATTTAATGCTTGGTTTTATATGTCTGTTTAATTGCTTATGAATAATCTTGGCTGCTTGGGCCCTTCTCCTGCAAACTCTTGGACCGTTACGTTCCTTACATGTGTAAGTAGTTACCAAGCAGGAAGAAGTTCCGAAAGCTGTAAAATAAAGCATGTGTGTGAACACTCAGAAGATGATGGTGCTTACCATCAGTCTTAACAACTGTTTACAGTACAAACTGTACATCGAAAAAATATTTGTGAAAAGCTGCTGAGGGAAGGGCCAAGAAGAGAGATGCGTTTGGAGACCAGGACTCAAACGTAAGGGTGAGAGAAACCAAAACCTGCTCTATGTTCCCCAAAGGAAGCGTACAGGGATGCCCAGAAGAAGGAGGCATGTGGACAGAGGCAGTATATGAATACGTTATAGGGAGGGTATAGAGGACATGAAAATTTCAATACATGGAAAGCAGCAGCAAAGGCAGACGTCACCATAGCCTGATTGGAAGAGGCCATACGTCAGAGGTCTTCAGAAATGTGGCTTCCAGTGTGTTAGGCCCTGCCCTGTCTGTGGGTTGTTTAATGTCTGAAGAAGGGAAAGCAGCAGTGAGGCCTTCTGATACCGTTCTGAAGAAGCGTAAGGTGGTGGAAACTGAGTTTTACCAAGAATTTGCAAGTCTGTCAAAAATACTGAGTCTGGGGGAAGAACACCCCAAACTGAAATTAGAATTTGGAGTGACTGACGTTTAAATGGACTGGAAAATGTGCAGTACTTTATTTGGAAAGATGAAAATATTTCCACACCAGAACTACCGTAGTGTGTCAACCAGATGAAGTCTTAAGTCCTCCTTGGCATCGTACTAGCTGGTACCCAGGCACTGCCCGTGGCGTTGCGTGTGACCAGGTGGCATCACTGCTGTGGTTCTCTGCCAGGTCCAGCAGAGGAATTGGCAGTCATCTTAAGGTTTTGGGCTCTTGAACAGCCTGCTTGCTGCTGAAGCAAACTGTAAATAAGACAGGAAATCCTGAGCAGATAATTCGTGTGAGATGTGTTTATTTTTCGTGGAATCGCTGAGTATTGCTGTTGATGGCAAATATTGTTTTCCTGTTTTGATAAATGATATTTTCTAATGAAAACACTTGTGAAATTTCCAAGCATCTTCTTCTGTGTCTATCCTGAGGTAAGAAAGCATTGCCTTGCCGAACGTGTACGTTAACGAACAGTATGCAACGAGGCTGTAGGGAGTACAACTCAGTCCTTCAGAGGTTAACATCAGCAGTTATTGTGAGGAAGTGTTTTGATAAAAGAATTCTATTAGAATTTATTTTTCTGTTCTATTAAAATTTGAAAGAGATTTTCAAATCGATTTGGTTAGGAAGTTTGGCAATACAGCCTTAGAGATGTCAGAAAAGTTAGATATTACAGCCTACAACATCAAAATTTAGTTAAATTTGAAGAATTAAGTCTGGAAAACAGAATGGGGTGATGAGGGAGACGTTTGTTTTTTTTTAATCTTTTTTTTGTTAATGCATTGTAGTGAAAGGAAAGGTCTGAAATAATTGACCAATGAAAATGCTATGTTCCAAAACTGTCAGGGTGCTTGTATAACTAGCCAGGTAAGGTATAACCATTTAGAATCTGAATTTTCAGTGCAAAACATTTGGTAGTGCATCTGTATGTGAAAATTTCTAGGATATCCTCAGAATAACCTGTTGCTTTTGAGAAAATGGTACCACAAAGTGCAAGTGCAAGTGTACGCACAGAAACCTGTTAGGTAGTGAACTGTAAATTCAGATTCAATTTTCCTGTGCAACAGCTTTCCCATGATGAAGAAAAATGAGATTGCTTAACTTTTTCCACATGGCTTTTCAGTGCTGATATATGCCAGTAATTTCCTGTCCAGTCTGCTGTCCCACTTTTGTTTTAGCAGTAAAAAATGGCAAGGAGATTACTCTTCCCCCGACATTAGTTTCAGAACAAACAAAGGGAAGAGAATTTCACAATTTCTGACTGAGAACCCATTGATAGAGTGCTTTCTGAATTCCAGTTTTCTTGGTGTTTTTCATCAGATTAACACCTAAGTATCGTATCTGCGTAGGACACAGTGGGAATGGTGTGTTCTCCTGTTGTGAGAACAGCCACAGAGGTGGTAACATGCGCAGAGATGTCACAGTGTTTGTGTTGGAGCTTCCACAGCCCCTGTAATCTTGGGGAAGAACATCATTCGTTACATTGAATGAAGTGGTATTATAATTCAAACAGTTTTTACTTCAAACATCTGTGGTTTATTCATGTGGCTAAAGATGAAGTAGGGCATATGCTAAGGCTTTTTGTTTTCTAAATTGAATTTATTGTCCTTATTAGGTCATCCTTGGCAAGTACACCTGGCTTTCGTATGAAGATGTATATGTTAAAGCTGTTAATTTTGGAAATGGCTTAGCAGTGTTGGGTCAGCAACCAAAGACCAACATTGCTATCTTCTGTGAGACTAGAGCTGAGTGGATGATTGCAGCACAAGCCTGCTTCATGTGCAACTACCAGCGTAAGTATGAGGCTTTCATAGGATTTTAATGTCTTTTAACCTAACAGTGCAATCTGAAAATAAACCTTTTTCTTCACTTTACACACTAATAAAAGTTTATGTGATGTTTATATAAAACACTTAAAAATTAAAAACAAACCCACAAAACTGCATAAGGTAGAAACTGTGTACTTGGTAGTTGCTTTACTAAATGGGGGAACCTGTATGTGTTTGCTGCTGGAGTATGGTTTCAGTAAATACATGGTGCTCAATGAATTTCTGAGAGAGGTTTGTTTTCTTCTAATCTCAAATCAGTACACATTCCCAAGTTCCTAAAGACAAACAAACAAAAATCGCACATGAATGCGTTGACTCAATTTAAGGAGTTGACGTCAAACCTTCATCTGTGCCTAAGTTTTATTTTAACTGGGCATTTTGTCAGTTCTTCAATTTTGATTTTAGTTAATCACATTAAAAAGTGAAAAGGAATGAATATGTCATGAACTTACTTTAGAGAGCTCTTTCTGATTAAAATTTGCTTAGTAACTCATCTACCGAGCTGTAAAACACTCCTTAATTCATGCCTTAAGCAGAGACTGATACTTTTTTTTTTTTTCATTTTGCCATCTCTTCTTTCTGCCTCTTGGCTTTCTCATAGTCCATTTTGTCATTTACCGAATTCTAGTATTACTTGAATGCTAATCTGAGACTTTGTTTGAGAATGGCCCTGAGTCCTACTTGCTACTTCAGAAACTGCTGTCCTATGTTTAGTTTTGGTGAGCTATTTAAAGTCAGTCTCACTCTCATTGATAGAAACTGGTTTAATCGTACAGTAACTGGATCCTTAACCCTGGCAGGGGTCTGAGACTCAGCTCTGAGCTGGATGACGCCCCTTATTTTCTCACGCAGTGACTGTAAGAGAGATGTCTTCTGGGCTCTTCTGTCTGGTGACGGTCTAACTTCTGGTTACCGATCCTTTAGTCCTCTGGGATTTCATTGCTGACACCACTACGAGCGGGGCAGTGCAGATTCAGTTCAAGGAGAAGGTGCTTTCCTGGCAGTTTGGTGCTGGCTGTGTACACGGGCTGGCTGCGGGCTGTGCTGGAAGGGCCTTCTGAAGGGCAGCAGACCAGGCTGGAGCTGTCCTCACACAGCTTCACTTTGCAGCGCCGCACAGAGACAGATGTGAGGCCAGGCTGCTCCCCTCTCCTCATAAAGGGGCCACGAGGTGTCGGAGATGAATCCCAGCCAAGGCAGAAAGCCTGCTGTGTGCCCTGTTCTAGCCTGAGCACAGGCACAAGGATGTGTGCAGGAGCTCTAGGCCTAAGTGTCTTGCGAAGAAACCCATCGAGTGCTGATCTCGGCTTGGTATAGGCATTATTTTCTGATGTCCATTTCATTGCTGTGCCTTCATATGCCACCCACATGCAGGCCTGTGGTGGGGGCATTCTCCAGGAAGCATCCCTTATTTTCACAAAGGACACCCTAAAAGCTGCTGTTCCTTGTGGGCTTTGGCCTCTCCTATCCCATACCACGTTTAATCCTCTTTACTAAGAACCAGGTCAGAAAAGCCAGATGTGCAGAAATTTGTGGTTTACCACTGACCTACACTGAAGATGTGTGTCACGCAGATTTTGGAAGCAAGCCTAGCAGAATTGTATCTAAAATGATCCCTCTCTGCTCTAACCATTTGCTTGCTAAGCCATAGAGTTATGACTATAAAGCAGTTTTCACGCAGTTCTGTATGGTTATTTTGTGTATTCCCTCATGCTGTATTATCCCCTCAGCTTTAAGGGTCAGGGTATTTACAGGATAAGCTACTGTAGCCCGTACCTTTTCCACATCTGCCTCTTTGCCTTTCCTGATGAGATGACTGTCTCTCTGGGCGAGGGGGAAGAGTGGGTGTTTTATACTGTGACTTCAGCAAGGTCTTTGGTAGGGTCTCCCGTAGCGTCTGCTCAGTTAACTAGTGAGATAAAGACTGGCTGAGTAGATGATACGATGGATGGAAAATTCCTTGGGCCGTTAGCTGGAAAACCTGTGATCAGCAGCACAGAGTTAGCTGCCGGCCTTTTGGGATTGATGGTGAGACCGCTGTTGTTTAATGCCTTTTCTGAGGAGGTATCTTGCTGGCTGGAGAAGTGGGCTGACAGGAACTTTGTCAAGTTCAACACAGGCAGCTACAAATTCCTGCACCTGTACGAAAATAGCAGCATGCACCAGTACAGGCTGGGACAAAGCTGGGAGGACAGCAGCTTGCAGAAAAGGGCCTACAGGTCCCTGGGAACAGTGAGTTAAACACGAGCACGTTGTGAGTTGTTGCAGTGAAGGCCATTGGCATCCTGGGCAGTGGTAGCACAAGGGCAGCAAGTAGGTTCAGGGAAATGATCCTTCCCTTCTGTTTGAACACTGCTGAGACCAGATCCACAGTGCTGTGTCCAGTTTGGGGCTTCCCTGTAGAAGAAGGACAGTGATGTGCTGGAATGAGTCCAGTGGAGGGCTGCTGGGGTGATGAAGGGGTTGGAAAACATGACGTATGAGGAGAGCCTGAGGGAAAGGGTCTGCTCAGCATTAAGGCAAGTGAGTTGAGATCTCAGTGCTGACTAAATAAATCTACGTAATGGGAACGTGCAGGGGGCAAAGCCAGACTCTGCTCAAAGGTGTGTCCTGAGAAGACAGGAGGCAACAGACATGAGCTAAAACACAGAAATGTTTGATTAGATAATAGAGAAAACTTGTTCCCTGTCAGGGTGCTTAAATACCAGAACAGGAGCTGAGCAGCATTGTGAAATCTCCATTCCTAGAGAAGCTCAAAACTGGAGTGGATACAGGCCTGAGCACCTCTTTTGTGCAAGTGACTCTGTGATCTTCCCAGGTGCCCTCCTACCTACATTCAATATTTTTGATCCTCTCTTCATTGAGTGACTGCTGCTAATTTTCCTTCCAGAGCAGAGATTTATCTGCACAGGCTGTTCTCAAATGTGTTGCTTTGTAACTACACTTCTAGTACACTGTGTCAGTTCCCTTTTAGCACTTTTGGGATATTTGATTCTCAGTGACTGTCCTGGGAATAAAATAAAAAGGCTTGCATCAGTTGTTCTAACATTGGAAGTGAAGTAAGTTTATGAATACTAGGAAGATTTCATAATTTTGGGGAAAAAAGTTAAGATAATGAGTGGCTGGATGTCATGTGTGTAGAATAGCATGCATATGCTCTTGGTTTTGTTGTGCTAATGTTTTAAATTCCCGTGTTGAGATGTGCTTCAGCACGCTGTCTGACGTGGCATTTAGCATGTGAGCTGTATGTCATCTTATGTGGGGTTGTGACTTCTGTGTTGGCAGGTGATAACATTACCCTGCAGCATTCATGTGGTCGTTTTGCTGAATGAATGACAAAACTCAGCTTTTGTTGAAGTAGTCGTGTGGCAAGGCATTGCGAAATTGCCTGTATTAACACTTCTTAGTTTTTAAATATCACAACAGCTAACTGCACCTGCCATGGTAGTGTTGTGCCACTTTCTGAATATGAAATGTTTTAAACCTGATAGTACGTGCACAGAATTCTTGCTAACAGAACAGGTTCACGTGCTTTGTACCTGGTGCTGGAGAGAGCGTCTTTTGTATTTGAGAGTTAAAATGGAGAAAGTAATTCTTATGTTGTGTGTTACTCACACAGAAAAAGTGGTTTGATGATGAGAAATACTCTATGGTCTTGTTTGTTGTTTTTGCATCATTTGAAACTATGTAAGTCTTGCATTTGCCAGAGGTAGAACGGGATTGTTAGCTGAAAAACAGAGAAAAACAGAAAAAAGAAAGTATCTGTAGCAGAAATTGAAATTTGTTTTGAATTTAAGACTTGCTTTTACTATTGCATATGTAAAGATAAGCACAGAAGATAATCCCTTAGGGGTTTGGTATATCTTCAAGACAAAAAGGAAGGGAGGGCTAATGCCTAAACAATTTTCAGATGTGCTGGAAGAAATTTTAGGTGCCATTACGGAGAAGTGAGAGTTTCACAGGTCAGTCACTGCTCAGTTTCTTCCTCTCCATGACATCATTCGTGGACAGACACCATTTTATAAATGGTATATCTGTCTATTTCTTTCCTCTATCGCACAACTCGAGGTTGTTTTTGATGTATTTATTTTGTTGATGAGTAATTAACTACATAAATGGTTAGTTTGGAGATTCTACTTTTCTTTAGAAGCGGTGTGGCGTTTCGGTTGTGCTTGTTGGCTTGGCGAAACTGAATTTCTGCTAGATGTTTATATAGCAGGGGTCACCGAAGTAAGTAGGGAGAGCTCGTGGGAACTAGTAGAGGCACTCTTCTGGACTTTGCTCCCACCAAATTAAAGAAAACACAGTGCATGTGCGTTTGCCCTGCAACAGTTCTGAACTATGATAGACTGTTTAAGGAGGAAAAAATAAGTAGAGGTCAGCTTCTTACTTCTCTGTGTAAGAAATGTCTGCTTCTGAGTTCTTCTTGACTCTGCTAAACTGAGTTACTAACCCCATGGATTTCAAATCCTCAGGATACAATGGAGTTTGATCTGCTGCTGCAGTACAGCCCTCATTTGTAACGGGGTGTCTTGTACTAATAAATATTGCTGTGTTGAAGTTTTTGGCTAAATTTAGTTAAATTCAGATACTTAATGTGATAGGACCTCCAGCACTGATGTTGTGATTCTCAGTAATTGTGATATCAGATCTTTAGCATTTTTCAGGAGGTGAGCTGTAGTACAGTGCTATTCCTCTATTTAGCATTTTGCTTGGAAAACAGGAAATCACTATTTTTTTTTTTTTTTTTTTGAGAGAGTAATATCTCTTTTCCTTTCTGAGCTGCCTTTCTTTCCCCCCAGCCTCTGCCTTTCTTTTCTCACGCAGATTCCGTAAAAATGTCAGGAGATGGGATCTGGTTTTAAAATCGTTAATCTGAAATAACTGTGGTTTAACGCTGTCACTAATGAGCTGCCCTTAAATACCAGAAATGTCACTTTTCTAATAGTCCATCTCAACATTTTCTTACCTTACTGTTCTGTATTCTCATGGTGTCAGTTCAACGCTGTGGTTGTGGTGATTAAACCTTAATTTTGTTGTTTTAAATAGATGGGAGAGTATGATAGTCAAGGATTAATTGCCAAGTAAGGGAACTAATCTGCTGGTAAGACGTGCAACAATAGTCTAATCATTTCTTCTTAGCAGTCTGTTGTACGAGGCTAGTGACAAGAGTATAGGAATTCTGAGAAGTCAAATGAGTACTGTTTCTTGCCTGTGTACAGAAGGACTATAAAAGTGTATTTATTAAATTGAGAACAGATGTGTACTTTTAAAATGGTAAAAACCATGAAGATGAGAGAGTAGATCTAGAAGAGAATTACAAAGGGTAATACGGTTTTATACTACAAACTAGAGCATGAAAAGTAGCAAACAGTCACGCATACAATATTTGTTTTTTGTTCCCCCTGTGAGTAACTGAAAATTATGCTGTATTTAAATCCTCATAATGTGTATTTTTAAAGTACAAGACTACACCACCTTCCTATTAGTTGACAAATAGTTTTACTGTTTTGCTTAACTTAGAACAGGTTAATCTCAGCCCTTTGGTATAAAGCTGTACGTGAAAGTGTAAAACAAAGATTCACCTTTTCTTTTTCTTTGTTTCAGTTGTTACTCTGTACGCTACTCTAGGAGGCGCAGCAATAGTACATGGGCTCAATGAAACGGAGGTGACCACCATCATTACTAGTAAAGAACTGATGCAAACAAAATTGAAGGTCAGAAAACTTATTGTTATTTGTGTGCCTTTCTCCAGGGTATCTCATCACTGGTAAAAGGCCTGGTAGCTGTATGGAACAGTGATTTATTGCCTTTCTGTAGTGCAGACAGTTCTTGTAGAACATGAATTTTGTATCTATCTTCATATACAGAAAAAAAAGTTAACTTTGGGATTTAAGCTTCCAAATGACTTCCGAGAACACAATGAGCTATTCGCACTGCTGAAGATCTGTAATCCTGCCTGGAACAACACCTTTACCAGGAAATTCTGTGGTTTCTGGGTGGATTTAGTGCTTGTAAAATCAACGGTTTGAAGGAAATACAAAGAACAGAAAAATGTATGAACTATATATGAATAGCTAAAAGTGATCATACTCCTTGGATGTTTTCCCAGGAGAGAATGGCTCTTAAATCTAAAGATGAATGCTCGGAAAGTCAGAACTCTTTTCTAGTGCAGAGAAAGCTTAACAAACATTAGTATAGTCCAAAAAAAAAAATCCCACCCAAATGTATTTTGTATTTAATAGAATATTTTCTGTTAAATAAATCCCAGCAACATGGTAGGAGTAATTAAGGGTTTTAATTTCATGCCTTAAACACTTGTGATTCTGGGCAATTGGGAGACTGCAGAAACTTAGATGCCTTGCTTCAAACTCCAAAGTGCTGTAAATGACCAGTGAAGTTCCTTAACTGCTTTCATAAGGAGAACTTCTCAGACCCAGTTGCTCCTTTCTCCAGAGGTTTAGGTCTTTAAGAGTATGAGTGAGTTAGTGCCAGCTGCTGATTATTGTGTATTAATTATTCCATGGTTAACTGTCTAGGGCATCCACAGTCCTGCAGTAATTACGATTCTTACAATTTATGTAACTTACCCCTGTGTTGTCACTGCCAGTCTAAGAGGTCTCTGAAACAAGTGATGTGTGGTAACTTTGTGGTGGTCTGTTCATTTGGCAAAGCTGGGAGTGCAGGATGCCCACTGGTTTCCAAGACCTTACTGACCCAGATGGAATACGGAGGTGGAAAAACAAACCTGCATGAGGCTGGTCCTAGTGTGTTTTGGAGGAACTAGACCTTTCACATAGAGGAGCTGTTTAATTAAAAGCTCTGCAATATTGATGCATGTTGAGAGGGAATTTTGCAAGCCTTAAGTTTTTCTCTCAAGTTACTAGAGCATATGTACTGCAAGCTGAAAGAAGTGTGCATTGTAAGAGAATGAACTGCATCTGCTAGAGATGATAACAACATATTTGATAACTTGTCTTAAAACTTGGGTTTTGTTTGAAATACTTAACTATTGCTTATGTAATCATTTTATGTATATTTGCTTGCTGTTGGTTATTTTAAACAGCATAGTAAACAAGGAGTAACCAAAGTATTGTCGTGATCTCGGTGTCGGCAGCTGCCCAGCACCTTTTCCTCTCAGTATTCTATGAGCGGAAAGTCAGTTATCTCTTCTGATCTTCATAGTCTTATTTGTGGGCTTTTCTTGAAATAAGACACAGATTAGTAAATGGATGGAAAATAATTTGGACTTCTAAGCGGAAAGTTCAATTAATCCTACATATCTAAATGTGGAAAGTTTCAAGTTTTGCAGCTGTTTGAGCTAGATAGGTTTATCCTCTGATATTGTAAATGTTCGAATATTTTGGCTTTTTTAATGTGTGTAATAGATAAACTTCTTTTTTTCTTGTTGGCACAAATGTCATGATTGATGTCTGAATTTCCACAGGAAATTGTTTCTCAAGTTCCACTGCTGCGACATATTATTACAGTGGATGGCAAACCAACAACATGGTCAGAGTTTCCCAAGGGTGTCATTGTTCACACCATGGCTTCTGTGCAAGCCATGGGTGCCAAGGCAGATACTGGTAGGTTATCTTTTCTTTCCATTTGGATCATGTAAATTATTGTCCTACTTTGACCCTGTTGAGTAAATTTGGGAAAATTGCACGTCAGAAAATTATGCAGTGGATAAAACGCTTTTAATAAAAGCCATCTTCTCCACAAGCAAGTGTCAAAGAATAATTTTTAGCATATCTATTTAGACCAGGATAGAAATCTAGCATGCATTCTTATGAATGATGAATTGAAAACAAGTTATTTGGAATACACAGAAGAAATACTTCTGCATTTTATGGCAAAAGGCATCAGTAATACGATACCATTAAATCCACAAATAACAAAATGTAAAATAGCTATTTAAACTGGGTAGAACTTGGTCACAGCTATTGTAAGTCTAATAGTCTCAATCTACTATGTAATTTTCTTGAAATTTATTTCCAAACGATGTAACATTCTTAGAATTAGAAATAAAGAATTTCAGAAGGTGTTCTAACTAACTTGTCATAACAAAGTTTTTTACTCCTAGCGCTGAAGGGCTGCTAAATCTAGTATCTTAAGGTTTCATTATATTCAGTAGTTGCTTTTGTTCTTGTTCTTTGTGTTTTCAGTCTTCTAATCATTGAAGGCACGTGAATGTTGCAGTGAATTTTGTTTTAGGAGTAGGATGGGAGTTTAATCTGCCTGCTGTTGAAGTTTAGGGGAATAGCTATTGTGCTGCCAACATGATAACCTCTCAGTTTTTTTTAAAAAAGATTGATTTTCCTTTTTGATGTACCGATTTTGTTTACTATTAAAATTGTTTAAGAAAGCATTGAATCATAGAATCAACACCAATAGAATAAATTATGGCTACAACTCATTAGCTCCTTGAGGCTTTTTAATGCATTTGCTGTGTAACAAGGTGTCTAATCCTTCTTCCTCCAGTCTTTCAAGCATTGCATACAATAAAGGAACGTTACCTCTGTTAACCACTCATAAATTATGGAATACTACAAGAAATTTTTTATGGTCAAGCATGTTCTGCTTGTTACATTGAATCAATGAGGTTCTTGTTAAGTCGTTTCCTCTCTGCCGGTCATTGCACAGGATGGACAGGGTTCAGTGAGTGGGAAATATGCTTTCACTGTGCTTTGCCACATGTATTGTACATTATGCAGTTTTTCCTCTGAGTATACACAATTGTTTTCATATTTTCTTGCTTTCGGTGAAAGTATTTAAAAATGCTTTAATCCTATTAAAGCTATTGAACTTGAATATTTATAGAAATTGGAGGTCATGTTGGCCTAGCAGAGCCTTGCTGGGAGCGCTTTGAGGCAGCGTGTGACTTCTGTGCTGCAAGTGCATGACAAAGTAGCTTTGCAAATACGGATTTGCCTTGTGCCAGCTTGCACTGCAGCATAGCTTCATAAGCATATGGAGCTCTGGCGTTTTGGAGAAGTTGAGGATCTGCCCATTTTTCTGTCTTCGGCAGGAATACAGGAAACGTAACAGGAACCAAGTTGTTTCCTAGGCTAGGGCAATCGCTGGAAGTATTGCTCAGCTCACACAAAGAAGTCCTGCTCTTTATGAAGGCACTTAAGCTTGCCCGCAGACTATTCAGATGAAAGTAAAATGTAATGTCAATAGTCGTGTTATATTAGAACAATTGCTATAATACGTTAGCGTGTAAGATCTCTCAATCTGATAGGCTTTCTGCATGTCATATATTCTCTGTTTTTAATGACAATTACAGGGAACAAACAGCAGGCCAGGCCTGTACCCTCAGATATTGCAGTGATCATGTACACAAGTGGGTCCACAGGAATTCCCAAAGGAGTTATGATCTCCCATTGCAACATAATTGCTGGTATAACTGGAATGGCTGAAAGGATCCCAAATCTGGGGTACGTACCAACAATTACTTAACAAAAATAAAGAAGTTGGGTAGCTGCATATAATTTTAGATGAATTATTGTATAAAATATTAACAGTTTTATGTTGCTTTGTCTTTGACGCATCACACTGTGCACTGATGTCTGAGCATCTTCCAGTACTGCATTAAATGACATGATTGCTCCATGTGCTGTCTCTCTCATCTTCTGTATGTGGGCAAGACCGGGACACAAAAGCCTGTGAGGCCGCCTTGCAGTAGAGTGGTTGAAAGCTACCTTAAGCAGTACTTCCTTTGGTTAGTGTGAAATTCTGTGGTTTCTTTCTGTTTGGTGCAGTTTTTAATCTTGTCCACAGAGCTGCCTTTGCAACCATAACACACAGTTAATTGTCTTGGGATGAGAAAACATCACACTTCATTCATGCCATAAACCTACAGTATGTAATGAAAGAGCTTTGAAACAAAGTCCATCGTATTTGAAATACGTTCATAAGCTCAAATGCATTCTTCCACTTTTCTAGTTCTTCAGTAAGCTTTGTATAAATTTAGCTTAGTGACTCTAATGGTGTGGTATAAGCCTATTTCTTAAATTTTTTTTACAGAGAAAAAGACATCTATATTGGCTATTTGCCTCTTGCCCATGTTCTGGAACTGAGTGCTGAGCTTGTGTGTCTGTCTCATGGATGCCGCATCGGTTACTCTTCACCACAGACATTAGCTGACCAGGTACAGTGTTGGTATAAGCCCATGTATTAGAAAATTACTTGTGTCAGATCTTATTTGTGTGTGTGTATATATATATATATGTATATATGTACGGTGTGTTTGTTTGATATTGCAATACATTTCCATTTCTACAACTAGTGAAACAGAGTATCAGTTATTTGTTTAAATTAGAATTCAAACAACAATGATTGGAAGATGTGCTATGTTGTTTCTTATGTCAAAAGTCTTGAATATGTCTTCTAGTAAACTTGTTCTTCATTTTAGTCCTCTAAAATAAAGAAAGGAAGCAAAGGTGATGTTACTACACTTAAACCAACACTAATGGCAGCTGTTCCTGTAAGTAACTAAAGATTATAACCTGTTAAAAATAAAACTCATCATTCAAATTTTATCAGTAAAATAAATGCAAAGATCATTTAAAATATTTTTTAAGCTGGCTTAAAATAATATATTTGGTACTTATTTATATGTTGAAGATAAACATACATCACATGAGTGTCAAACTTGGAAGAAATTTAATTAGGATTTAAATAGGATAGAGGATTAGACTGGCACTTCAGTAATCTGTTCATCATAATAAGAAGTGTGTGTGGATATATACATACATGCTGTGTATGTATTTGTTTATGATATGTACTCTCTTCCTGATGGCTGTTTTTAAATCACATATATGCAAAAAGATATAAACCTTATGGAATAATACATACATGATTTGAAAACAGCCACAATGTAATAAAAACAGTCCTTGACACAGGCTTCTGTTTACCTTATTAGACCTTATTTGGGAAGAGAAAATAGGTTTCCACCTTGTAACATGTTAAAGATCGTGTTTGCCTGTTTAGCAAGCAATGTGCTGGCTTTCACACTAATTTTTGAAGTGAGCATAAGGTGGTAGTGAAGAGAAATGGACTCATACCCATGTAATACTTCATTGAACAAGGATAGTTAGCAGTAGGGAGCTTGGGGTTGAATAGTGCTTCTGCTCAGATTTCTGCTTTCCTCCTTTATATGAGCATCTTGCTATTTTTTAGTAATGGAAGCGAATGCAACTGGGAGTGGTCGGTCATCTGACCTACATTAGGTTTTCTAGATTGTTTCCTTTTTATGGTACTGAATTTAAGATTTCTCTTGCTTTGAGTTGAAGATCTTCTTTTTATAACCAGGAAATTATGGATCGGATCTACAAAAATGTCATGAATAAAGTGAATGAAATGACAAGTTTCCAGCGGAATCTATTTATATTGGCCTACAATTACAAAATGGAGCAGATTTCCAAAGGTTACACTACCCCGCTTTGTGATAGGTAATTTTAACTTTTTTCTTAATGGTATCAGAAAATACTTACCAAAATCTTACTACATGACCAGTATCTAATTTTTATGCTTTTCTTTGTTTTAACGTTCATCCTTGGAATAAAACATGAACAGGCGTGTAATGAATTGTAAATTGAAACTACAAATCTGTAGTTTGTGAGATGGCTTTAAATATTTACTGATATAATTTAAAAGACTTGTGTAACTTGAAGCTGATTTACATTCATTGCATTATGTTCATCAGGGCTTTAGTGATGAATTTACAAAGTTCTTGGGTAAGATAGGAAATCTATAGATATTTGCAGTCTTTACATTTTCATAGAAGCCAGACTAAAGGGTAATTACAAAATCTATAGTTTATGTAAAATATTTTTGAAGAAAAAAATCACAATTTTACCATCTTACTGAGACTGTGCTTTCAAAATATTTAATCCATCTTCAAGTCAGAATGTAGAAATATTTTTTTGAAGTGTTGTTTTTTATGGAAAATCTTTAAATGTGCTCCTGCAAGGTTTTCTGAAGTTTATATGAAGATGGATAACACTTAAAGCTTAAATACAAAAGCAGGTGCTCTCTTTTGTTTTTAAGCAACAAATTCATATTCTCATCTTTGTATTTTAGCCTTATTTTCCGGAAAGTACGAATGCTGCTAGGTGGAAAAATTCGCATCCTGCTTTGTGGAGGAGCTCCACTCTCTGCAGCAACCCAGCGATTTATGAACATTTGTTTCTGTTGCCCTGTAGGACAGGGGTATGGACTAACTGAATCAGCTGGAGCTGGAACCATCACTGAAGGTTGGTGTAGCTGCATCCTTGCTGAGTGCTCTGTGGGGATAATCTGTGAGAGTCCCTTCATTTGGTTTTTGCCTTAAAACATAATTAGGAAATGCTGTTAATCAAAAAATTTATGAAACAGTAGGAGTACTAGGTTTCACTTGTTGTGCTGAAGCTCATGGGGTACATATAAAATCAATGTTCTCATTTGTAATTGAGAAACTATTGAGAGCGTGAATGAGATCTTGGCAGTATCGTGCTTACTAGTTGAACTGAATAAAGCAATAATTTTGGTGAGCATATTGAGACGTTAGGAAAAAAAAGAATGAATACAAAAACCTGTGCTGAATTTTAGCTTTATATAACATGGAACTTCATGGTTACAGTTGCTTTTTAATCCTAAAATTCCACTCGTATTCAGTGGCAAAAACAGAGCTGCTGTTTTTTGTCAGTGGTGCAATACAGCTAGGAGTCATCTGAAAAGTATCTGATGTTCATTGCGATTATGCTAGATTGTAGAACATGGATCGTTCCTTAGTCATCTGCAGACTATTGGGATGTGGCTTTTATTCCAGGAGGTCTTTGGTAACGGCTTCTTCAGTAGTTTTGGAGGCAGAAAAAAAATCACTCGAGTAATTTGGGAAGGTGCCTGGATGCAGAAGCACTGGGGATTGAAACCAGGAAAGTGAATCAAAATGCTGAATCTCTGGATTGCTATGAAATACTGTTGCTTATTTCAAAGTCGAGCAAGCACTATTAAAAGTTGTGCTGTTTCTACAGTGTGATCCATGTAGACACAGAGTCAGAGCTGTGTTGATGTGGCTGGAGCTATCTGTAAATATAGCCGTCTACTCTAGTGCAGGATGAAGAATTTATCTGTATTACATTGATATATCCACTGGTATTTTTGGAAGTTCTATTGTGTACATTAACATTAAACTTCAGAAATAAGTAGTTAATTTTCACTAAATGAAGTGCGTGATGACAAAGATTTTTCTTGTCAGTTTTGTTTTTTTTTTTTAAATGCTTTTTTTTTATTATTTTAGTTTGGGATTACACTACAGGAAGAGTGGGAGCACCTTTGGTCTGCTGTGAAATCAAATTAATGAACTGGGAAGAAGGTAAGAATTTAGATGATTAAATTATAGTGCATTTGCAAGACATATGGCTAGTTTTATGTAGGGTTTTGCTTAGTAGTACTAATTAGAAGACTTTCTTGCCTTTTTATTTTTTTAAATCCTACTTTTACCTATATACATTTGAGCCTATATACATTTGATCTTGGAGGGTGAAAAAGTAAAATAAATTCCTATGATTTTTAAATGTGAACATATCTAGACAGAAGCTATCAACACATCAATAGTGTTTTGATTAGGTTATATTATTGCTTTTTTTGCCAATACTTTTTTGTTTATTTCAGTCACCTTAAATGCCTATTGTTTAAGTGTTTATATATAATACAGCATTGCACCTTTTTCAAGTTTGGAGTAGTAGTCTTGCAGGAGAGGTTGTAAGTCTTGTGTGATGCATCTTGGAGTTGGTTTCAGTAGACTTTAACTGAAATCTATGCACAATACCTTCTGTTGTCATTAAGAAATTTTTTAATAGACTTCATAATATTAATAAAATAAGACTGACATATGGAAAGGTAGCTTAATGGATGCTGTATAAAATACATCTAATGAAATGTGAAGTGTGTTTAGACTATTTCTTCTAAGGTAGGCTTTTATGTATTGCAGAGTAGAACTACATAATACTTGAGGGAGTTCTGGGGCTAATATGAGACCCTAGATTTTGGTAGTTTTTCTTTCTAAAATACAAGATGAATTTTTTTTTTTGAGCCTGTGTGGAGCTTATAAAGCATGTTACTCCTGACAAAAATAAATAAATAAACAATGCATAGGTGTGGCATCTGCCCTCCACATGCTTGTGAATTTCATTGTTTGCAAGCACATATCTTAAGCAGCTGTTTATATGCTGAAAAGAAATGGAACCAGCTCTTCTCTTACTTTATTATTCAGGCAGTATTTTCAAGTGGTGACTAAGTGTTTTTTCAAGTGATGGCTAAGGGCTTATTAATTTTTTTGTATTTAAATAGTAACAGTGATAGGAATTCTTGCTTTGGAATGTATTTTTAATTCCTTCTAACTTAAGAAAAACTATTTTCAGGTGGATATTACAACACTGATAAACCATATCCTAGAGGTGAGATTCTTATTGGGGGTCAAAATGTGACTGTGGGCTACTATAAAAATGAAGGACGAACCAAAAAAGATTTCACTATTGATGAGAATGGGCAGAGGTGGCTTCATACTGGAGACATTGGAGAGTTTCATCAAGATGGATGTCTAAAAATAATTGGTGAGTTCACAGATTCAGGTAAACACACAAAAACAGATTATTTTCAGGGCTGCTAAATACTGTAGTTAACAAAAAAAATAAATAAATCTACATATCTTGCTATGCAGTCCAAAATCCTATGATTTATCCTAAGAAAATTCTGATATCTTAACATATAAACATAATCATGTGCTCTTTAAAGCTATTTTTTAAACATTTGATTCCTTTCAAAACAGTCTGAACATTGACTCCAGTCTGCTAGTGAGTAGTAAGTAGTTAAATGTAGGCTAACTTGAGCTAGATAAGTGGTCTTAGATTTAATAACTTTGTAAGTGTGAAGTTTGATAGAGTGAAAGGGCTCTTGTAATGTGTTCTCAGGAAGTGTTATTTTTTTAAAATCTTACTGTTTTTTACAATACAAGTATTCCTTCGTTATAAAGTAGCTAAGGGAAGGATATTCTAAGGTAAAGATGTTACTCATAAGACTGTGATAGTCTCCTAATGCTTTGGCATCTGTAGGCACAAAAATAGGTGCTTTATAGACTGCCAAGTGTCTCTCTTGAAGTCAGTGGATGATTCAGCATGCTCTTTAATTCTGAAAACTAAGCTTACTTGTTTTATTAAATGAGTAAAATCTTAGGTCCCATTGCAGCTGCCTTTCCCTGGTCAAACAGGTAAAATCCAAAAAACGACTTTGTGTGTTTGAACACTTACACAGGCATGTAGCAAAGGAGAGGTATTCCTGGCTGTTGTCACAGCTGAGTGGTACAGTGCTGTAGTCACCTTGACTTTGTGTCTACATACAATAAGCTCAAGTAATTTGGGCTGAATTTTCAGTTTCAATTGTTGTGTTTCAAATAACAGATGGACAGTTGCACTTCAAATATGGATTTAGCCTAGGAATAAATAGCAAAATGTCACCAAATGCTGCATCTGCTGCCTCAGGCATCTGGACCAGACAGCACAAAACGCGTGCTTCTAGCCAAACTCTGTGTTTTACATAACCCTAGTTGTCTTCCGTTCACTTGCTAGTGCTACAATATAGGAGATACTGTTTAAAGGCAGGAAATGCATAGAATTGAAGTGTGGCTCATGTTTAAGCGAAGGACAGGTTGATGAGGTTGAAGTCTGGAAATCTGCTATTAACTGTTTCTGGTACATTTACCAAACATGAGTCAGCATTCCTTTTGACATTTATACATTTCAGAAAAGTATAAATTCAATGCCTAACCCTTTGTGTTGCATAATTAACATTTATTTTTCTTTTCTCAATAGATCGTAAAAAAGACCTTGTAAAACTTCAGGCAGGAGAATACGTCTCTCTTGGCAAAGTAGAAGCAGCTCTAAAGAATCTTCCACTGGTTGATAATATTTGTGCATATGCAAGCAGGTAAGAGGCAGCTGATGTTTTGATGTTGCTATATTCTTTGTCTGTCCTACTGAAGTCACATGCAAAATGTTTTTTCTTCAAAGCATGGATTTTTTAAACTCATTGGAAAAGGATTTTATTTAATATACAAAGGAATAGCTTTCTTTATCAAAACTAAACATCTGAACTATATGTCTTTATTTTTCTTTTCCCAAATTTTTCCACTGTTTCTTGGAAATGCCAGGAATGAGTCTTTCACTCCCTTTTTCCCAACCTGAAAAGCAGCTGAGCTTTGAAGGCTAACTGCATTCATAACAGACATCACTCAAGCACTTTAGAGATATTACCTATAGAAGCCCTAGTGGACCTTGCTCCTCGCTGTATTCAGCTGTGAGCTGTTCTTCAGAGGAAGGAGGGGGGTTGAAAACAAAACCCCCAACAGCCCAGAAGCTGCTTTGTGTCCATGCAGAACACCAGCAGAAGCCTTGAAGCTGGAGAGAAAACACAGTAAATCCTATGCAGAACCACAATTGATAAAAAGTGATGAAACATCCTTTCTGTTTCCTAAGTGTACTACCAAGTTAGGCATATAAGGGCTCAAACATGTCTGAAGTTTCTATTTGTAGAATTTCCTATCTGTACAGAATATAGACTTAAATGTACAAATATCCTTCAGATGCTTTTGGTTTCCTTTTGTCATTTTGAAGTTTGGAAGGTCATTTTGGAGCATCTGCGTGATCAGAAATACTCTATTCAGTGTAATATACATTCAAAATAAGTCCCACTTAACTTTGAAGGAAGCCAGAACAAACAGACCAGAGAATTGCTCATTAGTAATAGTAAATTAACTTTCGGTTTATTCACCTGGTTCTTTGTGTTTTTCTTAACTAACAGTATTCATCACAACTTTAGTTTTGATAGTTTCATAAAAATAGGCTAAGACATGTTGGACATACTGCTGCTGAAAAGCTTTCATGGTATTAGGCTTTTATTATGGTTTTCACCTAACGAGCAAGTCTCTCATATTTGCTTACTCTGCCTGAGGTTACATGCATGTTCTGAACACTGCCTGTAATCAATGGAGAAAGAAGCCCCTACAGATGCTGATTGCTGCCATGCTATGATTGAAATACATTCTAGAACTGTACTGTCAAATTTTTTGTTAATTTTGCCAGGTCAATGTAGCTTTTACAGTGTACTAGAATACTTAAAGGACCTGTAAATTTCAGTAATTCTACTATCTTATACAATTGATACCTTTTATATACTATAATTCAAATACTTGATGGGCATTGATGGATATTTTGCAAAATGATAGCAATGAAGTTTTAAAATTACTAAGACTGGAATATCTGAAACAGACTTCTGTGGTCAGTCTGTAGCATAACTTCAGTAGGGGAGCCATCAATTTTACTGAGCAATCTTGCAAAACATATATATAATTATATTGCTTTTCCTAATAATAGCTTCTTAATTGATGCACTTTTTATTGTGTCAGAAGATCATTGTCGCAAAAGCATACTGTTATTTTTTTGTATGCTTTTGTTCAGCATAATTTAGAGAGAGAATTTGGCTCTAGAAGAGCTGTATAGGAATGTAGATAGAGTAAACAAGAGAGTTCAACTTTAACAGATCAGCTTTCTAGATATACTTGTTCTTTAATGATGTTACGTTTGCCTTTAACATTTATGAAAGTTTTGAGATTTTATTTTTTTTAAATATTACAGTGTTTGTACAGTCAACTCCATATATTTGGAATATACACCTGACTGGAGTTTGAAAAAATAAAATGTTAGCTACCTCTACTAGTTGCAAAGTTATTTGTGAATTACCAAGATAAGGAATTTGTGGCCAAATCTGGTTACGTGTTGCTGCAAACTTTTTTTTTTTTTAAATTTCACCAGTTTCCACCGTGTTTGGTATGCTGACTGTAAAGAAATGAATTGGGACAGGAGAGCTGATCAACCTTCCATTAGAAATTAGGACAGATAGCACGTTTGGTGAATCTTAAGCATCATATCAAGAAACAGAGTAGTTCAGTCACCTAAGGAACAGGCAAACTTGGTGGAAAAAATGAGTTCTCAGCAGGAAGCTCTAGGATACAAGGACCAGACTTTACAGAATTGGTGGTACAGACAAGCAGTGCCACTGCAGATGTCTTTTGGGGAAGTCTGAGGGCTGTATTCAAATAGGATCTTAAGTACAGAAAGGTGGGAAAGATGTCTAGTGTAGGAGAGACTTTGGCAAAAATCTCTTTTATAAAATGAAAAAAATAAAGTGAAGAACTACAGAGAGGCTGTGAGCTCCAAGTGGCTTTTTCCAGAAAAAAAAAGTAGTTGGATGAACTCATTTGTCCATAGGAATTTTCAGATGAACTGAAAGTTTGAGGCTTACCCAGCCAGGTGATTACTTCTGTTTGCTGTTTTTCCCTGGAGATGCTGAAGTATTGCTGAACATGGCCTTAAACGTGTCAGAAGAGCATAGGAGCCAGGGATGGAAGTGCCAGAGTCCTGTGTGTTCTGCATAGAGGTTAGTCAGGAACAGCCGTGCCTGAGGTAAATACATGGCTGCAGAGTAAGCGATGGAAAGACATCCTAGGCAGAAGTATCCAAACACAAGAAGGGAGCAGGATCTGGATGTGTTTGGATATACAATATACACACATTACAGAGCAGATGCCAAGTGGAGTCACAAAGGGTTTGGTGCAGCATATGGGAGAGAGGCAAAGACAGAAGGGGAGATGTAAGTAGTAAGTGATACTGAGGCGAATGTGAAGTCTTTCTGTAAATATGTTAGAAAACTAAGATGGGTTTGGAGCCAGCCAACAGACAAAGCTTGTCAGCAGGTGATGCCAGAGGAGCCTACGTTTGTGATGGACTTTAATGCAGTCTTCACAACTGCTGTCACATGTAATTCATATCAGTGACAAAAGAAAAAAAAACAGCTTATATTGACCAAAAAGGTCTTTAGAATTAGTATATTAAAATTATCTTACAGTCCTTGAAAGATAAACTAAAGGAATCTCCATACCAGGGGTATGGTTTGGTATTTTTTGCGTGAACTGTCTGTGTGGTGGAAGAGAGAGCTGAAATGATTTTGTAAGTCTGTAGATGGGTAAGGCAGGTACTGTGGAGGACAGAATTAGAATTCAGAGTGAGCTTGACTGGATGGAGATACTGCTTAAAAAAAAGTCAGTTTAAGGGAGAGGATATGTAAATTGTACACCTAAATGTACAGGATAAAGAACCACCAGATGGTAGCAGTTGAGTAGGAACTGATACGAGTCTGCAAGTGCTGTGCTGTTTTACGCAGATAAATAGGATAATATGGCATAATCAGATGCACAATGATCTTTTTTCTCTAATAAACATTAAAGGGTTTCGGTTCCATGCACAACGCTTCAGAAAAGGTGAACCTCTTGAAAAGAGTCCCAGAGGAGACGGAAACATCTGGTCCCAGTTCTGTGAGGCATGACTAGCAAGGAAGGGGCATTACTTAAAATCCTAAAGAAAATTAAGAAAGGCAGGAAGACTAGAAGGCTAAGAAGGGGGAAAAATTAGTAACAGTATGTGAAAGAATACCTAGCTTCTGTGGAAAGGAGAAGAACATCTGAGTGCTGGCTGTATGGCAATACAACTGATGTAAACTGCAGGAAGGAAAAGCCAGGATAGCCATGAGAAGCAGCTTTCCAATGGTGAGAGCAGTGATGTGTTTGTAATGCTCAAGAATGGGTTAAACATCTTTTAGATGGGGCTGATCTTGTTTCAAAGCAGGTGAATGAATTAGATCTACTTTACTCCATCTCAAAAACCTTGGTTACTCATTTCAGGGCAGATTGTGCTTCAAATCTGTGTGTTCCAAATACTTAGAGGTCACAGCTTCATCCGTTCCAGGTATATCAGAAGTAGGCAAAGAGTGCCAGCAGTAGCGTGAGCGTATGGACAACCACTTGAAAGAGAAAGAGAAGTCACTTCCCTTACAGACGCAGGCGTTCTTTGAGATGTGTTGTGCATATGCTTATTCCACAACCTGCTCTCCAACCCCTCTTCACTGCAGTCCTCTACTCCTCTACAGTAACTGGATTCTGCAGTTGAGAGGAAACTGAGGTAGGGAAGCCGCACTCCAGTCTTCATACCGGGATGCAAAACATGAGGAGAGGCAGGGCACATTGACATCGTGTGGGTACTGCTTCCCCAAAGCCTTGAGCATGAGGCACAGTGGAATATGCATATAGACAGCACACCTTGAAGCAATCCAGTTGCTGTAAGGTAAGTAGCTTCTCTTTCTACTTATTTTGAAGCAGGCAAAGGTAATTTGTGTACTACTTCAGAAAGATTACCAGGGGAACAAAAATCAGCTCTTTAGAGTAACAACTGTATGAACTGCACCCCCCCTCAACATGAAATGTTGTTTATAAAGAGTTGTTAATGTTACAAAATTCATACTAAAATACGTGTACTTCTCAGTTTCCATTCTTATGTCATTGGATTTGTTGTGCCAAATCAAAAGGAGCTTGTAGAACTGGCTCGAAAGAAAGGATTTAAAGGAACCTGGGAAGAGATCTGTAACAGTCCTGAGATGGAGAAGGAGGTACTGAAGGTGCTAGCGGAGGCTGCCATGGCAGGTGAGTGGCTGGGTGGTAAATATTAGCCTTGTGGACAGTGATGTCTGTGAAATGGATAAGCATATGCCCTGAAAATACGTCCTGGTGCATGTGTATCTTACTATGTTGCATGAGAACATAAATGAAGTGAAGTTCTCATACAAAACCCAACAACAGCAACAACAAAAAGAAGAGATGTGGGTAGGTCACAGAACGGGGTCAGTTCTTTCGGTTGGTGTAGTCTTGTAACTTCTCTCTCTTACTGTGGCCAATACCTGAGCAAAGAATATAAGTACTGGGCAAATACATCAAGCATAGCTCTGTTCCCTCTCTGTGTGTGTCTGATGCTGCTCAGGATTTCCTGTAGTATCTTCTCGATAACGTCTGTGGTGGGTATCGGGCAGCCTTACATGCTACAGACCTCTGGGTAGGTGATAGGGGAAAAAAGCCCACAGTGAAGTGGGCTCCCCTAGCCTCCAGTGATTTGTCTGAGGGATTTCCTAAACAGAAAGCAGAGTCCTTGTAGCTAATGGCTTTCAGTAGGCTTCTCTTCATTAACTCCTCAGCCCTATTTTAAAGTTACGTCCGTATCTGTGCTATCTCGTGGCAGAGTTGCACAGCTCAGCTATGTTAAAGGTGAAGAAATGCCTTTTGTGTATTTTAGCCCAGCCATCTGCTAGTTTAATTTGATTCGGCTGAGCTCTTGGCTTGGAAGAGCCAGTGAACAGTCACAAACGCAGTCAGGGCTTTTCTCTGTCTATTATACTTCCCCTCAGCTGTATCTTTTTCATGCTAATTGGCTGTGGTCTATTTAGCTATTCTGGAGCAGAATTATTCAGTGACACTGTGATGCTTTTTCTTACGTAATAATTCTGCCTTGTTTTTTTTGCACTTGCCTATTACCCAGAACTGAGCTTTTTACAAATAGCTGTCAGTTACAATGACAGAATGGTTCTTAAAATGGTCACGGAGTTTAAATTTGTTTTTCATCTGCATTCTCTTTTATATCTTTCTGCAGTGAGTGTTTTCTGCTGTTTTGTTTTGCAGTCACTTGGTATCATGATGTCCTTCTGCAGCTCTTTGCAATTTGCCTTTATCTTTTCTATCCTCGATAACTTCATACCTCCAACAGTCTTTGTCCTGTTAATCTTCACCTCTCCTCCATATTGCTTGTGAATATTTTAAACCCCTGAATAGTATATTTGCAGAGTTCTGTTACTGGAACATCATCTTACAAAGAATGCAGTCTCAGTACTGCAACAGGCCTTTTTTCTTGCCCCGTGTCTCTGACAGATTTTCGTTCAAGGCATAGAACGTACAGGCAAAATCTTCCTAAGAAGCTGCTGTGGTGGAGCTCGTGTACAACATCCCCTTATTTTTCTTTGTTGTGCAACACTAAGTATTTTAAAGAGAATTGTATTGTTGCAAATAGATTGGTAAAATCAATGAAATTGAATATTTGATCTAATCCTGAGGCATTTCTACATATATTGTGTCGATTTAGATTTTTGTCTTTCCCTTTAGTATCAGGCTTTAAAGTAAGCACTGAGGCTTTTCTGAAGTTAGGGAGCAGCACAGATACTCAAACATTGGGGGTTATTTCAGTGTTTCTGGGGAACTGGAGAACAATCAGTGCTAGATCCTGTAACTCTGCTTGTGACCACACTGGGGTTTTTAGAGCCTGGCCATGGGGAATTTGTGGAGCATTTCTTCAGTCATATCATATCATATGCTTTTGTGGGTGAGAATATGGTGGTTCTTTTTTTTTTTTTTTTGGTTAATTGTAGAGAAACGGTTATGTTTACATTTTGCATTAGAAATGGTTGTGTGATTTTTTATTTTTTTTTTTTTAATTTTTTGCAGCCAATCTGGAGAAGTTTGAAATCCCAGTAAAAATCCGCTTGAGCCCTGATCCTTGGACACCTGAGACTGGCCTAGTGACAGACGCGTTCAAACTAAAACGCAAAGAGCTTACGGCGTACTATCAACAGGACATTGATCGAATGTATGGAAAAAATGTAAAATAATTCTTTTTTCTGCACCACTTTGCTACGGTGAGCTTGGATCAAATAGGAAATACTTGAATTGCCTGTCTCAGCACTTGAGATCAACACACAAAACCACCATTCCTCATTTGCAGCATAAACTGCTATTTCTGATAACATCACCCTGATGACTGGCAAGTTTAGTAAAATGTTACGGCAGCAAACTTGTGTCTGTCTCCTTTTTTTTCCCAGTTTTCTCTGCTACCTTGTCAGTCTGTGGATTTTCCTGACTCTTTTTGGGAAACCATGATTCTGAAGCCTCAAGTTTTTAAACATTTATAAATCCTGTATAATGTTGTATTTGTATCTTTAACATTTGGATGTATATAGAGAGAACTTGGCTATATAAGAAATGGTAATACTGGGGGCCTTTTTTACCTAATTATTTAAAGATAAGGAGGTATTCATGTTGTGACATTATGTAAATTAAAAATGCTTATAATGAGATCACTGTTGAACAGGGGACCAGGTTCTTTGCTGCTGTGCTATTTTTCTGTGTAAATCTGAGGGAGAAAATGTTTGACACTATAGCTTGTGTAATACACCTTTAACACGTGCCTAATGGTTACTTTTATTTTTACCTGTAAATGAGAAGATGGTCATGGCACAGCTCTGTATAAAGGCGGGTACTCCTGCAGGTGTTAGCTAAATCTCTATTAATACAAAAGATGATATTAACACAGCAGGAATTACACCGAAGAATTTCTCAAGTACAGAAACTCCTTTTTGAACTGGCGCATGACCATTCCATCCAGTAGCTGAATTGCGTAGAGCTAGTAAGAATTCAGAGTTAATTTCACTTAGCGCTTTGTAACTTTTGACTTTTTAGCAGAGGGACTGTAACAAATTCTGTTCTGTGATCTTGTTAGATTTGGGCGACGCACTGGGTTTGCTCTTCCGTTTGTGAAACTCTAAGACCCCTCTTCTGTGCTAGCTGCAACCCAATCTTACTGGGGGGGATTTTTAAAGTCATAATGACAGTTACGTCCTCAGCTCACACAGTGCCTAGCTGCCCTTTGTGCCATTAAAAATCTCCCTTCTCATTTTGTGTTTTTATTTAGCGTTTCTGTTTTCCTTTTAAAAAACAAACATTTGAAGTATTTGTCAGCCAGAGTCGTGTTTGTTACTTGTTTGATCATTACACCCAACTTCTTACTCTGGGAAGGTCACAATTCTGTTTTACTGCAGATACGTGAATATTGTTTGAAGAGTTATAGGGGATCTTTCTGTCTTAAGTGAGAACGTTTTAGATTTGTTTCAGATCTGAATTTTATTTTCAAAATACTTCTAGAAAGAATTTTTTAGTCAGGGTTACATGAGAATGTGATAAAGCATATATCTATCAACTTTGTGATGGGGCAAATATTAAAACAGTTCAGTAATAGTTAATTCTCATGTTTATCATCTTTACTTAAAGGTCTTGATGCTTACTGCTGCTATGTGGTAGCATACAGCAATTCTGAACAGCACAAGCTTTATCTGGCAGAGGGAGTTCCTGCTGCTAGCATTTGTGAAGTTTTGATGTAGCAATTGTGGAAAATGTTTGATTTGCAAATTCTTACTGAAAAGCATTCTGAAATACATTATTTAAAGTAACACTTTCCATTGGTTATAGAAAACACTTTCATAGCAGGTCAATGTTACTAAGTAGTTACTCCAGTTCTGGTAAAATGATGAGGCTTGTGCTGTATTTCATGTTATGTCGTCATCACTCCAGCCAGTCATGGATTTCCTCTGCTGCAGTCTATGTAATAGACTGCAAATGTAACAATTTTTCATAAAATTGTTACATTTGGTAAATTCTGGTGTAACGGGTCAAATGGAAATACAGTTACATGTATAATTTATTTTTGTATTTAGAGCATTAATGCCTTCAGCTGGAAATGTTGGAAAAGGAAGCATCAGAATGTGGAAATTGCCAGGTGTGTAGGGAAGCGTCACATCGTGTATTAGGTTCTAATACGGATCTGTGCTCCATCAGCAGGTTCGTGAATTGTTTGCACTCAGTGCAGGATGGATGTTGATCAAATGGTTTTTGTTTCAGTGAAAACTAATAGATTGCTGAGGTACTGTGTATGTCACTTGGTGCGTTGTGCAGCGGATTTAAGAAAAAACAAATCTGCCTTCGGCAAATACAGAAGGAATTAGGAAGTGGTATTTCATTCTGCTAAGGGTCTAAATGCACTTTTGAGTAAATAGTAAACGAAACTCAAATGGTTTGGAAATAGTTTTTTGTTGTTTGCTTGTTTTTGTGTTTTCTAATCCAATCTCAAGATTGGGTTGCAGTCTAACAGTGCATTTGATCTTTCAGTCTATTTTATATTTAAAATTGATGTCAATATATGTAGTTCCTTAGACATCAGATTTGATGTGAACCTTTTATTTCTTCTACAGAATGTGAAAATAAAGCGGTTCATTCATTTTAGCTTCAGCATAGAAGATTAGAAAGACTTTTTAAAATACTTGCGTGGGCTTAAAATCTTTGTGATGAGCGTGTTTTCCTTTCAAGTTAGAACAAAACAGGGAATTGAATACTTCTATGTTCTGCATTCCTCCAGGTCCCACTGAGGCCACCTGTCCTGTGGGTGTCCGTGCTTCTCAGAGTTATCTGGCCAGGGCTGTGGTGGGACTGGACTGTAAGTCACGGCTGATTTTCAGATGCTGGGCTTCCTTGCTCCTGCAGTCTTAGTCCCGTAGCCTAAATCCCCAGCAGGCCCCACATTCTTACCCCGTGCTCTTACATTGCAGAGCACAGAGGCAGCTTCAGGGGAACTGGAAACCCTGGTGGTACCAGCACAGACCCACTACTCACCAGCCAGCAGTTTGCCTGGTCATCTTTCCTTTTTCTCGTTGTTTTTGTCTTCCCATGCCCAGTGTAACAAGAACAAGGTCAAAGCCACCTGATGGAACGTGTTGCACGTGTCCCCTTGCACACGTAGACAGCTGTAGAGTAATTCTGAGAAGTGCATGGTTAGAAGTAGCGGTCTCCATCACACGGGGGATTTTGTAGTGAGAAGAGCTGTAACTTTCGAACAATCTTTTTGAGCTCAAAATAAGAACAAGGGTTATATACCTCATCTGAGGGGCCCCCAAAGGGGGTGGGGGGATTTCTACTAAAGCTTTTGTAAATATAGGACTTGCAGGATTCTGAATTGGGAACTGTAACTACTTTTCCTGTTTTGAAAATTTATGTAGTATAAAAACACATTTCATTGTAACGACCAACCAAGAAATTCCAAGGATGCTGTGAATTCCAAGGATCTCCTTTGAATTCCTACAGTTATTTAAAAAAAAAAAAAATGTTTCAGGCCTTTAGACTAAATTCAATCTAGGTGTCATAAATGTTCTTTGCAGAGAACAGTATTTGTGGGGTAGGTTGGAGAATTAAAAAATTACGTATCAGAAAAAGACCTTGCAAATTAACTGATGCTGCTGTTACTGCAGATTACACACAGCTTCCCACTGAGCTGTGGTCCTTGTAGCTTAGCAGTAAAATATTTTGCTGGAATGAAAGCAAAGAACAATGTGCAACTGGAGCTGAGAACATAATGCCTATCCTCATGCTGTTGTTCCTTTAGATAGGATGTGAAAAATGTTGTGGGATTGAAACCATACATAACATCCTGTAAAGCTTGTAAATTCATGCAGAGATTGCTCTAGGACATCCGACTCCTTTGCAATTACCTTTTTCCTGCTAGAATTCACAAGCTTTTATTCTATACTAAAACTACGTCTAGGCCATGCAACGCAGCATTTTTCATGTCTTTAATGTGGTGCATTAACTACTTCAGGCTTTCTATCAGCGTGTGTCCATCTGTTTCTTTACCGGTGAGAGGAACAATTGTCAGCTTGCATACACCTTGGGCCAGGCGGAGAAACGAATGGAATGACCAGTTGTATATTACTGTAATTGGTTATTTAATGTAAACTCATTTTCAGTGTGATCTTGGTTGTTACTATGACCTGCCTGAACATTGTATATCCTAATTGAGTTATATTGTATGAATTATTTATTTGTAATTGGATATCGTGTTTCAAAAATAAAATTAATTTCACAAATTAGGCCCCATATGTCCATTTTTTTAAAGTGGTGTCTCATTTTTATCAGGCTGAGCCTAGATAACGTACAGCTGTAAATGAGTGAATTGACTAACAAATTAGTTGGGAATGTGGCTGTTTGGGAATGGATCAAAATGTTGTGTTACCGAGGAGGCCTGTTGGGTGGTGATGTCCTGTGTTTTGCTTCCTGCCTCCCAGTGCTGGTACTCCTGTTTAATACCTCCACAATTGTTGGTTAATAACCACGCTCCTGCGCTTTGCAGGTGAATATTCAGCTCGACTGCTTGGCCGTTAGTGCTGTACACACATTGTTGATTTATTTATCTCGATGTTGTTGATAACCTTATGTATCTGCACAAGGTAACAGCACACCCTTGATGTGTAGGGCTTGCCAACTCGCGTGGAAAGAAAATGATCCTGCCTCTTCTGCTTTCTGAGCACCAGCTGTGGTAATACCTCCTGTGAAGCTGTAAGGTACTGGTAGCTCTTGCTGTGCTGGTGCATAGCTTACAGCTGCTGCTAGATTTTTAAGTTTGTGGGCTGAAGGGTCAGGTCCCAAAGTGATGCTAGTGCTCACAGTTCTTGAGATCTTGGGCAGCTAGATTGTGATCACAAGCTCACAAACTGTTGATGAGATTTTTTTTTTCTTCTGTTTTTTACTTACAGGTTCCTTAGATGCACAAGGTCCTAGTGCTGGCTGAATGTGAAGCCTTCCCTGCTGAATAGATCTTTATCCCTTGATAAAGTCAGCCATGAGAATCTCCAGTTTCCTTCTGGTTTTAAGCAATATTCAAAGTAGTTTTTTTTTTTTTTTTTTTTTTCCTTCAAAGGACTGACATTTTTTTTATTTAAAAATAATTTAAGATAATGTGACTTGATTGATTTCCCCTCCTCCCCCCCCTTCCCCCTGGACACCTGTAGCTGCTAAAATGATTTTAGGAGGCTCTTTAATAACATACATAGTTCTAAACTCTTATGGTAGGCAATTTATTGTAGCAAATAATTTCAGCAAGGATAAATATGTAACCATGTTAGGAGTCTTACTTCTCAGGAAAAAAAATAATTCTGTTAAGGAAACCATTGAGAAAGTATAGATTCAAAATACCAAATACAATAAAATTATAGCTAAAGTATCCTGAAGCTCTGAGTTGCTGTTGTTGTCCACACCAGAAAAGTCTAGGGGAGGTAGCAGGGAAAGGGAATACCAGCATGGTTGAAAAACTGAATCAACTGTCCTGGTGTGTGAATGCAATAGAATCCTCTTTGAACACTTAGAAATACTTCTGTATATGTTATTCCTGTGCGTATTCATTTTCTGTTTGGGGCATAAAAGTTAACCCAAGAACACCACCAGGGCTCTGTGCATACCTGTGGCCGTGCTGGTGTAGCATGGCCTCTGGACAGCCGAGGCATCACCTCGCTGCGTGCAGCCGGGCATCTGGCGGTGCTCACCAGGTGGACGAGGTCTTCCTGCTGCCCGAGTCTCCTGCGGCCAAGAGCAGATGAAAGGCAAATGGTGTGGGAAATTGCCACTGCGTTTTCCCTTATCTCACACGCAAAGTGGATTTGCCTGCACTCTGCAAGCTAGGGGAGCAGAGGATGTGTGCGCCTTTGCTTTGTGCTGGGGGATTAATTAGTAGAAATATTTCTTGCCTAGGAGAAAAGGGCTGAGTTGTTGTCGACGGAAGGAAGACCCAGACGCTCAATATGAGTGAACAGTGAACTTCAACTTTAATGGATAGCTCGGTCGCCTTTTATCTAGTTCGAACATAATCAACTCATCCATATTGCAGAAACTAAGCTCAGGATTGGCTAACACTTCCTGGGCTTTTCAGTCTGGTCCTCCTTCTTTTAGCTCCCTGTCCCGCCTTAGGGACTTTCCCGATCGCCCAAGGGCATCGTGTCCTTGAGCCTGACTGGCTCTCAGCCAGCTGCGTGGGTACCCAGGCTCATGTGAGCCGAGTATGGTACTTCACTAGCCCATTGCCTCTTAACTGCTCAACATCCACATGTCCTACTTCACTTAACCATTCCTCCACACTGAGTAGTTCTCATATGCTTTCTGGGGTACAAAGGAGAATGGGGAAAATGTCAAATGCTACCAGGAAAATACCTCTTGCCTTTGAATAGTTCAAATGACATCAGGCTGGGACAGCTGCGAACACCCCCTTGCCTGTGCCTGCGGCGGTGGCACCCCAGCACTGTGCTGCTTCGGGCACGTGGCCACCGGTGAGAAGTGGCTGGCAGAAAAGAAAGCACCATTTCCCTATGAGTATATGTAGGCTGTGTTTGCTGTGACTGTACGTACCTTCAGGAGTGACACAGCCACCCACAATGAAATATTTAATGCAAGGAACACGAAAAACAAAACAAAAAACCCACAGCCTTTATTTCAGACTTTGGGGTTATGCAGTGCTGCCAAGTACAAGAGCAGGAAAATAGCCATTTGCCATGTTTCAATCTCTAGCCCGTGAATATAGTCTCCAAATATAAACTCAACTGAATGAATTAAAATGGCTCTACCCTTTAAAAAAAAAAAAAAGTGGAAAAACAAAACAAAATGACACAAGATATGGACAACCATTTAAGGTGCAAAAAGACACAATGAATAGAAAGGAACAGGGATAAAAAAAAAAAAGTTTATTTTTTTTTCCCAAATGTTTCTCATACAATCTTTCTTTCTCACTTTATTTGAACAACCTGCTTTAGTTTTTCTCTATAACATTTTCTATTAGCAGTGGGTGGTAAGGGTTGGTAATTATTTCCAGGTAATTGAGGTACAACTTTACTAACGTAAATGGTTTCAATGGAAAAATTTGTAATTTTCCTTCAATACGTGATGGCAGTGACTGTTTTGCACAGGCCTGGCAGATACTGTCTTTAATAACCTCTGGAACAGAAAAATCTTGGTGTGGATCCTTACAGATATCCTTACAGATATGTAGAGTTCCTGCTACTGAAGGCACCTAGAGAGGGTGGAGGAAAAAGTGGCGTCATCCTGAAGTATGAAAATACTAGTAACAAAAAAGAGTGACTATTGTATCAAGCAACCATACAACTCACTCTATCCCAATCTGGGAGAAAGTTCTGGATGGTTACCTAGTTAACTCAGACATTGTTTTAAGATTTCCCTTAGTGGCACTGATAGGTACGGTTCAGTCTTTTCTAAATTAGATTTGTATCAGATTTTGCTGCCGAGACACTATTTCATTACTATTCCCAGTACCGTATGTATCTGTTGTAGGCTATAAAACTTAATTGTGTAATGCATTAGAGTTAAGAATGACTGGGAGAGAGTCATCCGGCATATTTTCCATTATTTGTTGTAGTCAGAAGGTATGCTGTGGATGCCTTACAGGCTGTAAGAAAGCAAATTGTTAAAGATTAAGAACTTTCTGTCTCATCAGTTCACTGCTCTGGAATCTCACCCACGTTTACTGGCAGCACTACTGCCAGTGTTCTTGGAAATGAAATGGTTTTGCTCGATTTGTTGCAAGCCACGACTTAGTCTGTTTGGGCTGAAGTTGTGTAACAAAGCTATCGGGAAGGCTGAACGCCGATGGGAAGGCCAGCGAGCAACCTGGCCTGTTCAGCAGCCGCCTCCTCGTTCTTCCCCCACTGGCTGAAGTTGAGCAAGAGTCATACGACAATAGAAAAAGGTCAGTTTTCATAAGTGATTTCCACATCAAAAGGGACTGATTGAATTTGGGATGTATCGTGACTCCACTAGGATATCTGCTTGTGCATGCACACACCCAGAGACATCCAAGCTTACGCCATGCGGGTGATGCACAGCAGGGCTGGAAGGGGGGCAGGTACTGACTGCGTTTAGGGCCAGAAGATTTCTGTCTCTGCATGGTGCAAACCAGTGTGGGGCTGCTGGGGGACGGGGGTTGAGAGGCCGCCTGTGGCCTGCCCATTCCTCCTCTGCTCCGCATCTCGCGGGTTTGAGCTGGGTTTGTTCAAATTTAATTATCCTTCTAATGACAATTATGGCATTTCTACTGAGTATGCAGGCACGTTCCTGTGCCTTTGCGTGCTCTCCAGTTGCCCAGATCTGCTTGTTGTGTATTTTCTTGGTTTTATCCATGGCTCGTGGATAATGTTTGGCAATAGTTTTCCCAATGTTTTCATAAATAGATGTGATTCAGGACTTTCTCTGGGATTTTTCCCAGTGTTGCATAGGGATACTTACTTTTAAATTTCCCCAGGCTGCTTTCTTTAGATGTATTTTTTGCAAAATTTCTTTTGCAGAAAGCAATGGCTTTCTGGTTGCAGGATCCAGGCGGGTGGCTGCTGCTGCAGCAAATCTGTTGCAGTCGCTGTTCCCTGCTCAAACTTTCCCACTGCATTTTGCTGTGGAATATGCAAGTAGGGGTACAGCAAGCAGAGGGCAGTCTAACTTTATCACTTTGTCTGCTGAAGTCGGGCAATGAGCAGAATCCTGAGCGGCAGGCTGCGAAGGGACAGCACTGCTCCTGATGTGCAGAGGTGTTCCCGGCTCCCCAGCACTTGCCTCCAGCCCTGCAGTTCCTGGACCATCCCCCCAGCACATCATACAGCTGGATTTAATTCTTCAGTTCAATTAAGTTCAGCCTGCCTTGTGCTCTTACAGCCTTCTACATGGGGTGTGTGACGAGCAGTGCTGGCATTGTTGCTCCTTTGAGCCCATGGACACCCTCTGTTCCACCTCCTTCCTTGTCACCTTGCCATTGCGCTTGTGATGGCCGGTGCAGAGGGCAGCGAGTCAATCCTCCTCCATCGGGCACGTGCACGGGGAAGCAAGAATTGCTGAGATATGCCCGATGAGCTGCTGCTACCACCTCTCCATAAAGATCTTCCTTCTTCCGCTACCTCTACTAGTGGTGTATACAGAGAATGTATACACCTTCCATGCCCATGCTAATTCAGGGAAATGCTGCGGTACAAGCTTCTGGTCCTGTGGTCAGGACATGGAGTTGGTTGGAATAGCTGTAGCGTGCCAGGCTGCATCACAAGAGTGATGTGGGAGAATTGGAGTACGTCAGGCAGGCAAAAAACTTTATATGATGAAATTGCAGCAAGTATTCAGTGTGCAGGGGTGATTCGGCCCCTGACTGAGCTTTGCCAGGGCTCGCACACAGGCTTTGTGCTGCTCAAAGCTGGTGCGGGGAGCTGCAGGGCTGGGGACCTGGCTGGCTTGGTGGGGAAAGACCCACGAGCAGAATCGTGGTGGGATAACTTGGTGGTCCTGCCCCAGGCAGCTGTTGTGAGCTCTCACAGCCCTGGCACCGCTGCCTGCCCTTGCCTCGTGTCTGTGCCACAGCTCCCTGTCCCTGGGGCGTGCTGGGGCTGGGTTTCCCCCACCGCCACCCGCACCCCTGTCACCTGCCTGTCCCCAGCCCCAAGCACATCCCAGCTGCCGTGCTCCTACCAAAAACACCTCGGTGCAGGGGATGGGTCCTGCTGCTCTGGAGCAGGGACGCAGCTGGTGCCCCTGCGGCTCCGGGGACCCGCACCTGCCTGCGCCAGCTGGGATTTTCCTCCCCTTTTGTAGCTTTAGATGTTTGGAGCAGCTTTTAAAGCTCAAGCCAATCTGGGGTAATTGAAAACTGCAATCCTACGATTTCAATCATTCATATTCTAATTATTTCCATCCGCCTTGATTTGTTTATTTACTTTTTCTGGAAAGCTCTAGTAGTGCTTAGAACAGCTTTATAGTGCTGGAAGCTCCTAGCCCCCTGCGATTTGTGGATTGCCGTGCGGACGAGGCGCAGCAAAGGCTCAGCGAGCCTCTGGAGAGCCCCGGCTGACACCGCCGAACGTTTCCTTTCCCAGCTCCGGCTGAGGCTGCAGAGCGCTCCCGGGCTTTGAATTTTTGTGTAATTAAGACTTCTCTTTAAGTGCTTGGCTGCTTCTCTCCCATGCTCTTATTTTTGCTTTTGCGTCTGGCTGCGTCTCCAGGTTCCACGTCGTATTCCCCGTGCGCTTCAGGTCCGACCCGAGGTTTTGATGACAACCCCACTGAGACGCCAGCGCTGAGCAAACTCTTCAGATGATCTCGTTTTAGGAAATCTGGCCACACACTTCAGCTTCTCCGTCACTGAGCAGACCGGCCGCACGCGGTGACGCTGATCTCTGGGCTGGGAGCACGGGGCTGCCGCGTGCTTTCCCATAAGAAGTGCCACAGTGCTCATCACCACATGCAGCCAGCTGCTGAGCAAGGACTTGAGCCAGAGCCCATTAAGGCAAAGGGGACGTTGTCTCCTGACATCAGGAGACTTCGGATGGAGCTCCGTAACGGCCTGTTATGCATAAACAATGACTTTATTCAGTGAAGGACACTGTTTTGGCTTGTAATCCTTAGAAGAGACTTCAGAAAATTATACCCAGCTTCCCCTGTTAAATGTTCCCACTTGGATTTTCATCACAGTCTCATTTAAGAAACCCATAATTATTATTGTTACTGTCTTGTTTGCCCTATTTTTTTAATGTGATTATTTTTTTGCCTTTGTTGCCAAGACCTTTGCCATAGTTTTCAGAGAAAAAAAAAAATCTCTGGAGAGTGCAAACACTTGTAGAATCTCTATCTCTGATTAATTACTTGCAATTTACGTCTTTTGAAATTAGGAAGCACATGTGGAGTGAAGTGCAACTGACCTGTACTAACCGAGGAGTCAGAACTCTTTTCAATGTTTTCCACAAATTTAGTAAGTGCTGGCCTACAGTGGTGCTGCTCAGCACCCTGCTTCTGCTCAGCTCCCTCTGGATGTGGGTTCCGGGGTCCTTGTGGATCCCTTCCAACTCGGGATGTTCTGTGACTCCATGAAAAGGTAGACCAAGGGTAGAAGATGCTCCAAGTTCAGTGGCCATCACAGCACTTCCTCTTGGCAGTGCCAGAGCCTCCATATCCCTCCTTTGCTTTATTCAAGCTCTTCCTTCATATTTTACTTTTTCCTCCTGCCCTTCAGTATGATATTATGGGTTCTCTCTGCCCTGGCATGGAGCTGCTCGGCCAAGTTCCTGTCCATGGGTCCCTGCAGGGAGAGCTGTCTGCTGCAGCCCACAATTCCCGCACAGCTTCCTCTCCTAAGGACACACGTTGAGCCACCAGGTATCATTAAGCAATGATAGGCTGTCTGTTACTTACTAAATAAAAATATTTTTCTGCATTCATGTGAAAGAAGCGTAACTACGTCACACTCCTCAAGTGGCTGAGGATATGGGGAACAGATGGGGTGAGAAACTGCAGAGGAAAACATCTAGGAGTAATTAGAGCAGTCCTTTAAGGAATCTAATTGTACAAGGCCTCTTTCCACATCAACTCTTCTGGATGAATTCTCTTCCCTCCTCTCTTCATTTGTGGGCCCGTTTTGTTCCAGTGCTGGCTCCCAGAGCCTACTTGGGGAGCTGTGCAATGGGGTCAGGCATTGCTCCCGGTGGTGGTCCCACACCCCCTGCCCTGCGAGTGCTGCCCACCTCCACCGACAGGGTTCCTGGTGTGTGTGCGGTGCTCACCGGCTTAGGGAACGCATCTTGTGTGGCCTGTGCAGCTCCTCTGGCAGCTGGTCACTGCTTCAGCAGTGCAGGGAATCAATAACGCAGTCCATCCGAGGCTAGGATAATTAACTTGTGCTTTTTTTACTTCCTAGGTTAATAAACTGAAGTGTTGGTAATTTCAAAGCGTGCCACCTCTACCGATTTCTTCCACTGGTCTGTGTGATGATCTTAAAAGGGAGTTGTATGGCCATCCAAAGGCACAATCTGGGCGTGTTCATACCCTGAAAACAAAGTTTAAGAAAATATGGATGACGGTAAGTATGATGGATGGCAACAAGTATTTATACAATTTAAATACCATCTAAGCAATACTTAACATGTCACTCAGGGATAATTTTCATGCTGCTTTCCTCACAGCTTGGCCTCTTCCAGCTTCGGCCGTGCGAGCAGCAGTGTGTGCATGGGTAGCACGGTCCTGCGGTGTCCCTGCGTGGGGCTGACACAGGTTGGCAGCCCTGAGGAGCTGCTGGTGGTGATGCACGGGCTCAGTTCAATCTGCTCCTGTGCACCACACTCGGTGTTTATCTTCTGGTTGGCTTGTTCTGTGTATGTGTGTGTGCATGTGTGTGCGGGGGAGGTATTTTAAATATATGTTTAGGGTTTCTTGTGCGTGCACAGCCAGCCATTGCCCAGCAGCAGTGCTGCTCCCCCCTCGACATGTGCCTCCTCTTCCAGCTGAATAACCTATCGGAAGAGCTTTAGAGGTCCTGGTACTGTGAGTGCTGCAGTCTGACATATTTACCCTTAGCTCGTCTTGGACATTAGTGAAGCTGGGCTGCAGCCACTTGCAGACAGAGCCGAGGCACAGGCTGCGCTTTCCAGCCCTACTGCTGAGCACATAGATTTCTACTCTTGTTGTTGACACGCTCAACCAGTATTTGCATTTCTTCTTCTGAGGATCTGTTTGCTAATGTCACTTTGGGGTAGGGCTTTTGCAAATGATCTGTTCATTTACTAATACATAAGCACACACTGCTTAGGATCCTGAACAACTATTCTGTGTCTTGAGGCTGAGGAGGGCTTATGCATACGTGAATGGGCTTTGTATTCCACAGCATTGTAAAGCTTCTGTAGCTTTAATGTCCCAATACCTGCAAGCTGCTCGTGAGGCAGAGCCTCCAGGGCTTGGCCATTGTCTGAGAAAAGCTGGGCTAATTTCTTCTGATAAGATGTTTGTAATAAATACCCTTCCAGATAATCATCTGTGGTTTGCTTTTTCAAGGTTTCTTCTATCTCAGCCACCTGATATTTTTGCTCTTTCTTTGAACTACAGGAGCATTTCTGCCTGTAAAGGGGAAAAACAAATTTATGGGGCTAACAAGTTGTGACAAGTGTTTGTAATTTGCCAGTGAATCAGTTATAATTGCAGTCATGTGCAACAGGTGACTTGGTGAACAGCAACGACGTCCATTTTCCCATTAATTTGAGAAGCTTGAAGGTCAGAGAGCAGTGGTTCTGACATGAATCCTTTTTGCTTTGGATGTAGGGAGGCTTCACACCTCTTCCATTTTGTGTGTGATACTGCTTTTGTCGATATAAATTATTTTTAAAAAAACGTAACAGAGCACTGCTTTGAAGGCTACATCAGGTTACCTGAGGGTGAGGATAGCCTTGTTGGGCCTCCGTTCTCTGTCCCCGCATCCTGTTGGCCTTGGTGCACGTCCCCACCAGGCTGCCCACGCTGCCAAACCGAGGGCGAGCTCGTGCCCTGCCTGCAGCCTGAGCGGCGCCGGGCCTGGGCAGGCCGCACCGCACAGATGAGGGTGAGGCTGGCCAGGACGTTTCTGTTCCTCCACACCAAGCCGTGTAAGGAGCCCGGCTGCCCAGGGTGAGCCATTTCTGTGCTCCCCGTGAGCCTTGGTCAAAGCTCAGCGTAGCCGGGGAAGGTGGCTGAGAAATGCAGGGCTCTGCTGCAGGCCCCTGGGGAGCCAGGCACGGGTGTGAGCGGGGACAGACCTGCTGCTCCTTGAGGGAGAGCGGGGTGGAAACTCGTGGTTGTGTCCGCATTGCTCACGCGAACTCCAAGCACTCACAACTCAGATTCCCGGACGATTAGGGTTAAGGAATTAAGGGCTTTGGGGTTGCATTTTTTGGTTATCCGGGACTCCCAGAGCCATAGGCTGAACTCTGAGTGCAGAGCAAGTCGCTCCTCTCCTCCGCCTGGTTCTCTCAGCAGCCTGACTCCTTCTGGAGCCCTCTGGAAAGCAGCCAGCAGACGGTCATTAGCCACAGCTAACGGGGAAGTGGGAATGGTGCCCTGACAGTGTCTGAGCAGCACAAGGAGCAGGAGTATCGCCACAGCGCCCTGCTCCTCCTGAAATGGCCACGGATGGGTCCCTGGGGTTTGGATGGCACTTGGCTTGTTGCTTGGTGCCCTGTGCACCACAATTGCCCCCCAAGAAGCCCTTCATCTCTAGAAAGGCAGTGATAGGTAGTTAATATGGATGCAAGAGGTTCTCATTTGGTTTTCACTTGTAATTAGTGCATACGATTTGTTTTCATTTTACTGTTATAAAAATGCAAATCTACTCTAGTTGTCCGTACTTTGGTTTGTTAACAAGATCTTTCATTTTGCTGTTCATTTTTTAAAGACAGATGAATCCCCCCCAGTTTAACGATGTTAGCGGATGCTACCAAAGTGGCGCATCGCCTGCCTGTAAGAGACCTTGATTGGTTCCCTGATTAATTAAAATGCTGTCCAGCATTCGGAGCGCGTTACCTGCCCAGCACGGCATCCCGCTTGCCTCAGTGCCATGGCAATGTCATTTCCGCAGCAGCCTTTGCTGCCGAGCCTCACTCGTAGCCACGGCAACATTCATGGATGGGTGACACCACACCGGGATGGGTGACACCATGCCAGGCAGCCCGGGGACAGGGTGGCTGCTCCCGCAGCAATTGCTGCTTTTCGGGCTCCGTTGCAGTCCAGCACATGGCTTTTTCCATGTGCTACTGAACCTACTTGCTTTAAAATTGACCAGTTCTGAAATGAAGGGCTGAGTCAGATAACGGAAATGAAATGAACGTCCTAATAAATCAGGGGGAAAAGCCTCGGTTCACTGTACTAACAAGACTTCTGGAAATTTAATTTAGTTAATTTGGCTCAGGAAAGCAGATGATTATTGAGAGGAGCTAGGCAATTTATTTGATGTTTCTGAGAGCTGGATAACTGAGTCAATGCCTCTATCTTATTTTATTTTTTTCCCTTTTGAGATTCATCATACCCTGAAACCATTCATTAGAAAAAAGTTACCCCAAAACTACATGGACAATTTGGTATTTTGGTAATGACCTAGGCTTCCCCCAGGGGGCAGCCCCCAAGGAGGCTCTACTACCTGTAGGAGGTATTGCAGACAGAAGGTGGGCTGTGCGTGAGATGGAGGGAACGACAGGGCTATACCAGAAACGGGCAGTAGCAGTACACCCTGAGACCTGGAGGTGCTACAGCGTTTGCAGTGAGATAGATGACAGATTTGTAGTCAGACAGGCGTGTTGTTTTGGAGCGCTATGTAGAGCTGATCGATCGTCATGCCTATAGACATCAATGGGATATGATGTTATTAGGCTGGCAACTTGCAGAGCTAGTAGGGTTGGTAGGAATTTTATCTACGAAGGGATTTAGGTATTAAGCCTAAAGGGCAGAATATGATTCACCTTATAAAACAAACAAACAAACCCAGCAACTTCAGTGGAAACGACCCCTGGGAGGATTTGCCGTATCTAACGGAAATGAGAAGTTCACAGGCTAAGCCTGTGCTTCTTGACCGCCTGTAATATAGCAGATATTTTCTGTCCCTAGAAATGGAGCTCAGTGGGAGCTGGAGAGAGAGCACTCCTGGGGCCGTGGGCTTCCTACAGGGGCTCAGCATCCCATGATACGCAGTCTGCTGAGTGCCACAGGGACGGGGCTCCTGGTTGTGAATGATTTTGCCGTTGCTTTTTATCCTTCTCATAGTTGAAAGATAAGAGTTTTGTTTTATTCTGGTCTGGTTCTTTGCGACTGTGTCCCCCAGGAGAGGAGAATAAGGTTTTTCTCCCCTCGCTGCCTCCAGCCTGCATCCTAGCACAGCTCATCATCCAGTGCCTCAGTGACCGTATGCTTTCTGCTCTTTTGTTCACTTTTGCATGTTCTTCCCAGAGAGCTAGCTTGGTATTTAAAAGAAGACTTTCTGATAGACCAAAACTTTGATGGGAATTTGGGCTTATCTTGTTAATTCTTGGGTTTTGGAAAATAACAAAGGGCCATTTTTATTTGAGATGCATTGGTTGGTTCAGCAGAAAATCAAAAAGCTTAATCACCAAGGCTCCTTAATCCCAGAAAGCTGATGTTTTTCTTGTTTTCTTCTTTCCTCGCTTATGCTGGTAGCTAGTCCTAATGCCAAGATATGTCCACAGCAACTAAATCTGCAGACATTTTTTTCATTTGAAGCTGTTGCTTACAAACAATTGATTTGGGTTGCATGTTCTCTATGTCTGGTTTCCAGTCCCAGTACCATGTACCAGGCAGCAAGGACTGGAACCTTCCAGATAGATATACCCATTTCTGCTCAAGAATGAGCAACCATTTAAAGAATTTTTTTTAAAAAGGCCTGGCCAAACCATGTCCCAGCCTTTGGGAGAGACAGGGGAGAGCAAGACGTGGGCACTCCAGCTGGAAGCATTCCTGGAATGTACCTTGCGCCAGCGCCGCTGCCGGCGGGGGTAAGGAGTGGGGCTGGCCCCCCAGGGACATGTGGCAACCAAAGTTTATCTTTTGGGAGCAGGAGGGAGCCTTTTCTGGCAGTTTTCTCATAGAGGGCGATATTCAGAGAGCGCTCAGAGCTTTGCTAGGCTGCCCCAGCTGAATGCGCTTGGCAGATGCTCGGTGCTGTTCTGGGGCTCAGAGGACGCGAGGTGTCTCGCTCACGGCAGAGCCAGCCCCATCCCACAGCAGCTTCACTGTGATCGGATGTGGCGCAGTAAGTATGCTGATGAGCAGAAATGCCACAGAAAAGCTACAGGGGACATGGGCAAGCAATGCGAATGCGTGGTGCTGAGGAACGTATCTGCGTGTGGCTGGGTATTTATTGTCTTGTGGTGTTATTTAGACTGTCCTTAAAATCTTTCCCACATCCCTTCTCCCTACAACTACAGGCAAGCAGGTGGTTTTTAGAGGGCTTTGAAGAAGTAACTTTGGCAGGCTGGTTTGTGAAGGACATCAATGTTGAAAATGGGATAACGTGGGAGAAATCAAAGGAGAGGGACCAGAGGTGCAGATGCAGAAGGTGGTGAGACGCAGGAGTAGCTGTGACCCCACCACGTACGTACAGACTGCATGAGTGCTGGTTTTCAAAGCAGTGGCATCTAGTTTGCAATTTCAGTTGGTGGTTAAAGGACTTGGGATGAGAATGGGCTGTGTCCCCTTGCCTGTACAATGCACGGAGCCTGAGGGTGAGCCCATGGGGCAGAAGGAGCCTGCAAAGTACATGGCTTGTGCGCATCCCCAACCATGGGGGAGGCTGGCAGGGAACGTGGGGGCTGAGCGAGCACATGATGGGCAAGACAAGCAACGTGGCCTTTTCCCTCTCTGTATTCATCTGGGAATGGGTAGCAGCATATCAAAAAGTTGTCATCATTCAGGATCCTTGCTGCAAACAGACCCCTTGTCTGCAGCACAGCAGCAAAAGGAACAAAGCGCACTGTGCTGCGCCCTTCTGCTGCATGCTGCTGCTGCTTCCCAGCCTGAGCAACCACTGCATGCCACGAACTGGGTTTACTACACACCATACACAGTTACGGTGCCTTCAGGAACTCTTCTAACGTTTCAGTTTCAGGATTGATTAGTATTCCACTGATAGGTGAATATTCAAGTGTGTGTTCGTGAAAGTCAGGAAATTCTGTGACTATGGCCACAGCAGGATTCTTTAGTTATGTAACTCAGAGGAGTATTAATTAACTCTGTGTGTCTAGAGATGTTTTTATTGTGTTTCCCCTCTGGAATAGCAGTTTTTTTTTTTTTTTTTTTTCCAAAACATGTTGCTTTTCTAGAGCTTGCTAGGAAAATGCAGGATCATCAGTATCTGTGCAGAATTCTCAACTTCCTGTCGCTTCCTAGATTTGAGTGAAATACCAGCTCAATATGAAGAGCAAAAAGACCACACAAGACCACACATTGTTTACTTTGGGCTGATTATTCACATGTTACAAGCAGCCAAGAAAGGAGACTGTTTTCCCCTAGCTCTAAAAGCATAATTCCATCAAACTAATGGCTGTCTTTGCTTTAGCAAAGCAAATAGAATCAGGACGGGGTGATATCTCCCCACTGAGATATAAATGCCGGCACATGCAAAATATATCTCCTCTGGTTTCTTCTGTCACTGCAAGTAAGCTGCCCCTGGTAACAGTAGGCAGCTATGCGTTATTAAATTTCTTTTCTTTGGTGTCATTTTTTAAAAATAAATTTGGGGACTTCATTTTGATTCCTTTAATCAATCTCTTTGTTGCATTGTCAAAGTCGCTCTTCTTTCTCTGTTCAGCGTATGACGTGGGGACAGCTTTCCGTGGATGGTGTGGCTGTGCCTCATGGGGAGCACAGCAGTGTTTCCCAGGGGGCTGCTCATTTTCTGTCCAGTTTTGATGTCCATTTTTTGCCCATAGGGTGTACCTAATCTGCACGGTATGAACCCACTGTGCTGATGATGGACATATCAGGAGAGGACTTCTGATGGGCTTTTCCTTGGGCTTTCCTTGTGCCTTGGAGCTCTTTTGAAACTTCTTTCATGCAGGAGGCAAAGTAAGGTGGTGGTGGTAGTGCTGGACTTGGGGGTTTGCATCAGTCAGGGTCTAATGGAAGATTACATCACTGGAGCTCCATCAGTTGTCCCCATGAGGCTGGATTACCTCTGCTGGTGTTAACAGAAAGAAATGAGTCTTTTCTACCAGCGAGGGAGGAAGAAATCCCGTTCTGTTAGAGCTGGCACGACCCTGCACTGCACACAGTTCTTTGCATTATGCGTTTAGAGACGAGCTGTCTGCACTCACATCTGTGGCCCCAGTGACTAATGCTGTGAAACCACACTGACTCCAAGGCTTCGTGGGGCTTTGCAAGGTCATCCTTCAGAACAGACCTCAGCCCGCTTTCAGCAATCATCTTTTGTTACTGTGTTTTATCTGGACACTAAAGGGGAAAACCAACCCTTACAGGACCAAAGGCAGGCTCCAGATGGGTTCGCTATTAGGGGCTGAGAGTTCAGCGGTGGGCTTCAGAACTTGCAGTTTTGTGCCATCCCTCCCTTGCCATGAAGAATTCCTCCTATTTGAGAAGACACGTGTGTTATTGCTGCCTCCTTTGTTCGCTTTCTTTCCTCTTTGCTATACACCTGAGTTTCATCCAGCTGCTGCTATTTGCATCCCGCATTGCTATTTGGTGCCTTTTGTTGTGGTTTCCAAAGCAGACTTTTGGAATAATAATGCAAATAACTGTTCTGAGTACTTTATGCTCTAAAAGTAAGTACAGTCAACAGATGCCAAGATGTAATAAATCAAACTGAAGTGCTGTCTTAGTTGCTTCAGCTTGAAAGGGGCTGCTGCAGAAAACGGCAGTGATGAAATCTGAACTGCATTTGCAGTCCCATGAAGATTCAGATCAACAGGGTGGAGAGCAAAAATTAATGGGGTGTGACATTTGCCTCAGCAGCTACAGCAAACGCGGAGGTTTCACAACAAAAACTCGAAGGCAGCATTAGAAACACTGATGATGGTCGGTGCCTGATGTTGTACAAAAGCCTGGGGGCCTGGGACATGAGAGGGAGAGTGCTCAACATCTGGTATCCATGTGAAAGTGAAAAATCCGGTGCGTGCTGAAGGTCACGGTGACCTGGGATGCTACGCTGACATGGCTGTGAAGTCTTACTTTGTGAACAAATTTTCCAGGACTGGAAAAAATAATACTGAATAGAAATGTGCCTTGTTCCTCTAAGACCTTACAAGCACTTTCACATCAGCTGGACCGGGTGCGTGCTACTGAGAAGTCACTAACCATCCCTTTCATTTCTGCTCTGTGCTTATTTATGGGAGGAGAGAGTGAACTTACCTCTGCGGGCTTTTTTCCTCTTCAGGAGAGATGGAAGATCACTGTGACACTTGTGCTTTATTCTTTACTGTGTGTGGTTGTGAGTTCCTAAAGGTGCAGGATTGCTTTTGTCGTAAATGTCATGATGCTCTCCCTCACTTTTTTCAACCTTTTTTTGAATACACTGAATTCAAACCTGCCCTCAAGAGCAGTATTAATAGACATTAATACGAAATTTCTCGTATATACTGGCAGGTACGTCAATCTCTAGGTAGAAAATGAGACAGAGTCTGTGCAGGAGGCCAGAGTGCTGCCTTGCACTCTCTTAGCAGTTGCTTGTCACACTCACCAAATCCCGGTGGATTCAGTGGGAGATGTGGGTACTTATCTTAGGCAGGGCTCATTTACCTAAATACTATTTAGGATAGTAATAGTCTTTACTATTTCTTGACATATGACAATTAAAAGTGAAATGTCGTGTTTTGGTCAGACTAAGGAGGAACTGGTCTTTTTGGCTTCAGAGTCAGTGATTTCCCCAATGATTAATTTTTTGTCTGCTGTTTTCTTCTCCATTCCTTCCACATGTGGTGGGTGTTGAGAGCTGTTACACATTACAGTTACACATTACATCTCCGTGCCAGTGCACGTGAAAGTTACTGGTATGTGAACCTTGCCCTGCTCATTTCACGAGGGGGCCTTCCACTCCCCTTCCTTCTTGGTTTCTGCCTATGCTTGTCAAAAAGGCCCAAAGCAAAGTGTCGGAGCCACGCTGGGCTCTGTGTGGCCAGCAGAACTGGGAAAGAGCAAGAGCAGGAGTGGCTGGATGAGGCCAGGGAGAAAGGCAATAGATAGCAGGTGGCTGCTACCAGGGAAGAAGACAGCGAGCTCCCTGCTGAAGTGAGTGCTACTTAAAACTGTTCCCAGCATGAGGGAATGCATGCTTTCCTCCTTGAACTTCGGTGATGTACAGCTAGGAACCTAGATGTTTGTCAGTGTCTCTACAAGTGTTCCCTGTTCATCATCCCAGCTTTTCCCAAATTCCTTTCTTTAATTTCTGTGGGCAGGTGACTGCTCAAGGCAAGCACGTGAAAGTTTCCAGTGTTTTTCTCGCCTCTATTTTTTATGCTTCTCAGTTAATGACATAGGCTGAATTTTTCAGAACGTGAAGAAACTTAAAATGAACAACAACAACCAAAAATATAGAATTGAGGAGAGATCTTCATGTTGTGAGCCCAGAACATAAATATTTATTTATTTATTTTATTCTTACGCCTTCATCCCCTTCATCTATTTTTTTTTTTTTTTAGAAGCCTTTAATGTCAGTGAAGGCACAAACTCTGAGCTGCCTAGAGTCAGAAACAATTCAGAAAGGGTGAACGGTCGTTCATGAAGCACCTTTCCACAGCTGGAAGAGTAAGCACTGCCTATTCATGGATGAAACAGAAATGTGTTTGGATTTGTCAAGTGGATTTCTTCTAAATACCGCTAATCAAATGTAGATTAGCTTGAATTATTTTTAATGGCATCCAAAATTTGGAATGCTGCTAACTGCTTTAAATCCAAATAGAAGCAAATGCATCCAATGCAATTAATCATATACGGTGCAACTGAATCTAGCATTTGAAATCCCAAGCAAAGAAAGCTTTTCATTTATTTTGTTCTTCATTGCAGTGCATCCAAACAATAATGGTGTTTAAAAATAAAAAGGAGAAAGAAAAGAGAAAGCATTTTCAAGTCAAACGTACCTGCTTCTTGTGTGTCACATCAAAGGTAAAATGTAAGGTAACATGAAGCATATATTTCATTTTATTGTATAGAAATACATACTGATAAAATAACTTTGTAAAATATGTCAGCTACAGGAAAGAAAATTGAGGTTGTGATGGCTGTGGACTCAGACTCTTGTATCAAGACACTGAAAAGTCTGTATTTTTTTTAGTGTAACTTTTTTGTTATTGCTATCATGAGAGTTACCTGTCTCTGCTCTGTCTGTTTCCAGTCACTCACAGCTTTCTAAATTCAGTTTATGGGTTGAAAAGAAATGTCTGTCCCCAAACACTGCAGCTCCCATAACTGATGCCTTATAGTCAGCGTTAAACTTAGTGCACGCTGTTATTCCAGACATCACTGCAATTTTCTGTTGCTTGTCATCTCTCAGGATCAGAAGCCAATTTTGCTGTAGAGATCTCTGTTGTGTGCTTGGAAGGCAATTGCAATACTCCAGGCATTAGAGGGGTAATCTCTTGCCTCTGGTAGGGTTGTGAGCACTAGGGCAAATGGCCACCTTGGCTGCGGGGTGTGTCTAAAGACATATTTGTGGTTATTGATTAAAAACTGAGAGCTTCTGCTGCTCTGGGTACAGGGAATGCCTGAGAAACTTAAGTTTTATGATATGGGGGTCTGCTCTGAAATGTGGATAAAACCTGAATTAAAGCCAAATAAACAATGAAGTTTACAAGAAGGCTGATTCATGCATCTTTTGGACTTATACCTGCACGTTGCCATCAGCGAAGACTGCGCAGTACCAAGGCAGAGCTGTAGCATTTTGCTAAGTTTTACACAGTTAATAGCTGGGTAGTGTTGCTTCCATTTGCTACCCAGGTGGTAACACAGTGTATTGTGGATGATACTAAGAAAATTGCCACCTTTCTCCAGAAATTGCTTGCACGAAGTATATCAAAGTGTCATCTATTTCTGCAGCATGAAATACAGGGAAGAGTCATGGAAAATGACAATGAACCTAGAGCTGCGTGAGAATTGCTCAGATGCCAAGCCAGCCATGGGGTAATGCTGTTGCACTTACGCACACAACAGTTATTACCTTTCCAGGTAGTGATCTGCAAATGCATCACAGCGCTGTACCCTCACAGCACGTGTAATTTGTAGGTATCATTAGGTCCATTTCACAAGTGGGTGAACGGAGGCATAGGAGTGTTAAGAGCATATAACAAACTTATAAACTTCATGCTGTAAGTGGGCTTGTTATAGAGGACACACGTGGCTCGTGTCAGGCTGCTGTGTCCTACGCTGGGAATAAGTGTATGACTTACTTGCTGGTTTTGAATGAGTTCTTTTATTCCAACACACTCATGAGGTTCACAGAAAATTGAGTTGCACAGAATTTGAAAGAAGCAGATTCTATTCCTGATTCAACGTTTGCTTTTCGTGGGGTACTACTGTTAACTTTAATGGGCTTTGACTTCAAGAAACTTTGGATCAGATCTTGAGTGAGGCATGTGTTTCGCAGCAGGGCCAGAAGGCAGCACACAAATCACAGCATGGCAGGTCTTCAAATGCAAAACAAAATCAGGGGCACAAACATCCCTTCTTGTGTCTTCCTTTATCGTGTCAAACCCAGCTCTTGATCTCTAATTTTACTTTAACTGAAATCATATATGAGAGTGGAAAATATTGATCATCTTTCCTGTCTTTCCCTCCCCTACAGTGCCTGAAAGGTCTAACCTATAACTTGGTCAATATTTGCAGGACAGAGCTCTTCCCCCTTTTTCTCCCTAGTGGTAAATTCCCAACCATTACTTCCAGTAAAAGTCCACATTCAGGAAGAAAAACCCAATCCCTCTGACTTTCCCATGTATAATTTCTTTCCATCCTATTGAACTTTGATTATTTCCAAGAATGCACGTGCTCAAAACCTCTTCAGAGTCACACTCTTGGCATATACTTACCAAATGGGCTCAGCTTCCCGTAGGAACGAGCCCTTTAATGGTTGTATCTTGTATCTTTACTCCTATTAAGTCAGTAAGTGGAAAAAGAAATATAAATGCAGCATCAGACCATGGATTATGACCGTAATGAAGGGTTAGGCTCGTATTTTCCATGGTAGCCTGCAGAGAGTTATCCAAATCTCTAAGGACACTTCATCTTGTCTTGATAATGGATTCTGTCTTTGTTCCATTTTCTGTCCATCCTCAATTTTTTATTTGGAGAAAGGATTCACATTATGCTGTCCCTTAAGCCATGTTGTGAAGAATTTCTGCCCCATGGGATGCTTTGAGCTTCAACTTTTGCGTCCTTTGGTGACGGAGGTTGCTGCCACAAAAGGCTCTCTAGGAGACAGGGACCTTGAGAAAAAAGATTTGGCTTGAGCAACAATATTGTGACCTTTTCATCGTTGGAGTGCCCATCTGTTCCTTGTCTTTATTAGTATTATTGATTTTCAAAGGTATCTGGGAAGGTGGGAGCAAAAGCGTGAGGCTTATCCTCAAAAGTTAGAGCCTAGGTTAGGAGCGACTCAAAGATGGTGAAGAGGAACACGTGAGAAGCAATTACTGAAAGTGTAAGAGACCTGAAAATGAAATTTCAGAAGTTGTGTGAGGTTTGGTCGAAAAAAAATAATCTGAAAGGAAGAAGGGAAACCTGCAACAAGAAATAGATAGTAAATTTAACTCCAAAACCAAAATTACTTCAAATCAAGCAAGGTTTTTTTTTTTTTTTTTTTTTTTTTTTTTTCTCCCATGACAGTTTTATGTTGTGCAAAATATAACTTGTAACAAAAGTAATTTTGAAACGCAGAGTTGAAAGGCGACAATTTTCATCTTTCTAGGTCTTTAGTTGTTGTTGTTTTAGATTAAAAATGTAGTTCAGGGTACAGATGGAGAAAGCTGACATGGCACCAGAACACAAGTGGCATATGTTATTCAGATGGTTATTCCCCAATGTCTTCCTATCCCTCCTCTTTATCTCTGTAAGAAGGCTCAGGGATTCCTTCCAGCACTTTTTAAAATTAAACCATTTTTCAGCATCATGGCCTAACAGATGGAGAAGAGTTGTTGTCATCAGCTAGTCAAAGTAAATATAGTTGCAAAGAGTTTTCAGCAACAGCTATGCATAATTATGCAATTCAGTCTTCTTTCCATTGGACTTCAGGGGATTGCATGCATGTACGGATGTACCTGGCAAGTCTTCCTGTGTCCTTGTTGGGTGCTGCAGTTCACCTGGGTGTCTTTGTACAGAGCTTCACCTACATGCCTTGGAGCAAATAAGAGACCCTATTTGCACCTGCAGAAGAGATGGTCCACCTGCTGCTCTGCTGGCTCACCTGTGGGAGCTCAGGGGTGTTGGTGCGTCGGGATGTCTGAGATTGCTGCTCGCGTTCAGGTGGGTGATGGCCTGTATCCTCTGTGTAATACTGGTAGCAGCAGTAGCTTTATTTCTTCTTGTTCTCAGGATCGCACAGCTTCAGAGATGTTTTACTGGGATGTTATAGTCAGAGAGAAGGAATTCGTGCTGAGTGGAATTTCACTGACCCAGCAATCTCGGGTGTTTCCTCACCATTCTCTGAATGTCCTGCATAGAAGGGTGTTACTAAAAACCTGATGCATTGCCTTAAGTTTCTCAAATTCCAAACTTCTGGAGCCAAATAGGGGAGTATATGGCAACAAATACACTCTTTGGGAAAGTATCTATTGCATGGAGCTGAGAAAGAGGTGAAATAAAACTTCTCAAAGTTAGCCAGAAAATCCAGAGGCTTGCTCTGGGTTGTGCTTCAGCCCACCAGTTCATCTGCTCTTGCTGCCTGCTCAGTAATTTGTCAGAAACAGGGAAGAAGTATCCAGACTTGGCAAGCTGGTGCTGCAGACAGATTTTGTCAGATGAAATCCCAATAGACACTAGTCCAACATCAACAGCTCCTGAGCTATCACATGGGAATGTGCAGGGAGATAAAACCAACATCCTAAAGGGCGGATCCTCTATTTTAAGGGGCAGAGAAGGGAATCTGGCTAATGTATTTTTTTTTCTTTTCTCTATGGAGTTTTTCAGAGAAACAATGGAAAATCCTGGTTCCAACAGATAGAATTCTGTCTTTTCTTGAATTCTTAACTTCATTTAAAGTGGCTTAACTGCTCTCCCTTGCTTTTTCCTACATGTTAAGAGAGGTTAAGCCTAGCTGCCTTTACCTCAGAGGGACTGTGAGGGCAGAGTCTGGAAAAGAATTTGCCATCTATGCAAAGAATTCACAAGTGACTAGTGGGGTGGGGGGAACTCAAAAAAAAAAAAAACAGCACCCAAAACCAACAAACCAGACCTACCATCGGGAAACTCCAGCACCAGTCAACTGTTTTCTGGAAGTGGAGTGTCCTGTTACATAAACATCCTTGAAGCTTTGCAGAAGGGGTGACATTCACATTACATATGTGGGGCCTGACTAATTGGGTTTTGTGTGTGAAGAATGGGGATGGAGAGGGATAAGGAAGTGAAATCCCCAAGGTGCAAGCAGGGCCTCCTTCTTCCCATGGCCTATACTGTTGCTTACGTGTTGAAAAGGGTCTCAGCGCCTCCTGTACCACGGAGCCGATGTGGGAACGCTGCACATCCCAGTCTGCATCCCAGCTCTGCCCTCTGCAGCAGGCCGGGGAGCCCAGGGTGTGCTGCTCAGCCCCGCAGGAGGCTGCAGTGGGTACAGCAGTGACTCATGGAGCAGAAGCGACTCACCTCTGCCCAGAAGTGGTTAACGTCCCGTCACACTAAAATCCACATTAACTCCACGGTCCTGTCCGATTTATGCATAAGGAGCAGGCCGGCTGTGAAATTGCTGCCTCCTACAAACGGAGGGAGGAGGGAGCTGCTAACTCGCAGTTGCCCTCTGGAGGAGGCTGTGTCTTTCCACTGATGATGTGAGGAACCAAAACCCCATCAATGCTGCTTGGATGCCTGAAGTGGGATGGCACCAGCAACCCCCCCCATCCTCCAGACCTCCCTGCAGACCCAGCGCCCTGTTCTCCACAGCCCTGTGCCCCACGCAGAGTGGATCTGCAGCGTGAGACCCAAGTCACCACTTTGTTCTGTGCACGCTTGGCAAGGCTCTGTCACCAGTCCCAGGCAAAGAAAATAACCTGTTTCCTCCCTTGTCTCCTCAGGGAAAACTGTGTGCATAGCAGGCATGTAAATGACATGAAAGAAGCCACTATAAAACCCAAATGCATATTTTCTATAATTTATGACCAGCACAGGATAATGGCTTGCTGGTTTTTCCTGCTGCACAGTAGCTCCCGGGGCAGCAGGTCACACTTAGCAGTTGGGATGGCAGTGAAAGGAACAGATTTGGAAGGTGAAAGAGCCGGTGCTGAGCTGGTTAGGAAAGAGTAAAATCTGAATTCCCAACTCTTTTTCTTTTCACAGCTGTTAAGAGTTCAGTGGGTTGAACTGCAATCCTTCAAGTTCATCTGTTGACTCCAACACAAAACTATTATAAACTGTGCCTCTAAAACACGTGATGAAACATTTCTTGAGAGCTATTTATTCCAACTGCAGCAGAGGAAAGTTTTCAGAGCACCCGGCATTTGGGAGAGGAAAGGTCTCCTGAGCTTTGCAAAGGGAGGAATTATTTGCATACCGACGTAAGTTGCTTTTTGATTTTTTCCTGCACCATTCAGTAAAATAACACTTATAAGCTTTCTCCCCCTATGGAAACATGGTCAAATAGTACAAAACTATGTTTAAGTGCCTGGCAGACTCTTTCTATTTAGTTTTCTTTTTTCTTTATTTATGTGGATTGGGGGATTTATACTTCAGAATATTACTTACTATGGTTTAATATAAGTGTCTTATTTCCCTCTGATGTTCTCTTTATCTGGGTATCAGTTCATTCGGTTACAATATTACTGCAGAGGTATGACAGACAGCAAGCTTCAATCAGGTGTGTCCTGCAAGCCTGCAGTAACAAGTAATAAAGAATAGCTTGGGGGTATATTTCTTTAGATGTTTCTTTAAATCTTTGATCTGAAGTTTGATCTCTGTATCCACACCAATTCTCCCTCAGGCTTTAGCTGTGGTAATACGGTTTCCATGCTGAAGATGGACCATGCAAACGTGACCTCAGCCATGCTTAATGCTGAATCCCGCAACACAGAGAAGAACAACAGCAATGAGTATTTCTACATCCTGATCGTCATGTCTTTCTATGGGATCTTCCTGATAGGGATAATGCTGGGCTACATGAAATCCAAAAGAAAAGAGAGGAAGTCGAACTTGCTTCTGCTCTACAAAGATGAGGAGAGAGAATGGGGGGAAGCTGTGAAACCTCTACCAACCATATCGGGGCTGAAGTCTGTGCAGATCCCCATGATGCTGAACATGCTGCAGGAGAGCATGGTGCCATCCCTGTCCTGTGCCATCTGCTCGATGGAAGGCAGCAGCGTGAGCTCCGAGTCCTCGTCCCCAGACGTGCACTTCACCATCCAGGAGGAAGTGCTGGATGCTGAGCTGGGGGAAGTGTCAGAAACACTCCTCAACGAGAGCAGCGAGGGCTCCGCAGAAAACATCCACAAGAACTCCTAGCACCTGCCGGGCTCCCTTGGTCAGCAGCTGAAGCATGAGTGGAGCTCCCACTAAGAACTTGTGGTTCAACTTTCCTGCTCTCCAGTAACTCCACCAGTATCTGTGCCCTGGGGCCCGAGGCTTTCCTGAGAGCTAGCAGGACAAGGAAGCAGTGGTACCAAGCTCCAAAATGTAACTTGCACATAATTGGGATGCTTAATGTTATTTTCTCCATTATTATTTCCTACAATAAGAGCTAAGAACAAGGAGGATATATATACATACATATATATTTTCTGATGAGGTAACTATTCCTGGCATATCTCTGCATATTTCAGAATTCTGAAAATATCTGGGAAATGTTTAGAGAAGTTACCCTAGCACAAGAACCTGGCTGTAAAAGATGATGGTGATGCTCATTCACACAAAACTGTGATAGACTAGAATTAATTTTACTTTTTTTTTCTTTTTTTTTTCTTCCTATAACAAACTACACCCAACAGCAGATTTGTTCAATGGCCTCAAAGGCTGAAACTTTGTTGATGCTGGTGTTGAAGGAAGATTGATGCATGGCTGGAGATTGACTTTAGGCACAGAAAGAATGAAAGAGGGGAACAAAAGAGGAAAGGAGACTCTGTATTTCCAGGACGTTTGTAAAGCCTAGGTTCAGATCCATGCCACTACATCTGTCTTTGCTTAAGTTGTACCTGTGCTGGCTGGTTCATGTATGCCAACTTCTGCTGCAATCCACCTATTGACTCAGCTAATAGTAGGATTTTTTTTTCTTTTGTATTTTTTAAAGACATGTATATTTGATCACTAAAGGCAAAGATCTATAAGTTTAAATAAAAATAAAAATCAAAAGATCTTTGTTACAAGGTGCAAGATCTAGAAAGGCTTGAACAAATGCTGCTCTTTTACATCCCTTGAAAAATGGGTGGAATTCGGAATAGAATTTAACCCAATGGGGGTGAAATCCTGGCCCTACTGAAGTCACCAGCAACATCCTACTGACTTTAGGGGACAGGCACAAGATTTTGTGCTTCTCTGTTGTAGTCATATTCTCCATCTGAGGTCAGTAAAACTGTGCCCATTTACATCACTAAATAATCTGGCCTTTCTGCTCTATTTAAGCCAGTGTAGATAAACATTGCATTATGTCTTTTTTTTTTTTTTTCCATCTTGCATGTGACACATGCATTTCTCTAAAGTCATTAGTAACTAGTTTTTAAAACTACCACAAACTTCCCCCCCTAATTTAATGGTACTGTGGTTTTTCAAATGCTTGTGAACTTAGTTACTAAATTATTGCACTGTTAAAGGAAGTAATGTTAATATTGTAGCAATGTATGGTTATTTCAATCATACTTTATATTTTATAATAACTTATTAGTATGTTTGGATTAATTCTGAAGCATGAGGGCTAAAGAGCCTGAATCTACAGTGTTGCACAGCAGAAACGCTTGCAAAATGTCTCCAGATATTTCCTGTGTTAAAATAGCTCTGTGATTTATCCACTGGCATTAGAGCTTGAGAGACAGCTTGAAAAATGAGTGCTGAAGAGCAGGAACAAGCTGAGGCGAGAGTCTGCTGTCTGCCTGCCGTTTCGTTTCGGAGGGAGAGAGGTGCTTGGCTGGAAGGGCTGATGCGGTGTGATGATCCTGCAGAGGTGCCCCCAGGCCGCAGAACAAAGGCTCCATTGTGCTCGGAAGGGGCCTGATCCAGTTCAGCCTGAAGCCAGCGGGAGTTTTTCCATTGACTTCAGTGAACTTTGGATCAGACCATATAAAGCTTTTTGGTAGATTTACTCCAAAAGGGGCTGTTTTAAGTTTTGAAAGAAGCCAAATTCAGTTTGGCACCTTGCCTGGAATCACTTGAATCCTGAAACTTTCCAAACGAGACTGACATGCGTGAGTTGTCACATTTTCCATTGCTTTCTCCTTCATCCTCCTACTTTGGTATAGATGTATTTGTATCTGTAAAAACCTGATGTATATAATTCCTAACATTGAGTTGTATATAATTGTCTCATGTATTTAAGGTTTATTGTTTCTACTGGCACTAATTTTTATTTAAATAAAGAAACACATTCCCTGGAAAAGTGTCCGTGTTTGTTCACAATTTCAAATAGATTTCAAGAAATGGGACTGAGCAAAATCGCTACAGGATCTTTTTCTTAGCCTCTTTGGAAAGGACTCCTTGTGTTTGGCAGCACCGCAGCATTGCAGGATGGTCACAGGCTGGGCTGGGCACTCCTGTGCTACCCAGGCTCTGTGCTGGGCAAATTCCTTGCTCCCAGCTCCTGCCCACGTGCAGGCAGGGCTGCAGTGATGCTGAATCTTCTTGCAGAGACCTGAGACCTGGGGCTACTGCCTACCCATTGAAGAGGCTGGCAAAACTGACAAGCTCCTGTGAAAGCTTTTTTTTTTTTTTTTTTTCTTCACTGTAGCAAATTGCGTGGGATAGGGTTGAGGTTACTGCAAGTATCTGACATGGGTTGTTGTTCCCACTGACTTCCAGTACTTGGCCGTGGTACGTAGCTGGCTTTGCCACAAGCTGTGACCACGGGTCTCACTGCTGCTCTGTCATTTCCAGCAGCAGGGACAGGGGAGGATTCAGGATTCTGGCTCCCAGCGAAGGGCGGAAGTGTTTAGAGGCAACTTTGCACTTCCCTATCTCCTCCAAGCTGTGACAGTATGGATGGGGTCACAGGCACTGGCTGAGACCTACTTGCATGGGGGGAATTTTAGACTGCTTCAAAAATCATGTTGTTATAAGGTTATATCTGCTCACTTTCCCACAAAACCTGTTCCCTTGTACTCTGCTCTCCTCACTCCCTCCCTATCAAATCATTCTGGAGCCTGCTCAAAAGCTTCTGTGGACGTAAAGCTACCCATCAGCTATGCAAGCAGCAGTGTAATCTCCTGGGACATCCACCATGTCCTGGAAAAGCAGGTCAGTAATGCTGCATCTTCCACATGTACCCACGCGGCTCAGTGTTTCCATTGCCACAACAATGAATCAAACCGTGTCTGACAGCACTGGTGATAAGAAGGAAAAACAGAGGAAAATGTAAATTACAGCTCCACTTTGTGGATCAAAAAGCTACGTTATTCCAGCAGTTTCTTGTGTTAAATTCCCTGCTACAAAGGGAAACACCATTTGCTTTGGGGTCTATTTACACTGAAGCGAGCTGGTAAGCATGAACTTGTGACCACCATGTCGTGGACTGCTATGGAGCTATCCTTGGCCTGTGGGGCTCAGAGAGCATATGTGATAGTTGGGCATGTATCCATTTACTAGGGCATTTCTCTTTGCCCAAATAAGTATTCTGATGGCACTAGGGGAAAAAAAAAAAAAAAAAAAAAAAAAAAAAGGCTTTAAAAGTTAATTTGCATGTGCAACTGAGTGTAATGATGTCTTGAAGACAGCCTGGTGTCCAAGGCTGTCAGGTCGTTAGTGCTCTGAAATAGAAGAAACATTGCTAGCCTTGAAAAGCTATGGACAGAAAGATGAAAATTGCTCCCATTAAGCTTGTCTCAAAATCTGCTTGGCTACTAAGGAGAAAAAGGTGGTAATAACCTTTCTTTTTTTTTTCATTCTCAAAAATAATAGACATTTGCAGTGTGCTTCAGTAAGTTAAACCAGATTCACAGCTAATAGATCTTCTCTTGAAGGCAATGATAATTGATTGTAATTGAACTGAATTGGGATGGTTTTACTTTTACAAATGCACTTTCTTGAAAGAACACAGCAATTAGGCTCCCACTTCCTGGTAGTGCTGTGCCTCAAACACTTGCTGGAATAGATAACACATACCTCCTTTGATAGACCAGGAAACGTTGGCCACGTGTGGCAGACTCGTGTGGTTTATTTCCAGGACCTACTGTAAATACAAACCCTAGCTTTCAAGATCATTGCTTTGGAGTCTGTGATGGTAGCTGGCTGATTTTCAGTCCCAAAACCCACCAGCGGATGCCATACAGCTGTGCCTGTGAGGTTACTCATTCAACAGCTCAAACCTGCTGAATAATTGATGTGGAAATGCAGAACCTCCCCCTTCCCCGTGCACAAGGCCAGGGAAAGAGTTAAGCAGGGAGGGAAGGTTAACGAAGTGGAGAAGACTTCACTTTCCCAGGGCTGGAGTGCAAGTCACAGACCGTGGTAAGTGAGGCCAGGAGCCTCCTGTGTTTCATCTCAACTCAAAACCTCTCTCCCCAGCTTGGCCCTCTCGCAGTGGGCTCCCCTAGATCTGTCTCTTTCTCATACATGCGCCCACACCTACCCAAACAATCAAATCAATTCTCACAGGGTTGGAAAGGAAGGAAGCAGATAAACTGTTACTGTCATCTCCAAGTGCTGAGTGATTGAAGTTGGACAAGAGTAGGTGTATTGCTCAAGGACAAGGAGCACACAAGTCCCCAAATGTGAGTGTCAGTTACTTTTATCACATCCATTTAATCTTGGAGAAGATTAAACCACCCAGCTTTAATTTTCATCTCAGTATTTCCAAACCTCACAAAGGATGAAGATGGCCAAAGGGGGTGCAGAGCAGTACACTCAATTGTGCCAGGTACAATTGTGCCAAAGCTGGACCAAGCTCTCCCATGGCTGTTGACTTGCTCTTGTGTTATAATATTTTTGGACCTTGTTGTTCTAGTGGGAAGATTATTTATGTTCATGGTTGCATTTTAGATTTAGAATTTTTGGATCTGAGAAGAAAAAAAAAACAAACAACATTGTTTAAGCTATTGTTTTTTAAAACACTGATCATATTTGTCTGTGTATTTGGTTTATTTGATTTTGTATTCTTTCCATTTTTATGTACCGCTGCAGTTCCTACTGCACACAGCCAAAATAGCTGCAAGATAAGCCTTTTTGTATATTAGCCCTTAAGTATATTGACACTTCTGTATCCATCTCAACAAAAGGAAGAAAATGAAAAATAACACAAATAATACCAAATCAATGCGAACCATGAGCACCAGTTTTCAAGTGGATTTTGTTTGTTTGCTTGTTTGTTTTGGTTTGGTTTGTTGGGCTTTGGTGGGGTTTTAGTTGATATGAGGCCAGGTTAGACTGAGGCTTTTCGCTGTCTCAACAAGTGACTAAGAGAAGGAGGCGATATGGTATATATTACAAGCTGCTTTCCCATCCCTTTTCCTGAGTAACCTGTTTAATTATCCTGTGATTCACTTGTTTATCAGATAATGCTACTTAAATTCCTGGCTGTGAGAATATGATGTGTTCTTGATAGACACGAAATGCCTGCGATTCTCAGATGAAAGAAATGATATAAATAAATAAATCTGCCCACGTAGGAACAATGAACTTTTTTGCCCTCCTTAATACCATTAGATGCTAAAGTAACCACTGGCAACAAATGATGCTTGCTAGCATCTCTGACTGTCTGGAAGTGTGCAGCTCATCCCACTGGGTCTGCTTAGGTCAGCAGGAGCCATGGAGCAGGGCTTTTTTGCTTCACTGACACGAGAGAAGAGGTGCCAGTGCACAGGACAGCAGCCCGAGATATGAAAGACCAATTTCAGATCCCTTCCCTCCTCCAGGTTCACTGTGGTACTCTGGAAAATTGCTTGCTTTGGCTAATATTCTCCTTTATAAACTTTACAGAAGAGCACCTCTTTGCTGCCTAAGGCTGATGTAAAATAACTGCGTTGAGAATCTCAGGGTGCTGAGCTCTGACAGAAAGGGAGACAAGACAGATGACTTGTTTCTCTTTTCACTCAGAGAAGGAACCACAAAATACAAAGAACTTCCTCTGGCATGACCGCCAGCTGTTCAGCTGGGGCCAGCAGTTGATGTCTCCATCCCCTGCAGCTTACCTCCAAATGCAAGCCTGCTCTGGTGCTGCTCCCCAGCCTAGCCCTCCCTGGGACAGCTGTGTCTCATCCCAGCAATGAAAATATTAGCTGCACAGCACAGGCAAGAGGATGTGAGACACTCAATGTTCACAAGGGATTCTGAATTCCATCCTAGAGAATACACAAAAGACCAGTCTTTCCTTCTCTTTAGGAAGAAATGTAAACTGTGTGCCTCTAAGGATGGATATCCCCCTGCTCGCTCTCTCTCCTCAGAACACGATAACCTGATCAAGGTCTCCTGTAAAATGGAAGAATGAAAAGAACTGCTGATTATTTTTTAATAAGAGGTATGGAGCTACAGAGTAGCAGATAGATTATATATGAATTTTAGACAAGCCCCAGTGTTGTATCTTTCAAGACTTTAGTGGAGCATCATCTCATCCTTTTCCTTCCAGATACATAATGCCACAAAATGAACCACTGCTATTGCCACTCCTGCCAGCAACAGCAGGCTAATGAGTGTCATTAACTGCTTTCCAGCCTGATGGCATTGTGCTCCTGCTGCACAGGGAAGCAGGGAACACTCTTGACGCTTATGGCAGCAGGCAGCGGTGCTGGCACTGCTAAAAGCCCAACACCACCTGGATGCTCCTCCAGAAGTGACTTTCCACACACAGCCCTGCAAGAGAAAGCTGTGGGAAGTCTTGGGTTGTACATGTGTGCTGTGATTGTTGATTTTTATCAGCTGCATAGCATTTTACTCTAGAGGATGCTGATGATGACCTTTATATTTCTGTTGACTTTGGTTAAATGGGTGAATGTCATCTAAGAAATGACAGTGGGGCTCATGGGTGCTGTGATGGTAGCACCTACCCATATTTACTGAGGAACTGCTCATCATGCTTTCACCAAAGGAAGAGCAGCAACAGCTCTGTCAAGTGCTTTCACTTGGGGTCAAGCTGATGAGTGTTAAACATAATTAACTTCAGTCACATCTAATTAAGTACTCTATGGACAGGATGTGTACCTCAAATTTTCACTGTGATTTTTTTTTTTTGTCTGATATTCATTAAGCTGTTATAAATCAATGTGAATGAAAGACTGGATGAAAAGGATTGAGCAACTTGTGTCTGCTGAGAGTCATTGCTGGTGAGATGAAAATGGCTGCTGACACAACTCAGCATCATAATGGTCACTGTGCTGCAGTGGCAAGAAAAAATATTGCTTTTGAGCTGGCTGCTCAAGGTTTTTACTGCTTCAGGTGGGCTAAAGGTGCTATATTTTGTGTTTGGGTGAATATTTACAGTTACACATTACTATTGTATTAAGGCTTATGGAGGGCATTGGAAATATCATGTTTTGGTAGTGAAAAGATCTTTTTTTTTTTCCAAAGTTTCTCTTCCATGACCTTTTGTTTGTCCTGTGAAGCACTATTATCAGTAAAAAGCAAGAACATAATGTTCATGTGGAATAGGCAGATTAAAGGTGCAAGATTAAAAGCATCCTGTATAGGAATATTTGTGAGATACATGTATGCCAGGGAAGGATTACAGACATAAGAATTTGGAGGAAAATGACGAGGCTCCTTTTGTCCTTGTGTTTATGTCTAGACAGAAAGTGATTTTTCCCTCTTTCTCTGTTGATAACTGTGCCAGTTTGAACTGGGAAAGGCCAATAAAAAGAATTCTGTCTGTATGCCCCTGATGTACCTGTTGTCTTCCTCTCACTACCATTTTTCTGTAGGGCTGTAGCCCAGGGATTTTTTTTTTTGATTGATTTTTTTTTTTTTTTTTTCAGCCCTATCCTTATCTTCTTTTTCTTTTCTGCATTGAAGACAGCTTATGGCAGTCAAGTCAGGTCGAGCATGACTTTTTCTCTTCCTTGGCACTTCTAATGCTGACTGCTACCACCTCTTCTGAGTGGCGTGGAACGTGCTTTCCTAACATCTACATGCAATTCACATGCTGACATATGGTTAACATCAATTTTATAGGGGCCTGGAAGCACAAGTGATTGTGTTAACTTTTCCTGTTATAAAGTGGGGCCCAGAACTTGTTACTTCTACTGTGGGTCACCAGTTCAAATGCAAACCCAGGACAGGACTAGCCAAGCTTGATGTGGGGATTTACTGGTTTTTGCAATGCTGTCTCTGTGAGACTGGTACCCTCAGCACACCGAAAGGAGGCAGTTTGAAGATAAAGAGGAGACATTTTATGCTTCAGCCTGCAAAAGCAACAGATAGCATCTGAATTGGGCAATATGAGTTAGGTAGTGAAACCACTGACCTCCATGCCAGGTCTGGTGGACTGGCAGAGCCATGATGAGCACTGACTGTCCTCACCTGGGATCTGCTCACCAAGGCACAGTCCCAGTACTACTGCTCGCAAAAGGCTCCCAGGCTCCTGAGCTCTGAACGTTGTCCCTGTGCCATCAGGGTGGCAATTTCATGCAGCAAATGACCAGTCCCTTCCTTTCACTAACTCTTATTTTGGAGAGGTGGATTTTGTTCTCATGAATGTTACCTGCAAAGTGGCATTACAGTTCAGGGAGGTCGGGGGCAGGCTCCAGGTAGTATTTAGGGAAGATAACCCTGCATGCCCCTCAAACCCAAGCCAGGAAGTTGTCTTGTAAAAACAATGTCACTCCCTTTCACTTTTTTTGTTGTTCCTTCTGAGCTCTGGAAACACGCACTTTATTGCTACACAGCAACTTCCCTGAACTCTATCTGGGAGATTAATGGTTTATTGAAGAACAGGCAGGATTTAGATTGTCATCAAGAGACTCATAAAAGTAAGCATGTAAAAAGTGTTATGGAAACAGAGCATGGCCCCTTGGAGTTTTCAAGGATGGAAGCTGGACTGTATGCATGCCCTGCATCCAGCTCCTGCGCCCCTTTGCTGGGGCACACGTGGAACAGCAGTAGGAGTCATTATTTGTCCTGGAAATTAATGGGTCCCTTGTGATGTCATTTGCTTTAAATGCACCTTTGCACACAAGCTGATTTTTTTTCCAGGCTAGCTGCTGATTTGTGTGTGTGTGTCATACGTCACTGGGAGCACATTAATGGCAGTCAGGAACATTTCTTTTGGAATCCTCACAGATATCCCTAGTGATCCAATTTGAAGCACTGCCTGGAAAATGATTAACTCCTCTCTTTGGTCTATAAGGGATAGGATTACACAAATCTGCTCCGCTGCTTCGGGCCACAGCCAACTCATTCCTGTAGACATCCTCATGTTCCCCTCCAGAGACCCATGCTTTTAAGGAGTCTTGCACGTAAGCTATTGTTGCATCTGAAGGCCAAACTGTTCCATCTAAACCCTAGTCCATAAAAGTCACTGTGCTACAAAGCCCTAGGGAAAGACTGGGTTGCAAGCAGCCAGCAAGACAGGGAAAACAGCACCATGCTCTAATGTCAGCTACCCACATTAGCCTTGTTTCCCTCTTCTCCTGATCTTTCCATGTTATTGGTGACATTATTTGTGTGTGTAAATAATGACTTCACGTATACCCAAAGTGCTATGAGATTAAGTATGCAGGAACTGGCTTATTTTGCAAGTGCATAGTTGCTGTCGCTGCTCCCCTAATTTTGAAGATTGCCTGAAATTCACTATTTCCCCATGCAGTCACTGGATGTGCGTGTTAAAGCACAATGGGATGAGTTGGAGAACCCATGCTGAGTTGTAAAGTCACAGCTAATGTGTTTAGGAAGCGGTTTCTTTGGTTAAATGTTTAAAATAGAAGCTCTGAAGACTTGTTAGGACAGCTCATCCTTGCACACATAACTGCTTGCCCCAATTCCTTCCATCTAGCGTCTTCCAGCCCAGTGCTCTGGTTTCCATGGAGTCCCCTGTTCTCCCCAGAACTACCTGCGTTTCATAGGTCTCTTCTTGTATAGAATAGTAGAAATAAAATTAAAGTAGTAAAACAAATCTTAATTTGTTAACTTTGTATATTTGTCAACTTGATAAATGTGGGGTTTGTTCTTGGCTTGTCTTGCTGGAGGGTTTCTCCTATGAACTGCTGAGTGTTTTGCCAGCTGTTAGGGTGCTCTGCAACGTGATGCCATCCTTAGTCACTCGTTTCTTCTCTCACACGTTTTTCCTTGCCTTCAGTCACAGACTTCCCCAAAGGGTGGTTAATACCATAGCTTGTTTTAGTGTACCTTTCACATATGCTTTTTTTTCCCCTTCAGTTTTCTTCCTGCTTTGCCCTGGCACAGTGGTGCCACACCAACACCATGGCCCTTCCCTGTGCAGGGCAGGCAGGGGGCTCTTGGGGCACCCCAGCACCCCTTCTGACCCCAACAGGGGTTAACCTGTTGGGAATTAAAACTTAACTATTGCAGAAATAGGGCAGACATGTCCTGGCCTTCTGGTTGCCCTCATATGGTGTTTCTATGTGGCCTTCCAGACATATTCCTTATAGGCATGGAGCAACTGAAAGGTATTGGAAAGCATTCTCTTAATTATGCCACTAAACTTCCAGAAGGAACTGTAAGGTGATGAAAAACAAACAAACAAAAAATGAAATGAGAATTACTGCCTCTGGACAAGGTACAGCTTGGTGCAGGGCTGCAAGTGCTGCACAGACCTTAAAGTGCTACTGGGGCCTAGGAGGGAGATTTTCACTGGGGGGTTGTTCCAGTGGGATTTTGGGCTGAGGACATCCCAGTGCCTCCACCTAAGGCCTTTTGCGCTGGGGGGGCCCATGTATGGTGGCAGGCTGGTTGTGGCAGTGGCTGCCTCCATGCGTGGCTGAGGGGAAGGTCCTGCCAGGCCAGGCCAGGATGGCCCGGTGGGTGCCAGGCAGGCCCTTAACTACCAGGCTCACAACAAGAGCAATACACTTGTGATTTTCTTCATAATTTCACCTCTCGGGTGCCATTGCTTGCAGCTTTACAGTTTTTAATGCCCCCTGAGGCATGTTATTACTCCCCAGCAAGCGTGGCATGGTACACTTTATTGCTTAATTACGTATCCCCCATCTGAGTAAATCCTCCAGTTGCTAGGCTTGTCAAGCCCTATTTAACTGATAATATTTGCCATCCAGCTCTGAAAAGCCTGGTGAACGATGCACTGAGTGCATCCAATGGATGTTTTATCATTGCTGTGTCTTTAATGCAAATAGCTCTGATGTCTGCTTGTACTTTACAAAGCTTAATTTTGTAGGATAAAAAACAACATGGAGATGCTTAGCCAACACTTCTCCCTCTTACCATGTTGTACTACCTGTTGGCCATGTCCATGGAGGTGGAGAAGAGACGTGGATGGTTTGTGGTAGAGATCATAGCTATGACCTCAAGCACGTGGCAATTGAAAGCTGTTCTTTCCCACAGGCTGAAGTCTCCTTCAACTTTGCCTTGTTGATATTTGTGAACCTCTAATTAGGTGCCCTTTCGTTTTGCTTTGTGTCTGAGGATGATACCATGTCATCCTCTATTCTCAGGAGTTTTAATATTTCCAGTGACTTATGAAAAGGGCAATTCTGTCAGGCGTTTTGTGACCTTTAATTTGGGAGAATGTTGTTCTTGAGGATGACTGTGGTCATTTTGTCTGCTGTGTTACTTGCAGTGATAAGTTTGCAATGATGGTCACTCTAGAAAACCAAATGACAGCTTTATAAGTGTGGACTAATGAATCCCAAAGTGAGTTCCTTTCTATCTAAGCTGTATAAAAATAAAACTTTATCTTCTTATGTTTGCTGATGTTTAAATGCATACAGTGAGGTACTCCATATGAGCCGAATGGTCTGCAAAGCAAGGAAAAAATGCTGGCGATTAAGAAGTTTGGGAAAATGGTATTTAGGTCATCCTGGAACTATTTATGAATTCAGGTCAAATTCTCTAACCAGTTACTCCTGGGATTTATTTTTGTCTTGACAGTCATTGTTCCCTTTTATTTAGCTCAGTAGTTAACGCATTTGGCCAGAAACTGGGAATCCCTGAGTCAATTCCAATCTGTGGTTGGGTGGAGCTGGATAATCCAATTCCACTGAATTAACAGTGCTGTTGAGTGTCTTAGGAAGAAAGGGCAGTACACTCGCAATTTCTCCCATTGGACCTATGTCCTTACAGTATAGACTATGTTTTTCCTGAGCCAGAGAACAAAATATGACAAATACTCTCTAGCCCAGTGGTTAGCAAATACATATAGGCAACAATATACTGGATTTTAATTCCTGCTCCAATGACTGTAACTTGTATAAAGTTGCACACTAACATCAAGACACTCTAAGATTTTGCTATCCTGAACCCCGGCAGCCAGGCATATCTCATCTGATATGAGATGTAGATACCTTCAGGACTTGATAGAAATCAGCTTGCATCTTCTTGGATGTAATCAGGAAATCACATATCCTATCCTTTCTCTTCTTTCCCTGTTTACGAGAAGCAAATGTTTTACTGAAGCAGCTCTGTTTCAAGTCAAAGCCATTTTGGTTTTGCTTACTTTTGAGGAAACGCCAACTTACTTAAACTTTGTAAATCATTTTTTGACTAAAAGCAGTTACTGTCATGAATCTGTCAAGGTGGGGCCTCATTTTCTAGCTCCTAAAGGGAGGGATAAAAAAAAAAGCTGCTCTTATCTTACAGAACTTGCAGTCTAGGAGAGGAGATGTGGTAAACAGAGAGGTGGGACAGCGTGATCTAGTTATGTGGTTTGGGTGACAAGGGTCACATTGGCCATGGACTGTAGGTAGGTCTTAGTCATGTGGCACCTCTGTCAATATTTAAAACAATTTGAAGACAATAATTGTATCTCACTCATTGCTTTAATGTGATTGTTAAAGGTGCTGCTAGCTACAAACTTTTCTAGTGCAAGCATAAAGGAAATATTCATCTCATTGACAGAAAGAGCCATGTGACCTCCCCTGCTCTTCTTGGTCTGTCCTGTGTGTAGAAGAAAAGGTGGAGCTAGGATGATATTTATTTTTCCAAGAAGAAACCAGTCTCTCTTTAAATCTCTTTGGGTTTTTCCATCCAATTTATAAATGACATGTTATTTTACTGCACCCTTAACTGGAAACAGACCTAAGAGTTTTGATGAGAACACGTTTTGTCTTTTTCTTAGTAGCTGCTAGTACTGAGTAAGGTGCAATGGACAGAATGTCAGAGAAAAATCCTATGAAACATCAACTATTAAACTTAGGCTTTGGGGCCAGTTTGGGAAAGAGAGTTTGGCCTCACAATTTTGCTCAATTCTCTTACAGGTCTACTTTTACTGGGAAAAATAAAAATTCTTTCAGAAAAGTCAGGAAGGATGAAAATATAGGACATAATGTATAAGAAGGCTTGAACTTCAGAAGTGGGGAGCAATGTGAGAGAAATAGGAAAGCTCTCAGTTTATAACATGCTGCTTTGTTTTGAGGTTTCCTACACAAGCGCTGACTCCTTCTAGCTTGTGGAACCTGAAGTGATCAGGACAGGGGCCTTCCTGGTTTGGATAGGGGCTTGGACATCTTGGCGTGAGACTTAGAAATATCTCAGTCTTTCATCAAGTCAAGTATGATCACTAGAGAAACTGGGAGGCTGAATCAGAGCCAACAGACAGCCTACAGTTTAAACAAACAGCCCCCTGCTCTCCACAGTTAAGAACAGACAGAGGTTGTCTGTATGTGTCAGGAATAAAATCATTTTATCCCCACTGCATACAGTGTGACACATCTGTACTAGACATAAAAAAAAAAAAAAAGTGAAACAGTTCATTAAGCTACTAAGATGTCCCAGAGCTCATCAGTTTGAGTATTTTGCATATGAACATCTTAAAGGGAACTATTACACAGTTTTTACCTTAGTGGAAGTAGCAGGTACCTAGCCATTCTGTATGCATGCAGTTGTCTGCCTGAATTTCACCTAGCAATTGGTGTTTACTATTTGCTACCTCAGATCTGTTGCAAGTTGATGCTCAGCCATTGAACTATTCCTGTGTACGTTAGGAGTTGTTGATACTTGAAGGGCAATATGTAATGTACTGGCTTTGCATCTGTAAATGAATATGTGACTTGCTTTACTTGCTAGTTGACAGAAGTTGTGGGAGCCAGGATAATCAGCAGTTCCTGGATTTCTCTGTAAACAAACAGAGGCAAGAGAAAAACAGCAGCTTGCATGGAGACATTTTCATAAATCTAGTGAGCAAAACCACAGGATTTGTTGCATGAGCTGCCAGGCCACTGCCAGGCCCTGATCCTGTGGCACTACAGAAGTGTGGAAGCTCACTAAATGCATTTACCTGCTGCACAGCTGATGTTCCTGTCTGCCTAAAAGTACACATAAGTCATTGACATCTGCATCGCTACTCAAAGGACAATTTTAAGGGGAATCTGTCTCAACAGAAGCATTGAGACATAAAGCTCAGAGACAGTACTAACAAATGAGATCTCCTTTTACTTCCCAGAGGCCACAAGTGCTTTTCTCCCTTCAGGGCCTCCAGGGCACTAATCACCATTAATCTCCCCAGCCTGCCTCTCCTGCAGCCTCCTCCACCCCTGCCCATGGCCCAGGGGCTACCTCCTGCCCAGGCTGGGGCCACTGGTCCCTGTACAGCTGCGGGTTGAGCTCCCTGTGCTCTGTTCTGGGTTTCGCGCAGCCAGAACCAGCTGTGAGGACCATGTCTCTGTGGTGAGGCCCCAGGTGTGCCTGGTCAGGGCCATTTAAGGCCCTGAGGCCTTCTCCCACAATTTTCTTCCTTGTTCTCAGAACATGGAAGGGAGGAAGGCATCTTTAGTGCAGCTCCTGTAGCTGGAAGGTATGTTTTTGGTTCTTTCTCACATCTCTTGTTGGCAAAGTTTTCTGCCTCTTTGTGGACCGGAATATCCCATTGCACTAAGAAAGCAGTCAGGCTCTTCCACTCAAGGAATTTGTTAGTGTTGTGAGGTGTATTACAGCATCTAAGAAGGTAAAAATGCACCTCTGCTTAACAAGAACTTTGCAGATCCCCAGGACTGCTGAGCTTTCGGGATAATTGTCTATAGATGATTGTGATGCATCAGGAAAATGTGCTTAGAGAGGATCAAGCCAGGGAGCCCAAGGAGATTGCAGAACTCAAATTTTGCTGCTGACTTCTCTGGGGTGGCTGAGAAGTTTCTAGTGTTTTGCATAGCTGCAGAAAAGCTGTGCTATGAGTCACTGTGTTCAAACACTGTATTCAGCCGTTCATCCCACATTTTTGCTGGGTGACCTATGGATCCGTGTGTGGGCGTGTTATGTGGTGTGTATCCCCAGCTGTGCCCAGTTCACAGAGGATGTGTGCATATGGGATGCATTTGCTTGAGAGCCTGGTGTTTTAGCAGGAAGAACTCATACTTTTGTGCTTTGGAGGTCAGTGTTTCAATCCTTGGTTGGTCCAAAATGTCTCATGATGGTGCACTTGGAGCTCTGAGGTTTGCTTCAGATGAGTAGTGAAGTGCAGGGCAAGGGGGAGCAGGAGGCAGACCTGCAGATGCCACAACGGGCTCAACAACCCTGCTGCCACAACTGGCTCTATGCCAAGTCTAGTTTCAAGAAATCCAAGATAAACTTTTTTCTTTGTTTTCTTTTCATTTCTAGAAAGCTAGAAAGATGTGCTGATTGTAAGTCCCTTTAGCTAATAACCCCTGCTATCATCACTTAACCTAGAGAGAGGCTTTGCATATAAATATTTTAATAATCTGTAAATGAATATTAAAAGTTCTAAGAAGAAAATGTAGTGAAAGGTGTTAAAATCTTTCATGCTCTTCAGTAAACTTGGCTTATGCGTGTTTGTACACTCATCTATATCTATGTATGGTCACACAGTTCAGGAACAAAACCTCTGTTTTTAGCAGGAAAGATTGTGCCAAAAACCTGGAGGGTGATTTGAGAACAAAGGTGGTAAGTGAGGTGTGCTGCTTTGTTCTGATATTTCATGTGGAACATAAATGTCTCTGTGAGAATGGCAGAATGTGGCAGAGTACAAATTTTTGGGGTCTCTGGTATATATTGTCTTTGGAGGTGTTGAAAGTAAGTCTTCTGGAATACAGACAGCTGAGACACCAAGACATAGCAAACTGAAGATGGAAAGAATGCATAGGTTTATTTTCAATGACCCATTCTTTGAGAGCCACGGTATATTAATGGACCCTTCCCGTTGCTTTGCTTCCCAGGCTTTTGTGCTGCTTGCTATCTCAGCAGCAGACTAGAGGGAGAAATTGCAGTCATCATCAGTGGATTGGCCTTTGGGCACTGGTTTTCTAATATTGCTGGAGATGTATGAAGAGTTCTCTGAAAACCACTGCCAGAGCATAATTAATACCTGGGGATCTGCCTGTGAAAAGCAATGTGTAGGCAGAGACCGAGACTTAGGATCTATTGAAATACTGGCAAAAGATGCTCAAGGAAATGTGGAAACGCACTAAAAATTTCCCATATCTCTTTTTCATTTAAGTCATGATGATGGCAATTATGCTCAAAGTTCACATTGTCTTCCTTTCTATTTGTTGTTTGTGTTGCCATAACACTGGAGCAGTATGTGGAGGTAAAAGGAAAAGGATGTATTGCTATTGCTGGTGGGAGCATGAGTGGTGCCACCACATTCCCTCCAGTTCTTGCAGGCAGGAGAGCCATGGCTTTGTGCAGGTGTAAGCTGGCATCAAAATGTGCCAGAGACAATTTGGTCTCTGGCTGAGAAAGATGCTAGACAAGAAATATCAGGATGCTGAGGGACTACTCTGGGCAAGCATTACTCTGTGCTTCCTCTGCTTTTATTCTATTCCTTGTGTATCCATTGTAGGTTATTCTTGGAGATACTGTGCTACAAAGCTTTTATGGTCAAATCAAATAATAACCATTCTTATCTTCTTAAGCTGTACAGGCATAGTTTATCTGTGGGGAAAAAAAAAACTACTTACACAGAAAAAAGCTTATTTAAAATACTTACAATGTCTTGATCCACTATTTTATTACTAATGTTGTAAGCAGCTAAAATTTCTTGGATAATCACATTATGGTATTAGACTTGCATTTTAAAGGAATTACTCTCTGCCGGTGCAGTCTGCATCCTTCTATTCAGCAAAAGTGGAAGGGAACCTTTATCTTCATGCTACCTCTAAGCTGAGCAGAACTTGGTGGCTGAAATTTTTGAGTCGATGTGCTAGCTGCTTGGTGTGTCCCAGCACCACTGCAAGCTGTGGAACACTGTGGGGTCCTCTAGGAAAGCTGTCAGGTGAGCAGCGGGGTTGAATTCAGAGAGCTGTGGCCTCTCCAGCCTTTGGAACCCCCCAGCAGTTTATCGTTCTGTGGATATTAAAGGTGCAATGCAGGCGGGACAGCTGACTGCCCTGTGTAACCACAAAGAAGGATCTGGGAAGGGCTGCTCGAAGTGGTATTCACTGTGGTAGCCTCAGGGTTTATGCCATAGGTCCCTAGTGTACTGCTAGGAGTACTGTTTAGTACTCCTAAATTGTCCTAAAGCCAGTGATTATGAAATTGCTCTGCTCACGTGCAGCAATCCTGAAGAATCCAATTTGCTGGGTCTGTTAAGGGCAGTGCTGGTAGTTACGTGGATCTGACAAAGACCACATTTCCCTCTTCTTATGGGATGGGATTAGATTGCTGCACACGAGTAGCAAAGCAGGCTCTTTAGATGCTCGGTGCTTGTGGAGGGCAATCAGGCTGGCTGTGCACAGTGGAAGGGACCTTTCTGACCCGTTGGGTACATGACTATGGATGCAAGGACCCCACATGCTTTTATAATGTCTCTCATGTTCTCCATCAGTAAGTGGGACTGACTCCAGATCCTTGATATACAAGGTTGATATTGAGAGTGATTTTCATTCAGTTTCCCAGCTATTCACCTTCTCCAGTGTTAGGGAGCACTAACATCTGTTTTCTTCAGCTACTCAGTATTGAACATAGCTCAGACCTACCAGGTCTTAAAGATGTAGATCTGAAATTAAAATTCTGTTTCAATCCCAAAGCATCACAAATCTGAATTCCAGTCTGTTCAAGCTCCTTACACTTCTATCATTTCTGTGCCCTTTGTGAAATCCTTTGGTTTATTTAATTCTTGATAATGACCCATGTGGCCTGATTATGCAGTCACATCACAGACCACATTTCCATGTATGTATAGAAATTATGTCCAACTGACCTGCGTTGTGTGATTTGTGTATCCTGAGGCAAAGCTGCACTTCTGTATTTCATTGCTATATCTTAAAGGTTCTTGTAACTTAATGTCTACCTGACTTTTTCTTGATTGAGCAGAAAGTCTGAGCAAACATAATAACAACAAAAAAAGCCCAACCATTAGCTTTACCTTTCAGTGTGGACAAGGAGAGTGTGTTAAAAGATGCAGAGATGCTGCTGCCTCCTTCTTTCCTTGGTACGGATGCTGCTCTTAGGATTCCTAGTTCCTGCTGCCTCTTTAAAATCATCTCTGCTGGTGGTTGTTTTTTTTTTTTTCTTTTTTTTTCTTTGATTATATGATGACCTAGGGACTTGATTAAATGCCCAAAGAGAAACTAAAGACCATTCAAGTCGGCCAAGACTGGATTTGTAGGTGTTTATATGCCTTAGTTCAACAGGAATTAAGCACTCTAACAATGTGAAGGTCTGAATGTTCGTGCTAGTGAAAGGAGCCGGCTGATGCTTTTTATATCTCCAGGTTGGAATAGAAAGGCATTCTGAGTTTTCCCTGGCTCGCTCTGTTCCTGGCCTGACTGCCGATTTCCCATGGGAGCAGCAGAGAAATGTGTTGTGCAAGCGAGGGGAGCACACGGTGCTGGGAGAGCGAGCGGCTCGCCAGTTCACGGCGAAGCAGTCCCAGAAGAGCTGCCGGGTGGCAGCAGTTCAGGTTGTTGGAGTGCCTGGAGCTTTGAACGTGAGCCTTCTGCTCTCGGGGCCTGGCGTGCAAGTGCAGCAAGGAGTACAGTGTGGTTGGCGTGTGGCTCTCTGTTCTCTGGTTGTTGTCTTTTACAGCTCTTCTGGTAGAGGAGGTGGGATGTCAGTGTTGAGCCACTGTAGATGAAGATGTTTTGTGAACCCTTGTATGAAGCAACTTATTTGGGACTTCAGGTTTTAGAAACCCACCAGGGAGGAAGAAGATGTGTGTATGAACTTGTGGAGGAGATAAGGTGCTCTCTAAGCAGCAGAGAAGATTTAAGGTATTTACCACGAGGCAGCTGCTTTTAAGTATATGTACATGCCTTGTAGGGTGGGAAATACTAGCCTCCAATTCAGTGATATTTACATTTTAAAAAATTCTTTTTCCTGTAATGAACTGCCTGGCTGCCTTTCCCCTGGAGCTCTCTCTGTGTTCGGTGTCTGAATTGGTGATGTGGGTAAGATCAAATTCAACCTGACAAAATAAGTCAGGGGATGTGAAATCCTTCCTTTCCCTAGCTTTCTCTGTAGGGAAACAAATGTCACTTCAGCTTAGTGGAAAGTTATTTTGCTATGGATTGAGACTTTAGATTTAGCAAAATTGCACAAAGCTTTCTACATCTGGAGATGGGTTTTTGGATTATTTTTTTTTCTTGCATGGATCTGCTTGGGATCCTTATGATGTGATTTATTAAGAGGGGATTATTTGGTGCTGTGAACTAATTCTTTCCTGGCAGTCACCGTCTGAGAAGACTTGGCATCCCTGGCCACAGGACTGGGCAGAGCAGGGGTGCTCGAAAGTGGTTTTGCTTTGTGCAAGAGCACTACGACATTCAGAGAACAAATATCTTAAGGTAAAAACCCAATCTCTTTGCTTCTAGATGCCTAACTATTACATTAGATGGGTTGTCCTTGTTAGCTTTGTTTTCTTTCTTTCATGTAAAGACAGAGCTAAGGGCCATGTCTGTCCAGGAGGCACATGATGGCTATCAGAGTAAAGGATACAACTAGAATGTCAGCTAAATGTCAGAAACAACACTAAAACATGATGTTAAACTGGAGAACGAGTTTCTTTGGTTACTGGTTGGGAAAATGGGGGCCATAACAGGAGCTGCTCCTTTTAATTAAAATTCTGCAACAAAGCACAGCTGTTGCTCTGGTTGGGCTAGCTCTTTCTATTCAAAATGCATCTACTAAGCAAAGAAGCAATCTTGAGATGTGATTGTAAGAAGAAAGAATTTAAATGAAAAAGAGATGGAGGTGGAAAGAACGTGGCATCAGGAAAAGAAAGATTCCTGTGGGAACAGCTCAATGTTGTTTTTTGTCTGAAATAACCCTCGTTATAAAACCTTGAAAAACCTTGCTTTCATATTGTAACATTTATATTGCAACATAAACTTATTTAGACATGAAAATGTGTGGTCTTTGGCTTTGCTGTGTTGTTTTAGGTAACATACCACTTAAGCTTAGCAGCCTTTTAAAAACAAACAAAAAGCCCAAGGACAAAGCAGTTCATAGCTTGTTTTCCTTTGGAAAGGTGTTCTGCACGATCCTGAGGTTTTTTGCTGCTTTGATCTTCTCCTTAGTCACAAGTAATGTGACAGTACCAGGTCTTGCTTATAGTTAAATGCAGTGTTTAGTCTTCAAACCTTTACAGCACGTAGGACCAGCAAAAAGTTTTTTTAGCCAGCTTGGAAACTTCTGGTGAATTATAAACGGTGTCAGCATTAATATTGGTGTGTGACAGGAAAGATCTTGACTCCTTCCAAATTTGGCATTTACACTTGTAAGGTTAACACAGCCCTTTAATTACGTGATACCTCAGGATGGCTCCAAGCCCTCTTTGTGAATCCACTGAATCCTTTTCTGCAGGACACTCGCTGTGCTTTCTCGGGTGTGTGCAGGGTGCTGAGCTATTTCTCACAGAGGTTTTGCAACACTCAAATGGAGATGGCAACAGGAGCTTTTGGAACAAACTGATAAAATATTTTTCTTTTTATTTTTTTGTCAAGGCCGAATAGTATAGTGCTGGTGTTCTGAAGGAATTCAAATATGCATCAGCTCGGAATTTTCATAATATGACTTTAATCAGCCTTGGTGCCAAAGGAATAGCAAGTAACAAATGGATGCTGGTTCTTAAATGGATCTGGGAAGCCCTAGATGGATAAGGATGGCTTTTTATGGGGAGAACTGGTAGCAGTTACGATTTAAAAAAAAAAAAAAAGTAGAATTAGTAGTCATGGATTCACTGAGAAGTTCACACAGCACAACACAAAAACTATGCCTCACATCTATCATGTTTTTGTAAGGTACTAGTAATTAAGTGGGTAAGTCCGTCTGTCTTAGATTGGAGTACTGCAATTTCTATAACAACACAAACCAAAAACAACCAACCTTCTCTCCTTCCCCCCCAATAATTCCTCACTGAGGTGGAGATGAGAGTAAAACTAATTTTTCACTGTGATAGTAATAAAATAAAAAAGGGGAAAAAAAAATAAAACTGTTAGGAACAATACCAGGAGGATAAAAGTGAAAGCATCATCATGCCAATAACTTCGTGGCTTGTTGATGTCTTGCTTGGTCCATGTGGTTTTGGTTCACTCATTCTATTTAGAGTGTTCAGAAGCTTACATAAAGTTGTAGGAAGTGCTGACATGCAATTCTTAAACCCAGAAAAGATATGATATGAATTATAGGGTGGGAAAGGCAGATTGTAGCAGTTCATAAAACCAGAGGAGGTATGGAAAAGGTGACTAGTGAAGGCATATTTGATATTTCTCATGACATGAGAATTATAAGTACATAACAAAACAATCAATTGGCAAGGTTAAAACAAACAAAAAACTTACTTTTTCCATAGAAACATAACTAAATGGTGGCATGCCTTGCCACAGGATGTTTTGAAAACCGAACGATTCAAACCATGATTAAAAAAATGGAGGAGAAAGCCACAAAGGACTCCTGAGTGCAAATTTGTAGATACAGTCTCTGGCTGAGGAAGTTCAGAGCTGGGAGGATACACTAGGGAAATATCTTTGTGTACTTGTGCTGCTTGTATACTTTCTCTAGGCATCCCAGCTGCTGGGAAGGGGAATCAGTAAAATAGATGGGTCTTTGACCTGGCCCTGGATGTGCACGTCGCTGGGGAAGCTCCCTGGTATATTCCAGGGAAGCCTCCATCCTCCTCCAGATGTTAGCCCTGTGAAAGTCTGACTCATGTGGATATATGTAGGGATGGGTGAGCAAAGCCATTTGTGCTCGCTCTTACAAGACTGTCCTCTACCCAGTCTCTTTGTGCATCAGGACAAGAAAAAAAAATAAAAATAAAATTAAATTAAAAAAGGCAGCACATCTCGCCTCTTGTTTTCTTATTATAATGTGATAAAATAGAAAAAGACTAAAGACTGGTGGAATTTCCTTTAGCCCAGTACCTGCACACCCAGCCCGTTCATGTCTCAGTTTGCTCCTGCAGTAACCTACCTTGTTGAGTGAGAGTGCAGCCAGCTGGTTTCCCATTTGTTTATCCCCAAACTACAGATTCTCTGAGACGGATCATCCAGGAGTTATGCTCACCTTGTCAAAAAGACTTGCACACCAAATGTGCCAAAAACTTGTGTCTTAATAATAAACTACTAACCAAAGGCTAAGCAAGATATTTCAGTTGTTTATGGCGCTGCTGTCATAGCCAGTATAATTTGAGAGGGGTATTTTGGTGGGCGGTTAGGCTTTTGTTTTAATAGGGGAAGTTAATTCCCATGTGTTCCAGAAACAGATGAAGAGAGCTTTCTCAGACTTTCCAGAAAAAGTTCTGCTCCAGTAACCAAAAATAGAAAATTTAAGCAAAAAAAAGCATTGTTTGAGCAAAGTTAAGCATGGGTGCACGCGGGGATTTTGCAGTCTTCATGTAATGAGTTTTTTAGAGACGACAGCACCGTGTAGCAAAGTGGAGGCTTCTGAGAGTCTGTGACTTCTATTACTTCCATGCACGCTATTGGCAACTAGTTATGCAGCTTAATTTAGGCAGGTGACTAATTAGTCTGACAGCTTTTTATCCCTGACTTGAGGAATACCACATGAGTAAAAGTTAATTTCCTGAAAAGCCCTAATAATATTAAAATATTCCAGCTTCAAAGTGAATGAATCCAAGTTGCACGGTTGGATGCCATATGGAAAACGTTTAAGTTGGTAGCTTAAAACTCATCCATGCTCTGGTCAGAAACTCAATGAACAGCTGTGAAAATCAAAAACAGATGAGTAATTGGATTTGTTATCTGTGGGAATAGAATGCAATAGGTGGCTTTAATTTTCTGTACATTTGAACACTCAGCATGACGCTGATAGGAATGCAGGAAAGGCAATGAGCAGGGGTTTTAATGAGCGTGGCTGGGAGATGCTGGGAACTTCAGGCAGGTGTTAACCAAGAAGCCTGATGGTACCATCCACTGCAGGAATCATCTGGCTTAGCAATGAAAGGCTCTGCTTACCAGCTCCCAAGTGAAATTATATTTGGGGACTTACAGGGAAATGAATTGAGCAGGTTTTTCTTTCTGAAGCAAGCCAAGCTTTGAAAATTTTTACTTTCTATAGTTTTTGTTTATACAGCACTTCTCACTGATTATTGGGCAGGGTTTTGTAAAGGATGATGCATATTTTAGAGGATATCTAAATTGCAGGTTGCTTTTTCTCCAGGAGGGTGCATTTAAGGTGTGAAACTTCTGCTGTATCCTGAAACGCTGTCTGCATCCAAGTGTGCCTTGGGGGAAAACAGGCAGCCCTTTTCCTCCTAGCTGCATGCTGGAGGGTAAAGGAAAGATTTTGGTCTCCTTTGCTTTTGTCCAGTTGTATGTCTTAAAATCAAGAGCTGCAGCCCTTGATTTGTTGCTGCTGTGCTTTGTGGCTCTTCCTCTTGTATCTGCATGCATGAAAGGGTGAGCAGGCACCTCTCCAAGGCTGGAAATGGTGACTGACTTGTAATTATGCTTTACCTGCAAGCAAACACAGGGCTGCAAGAGAGCTGGCAAAAGGCCATTTTCAGTCCTGTGACCTAGGGACTGCGTGAAAGGTGAACACGTTTCCCAGCAAAAAGCCTCTCATTGCATATTCCTTGCTCCCCAACCATTGCACATACTGTCTTATCAGGCTCTTGTTGAGATGCCTCAACCCAAGTTTGTGTTTCAAATATTTTCTGACTTTATCTCAACCATCCATGAGTTTGAGGTGTATTTTAGTAAGAGTTATGTTTGCCAACTCTTGCTCTGTTTTTTTTTTTTTTTGTTGTTGTTTGTTTGTTTGTTTGTTTGTTTGTTTCTGGCAAGGGTAGAGAGCTAAGCTGTGCACTGTATCTCTGCTATAGTATTCATAGTTTAAATCAAAATGTAGTCTCCTTACCGTGTATTTCTGGCAATAGGACTCACTCGAGAAAATCCTGTGTGTTATGACTTTGTTTGTGAAATGGAAAAGTGGTGCTTTAGGGAACTTCACTTGAATAGAGGCAGTCACTCGGAGAGGCGCTGCACCCACCCTGCAGCACGGGTCCAGCTGGGCTGTGGGTTTTCTGAGGTGCTTGGAAGAACAAAGGATTTGGCCCCAAACACTTGGGGCTTTGCTCAAATTTCTGAGTGCTCTAGTGTGAGAAAGCTCACAGGGTGGGAACGAAGCTGTAATTGTCCTTGAGGGCCATAATAATCCTAATTATTTTTATTTTATTCTCCAGTGAGGCCTGGTGGTCAAGCAGCTGTCTTGGGGCTTGGAAGAGATGTGTGGGTTGGCACTTCTCAAGCGGGATTTGGTGGGGCTGTGATGGGATGTGGCTCAGGGCTAGCTGGTTGTGGACAGCTAGAAAGCCTGCTGCCAACTTATCTGAGGAAAGCGCAGGCTGTCTGCTGTACTGCAGTGTTTTTTCCAAAATTAGGGTTGTGTTCCCTTTCTCCTAGTTAAGATTTCATTCTTTGTTCATTGACCAAAGATGCTCATGAATTACAAGTGCTGAGCTAGTTCAGGGATCTAGAGCTTTTGTGGCCCGCCCTTGTGTGATTTCCAAGATTTTTTGGCTGGTATCTTGTACTGCTCTATTTGTTTACACCAAAACACTCCGGAACTTTGTTTGTTTGGACTCCACCAAAGAGATGGCAAAAACAGCTTCTGGCTCCGTGCTGTATGAGTTACTGTTTGTGTATACAAGACGGTAACCTTTGAAATATGCTGGTTTTGCTACTGCTGAGGACCTCTTGGAAAAGGCTCCTTTCTATATAAAGGCATGCGTGCACACCTACCCCTCCTGCAAAGAAAATCAGTGAGCCCAGAGAAAGCAAGGGTGCAGCCATCACAGAGGGGTAGGAAGAGGTGTTCTCACCAGGCTGGAGGGGGCTGGCTGGCAGCCCTGGTCATAAGCAATGCTTTTGAACGCAGAAAAGAGAACCCGTGCAAACTTAATTTCTGCTTAGAGAATTCATCTCCTGATTTTTTTATTTTTATTTTTTGATAAAATCTGTGAATTCGTATTTAATTCTCCAAAGAGAACCAGGTACCCACTTAAATGTGGTGCCAGTGGAATCTATTAGTCTCATAGAAGATGAGGCATATTTATTTTCTTGCAAGTACATTGAATCAGAGAAAGGCGCTGTAACAAAGCTCATATCTCACTTTGCCTATTCACCCTTATGGTAAGAACTTGCTTGATAAATACCAAGCATGTATAAATAAAAGGAGGAAGGCCTTTCTTGATTTATTAGGCATCGCTTTGTGTTAGGAAAGCTTGTTGACTCTTCCCCAATAAATGATATTTGTCCATGTATCTATCGATTCTGTTATTTATTGTATATCTTACTGGCCTTTTACTGAATGCTTTTACAAAGATTTGTGATCTGTTCGCTGCCCGCGCTCCTCTGCAAGCGCAGGAGATTTACGTGACGAGTTCCTCACCATAGTAGCTCAGCAAAACCTCACGTTAGAGTTTCCTTGGGTGGATACTCCGGTCTTGGCAATTTATTGCTGTTCCCTTTCCAGTGATGGGAAAAGGCTGCCTCTTTAACACCTCGGGTTGAGACAGCGGCTCAGACTTGCTGCTGGGGAAAGCTGGCTTAGAGAGCGAACCTGCCTGACCCCTCCGTACTGAGCACTCATGGAAAGAATTCGTTAGCTTTTCTGAAACGACTTATCTTCTGAGCTGTTTATATCTCTGTGATTTGTTGGACTCAGAAACTCTGGCAGGCTCCTGGCTTTGAGTATGTTTGAAAAAGTTTTTATTAGTCCTCTTTATACCTATAGCAAGTTGTACTTTATGCCAACGAGGAAAAGATTTTAATGTGTTTTTACTTTTAACTTGGCAGAACTCATTCCTTTTTCTCTTTTCTCCATCTGGCTATGTCTTCCATATCTTGAAATATCATTTTTTTAAACTTCTAATAGCAGTCCTTACTCAGATGTTTAACCATGCTGTCTGTCATCTTATTGTTACTTTTGGAGTCTTTTTTTTGTCATGTGGCTGTGAGCTGAGGGCCTTTATGTGGTATTTTTGAATAACCTCTGCTGCATGCCATCATCATACTCTTAGAGCTGTTCTTTTGAATTTTAACTATTTCTGTTATTCTGTAACTTCCTTTATAAACTTTAACATTCCCGTGGTGTAAATTTGAGGTGCTCTGTCTCATAATGAGAGCTTAGAATTGATTATATTCTGGTCACCAAATATCAGTTTTTCTGTGATTAAGCTTGTGCTGATTTATGAATCACTTTTAATGAGTTTTCTGAGGTTATTTAAGAGGTAGTTTCTTCATTTATTTAAAGTCTATTTCAGGAAAAAAAAAAAAAAAAATCTGAGTCATGCCACTAATGAGTTTTATCCAGCCAATGTATGGGTAGCTGAAGTTTCCCATCCTTGCCGGCCTTTGCAGCCTCTCTAATCCTCATTACCATTCTGTAGTCACTTTGCCATCCTGACTGGGTTCTATCTACACTTTAGTTGGATGCTGTAGGCAAAGTCTACGTAGGAATGGATTTTTCTAACTAGAAATACCCTGTGGTGTGGATGGAAGCATCAATTTTTTTTTATTTCTAGAACTGTTGAAAATATTGCAACCTCCTCCTCCAGGAAGATTTATTGTTGTCCCTCAAAAACATGTGACTTGGTATTATCTCCCAAAATGCTTCTGGAATATAATACCCTGCTTTAAATACAATTGATATTGCAGATCATTTTTGAAGTGTTGGAGCTGACTTTTATATCTGCAAAAGCAAAAAATAATAATTAAAAATCTCATATTGGAAAATGCCTGAACTTTCTCAAAGCTCAGATCAATGGGTTGAAGCTAACCCCATCTCCATTGGGACAGTTCTGCTAGTATTTATCAGTTAAAGCAGAAATAGAGTATCTTTAGTGCAGAAAATGAAAGGCACTTTAGAAAGCCACAATTAGCTGCTTGTTTTGTGATCTCTGGCAAATGGCTCCTACTGGAGAGGCTGCTGCAAACAAAGGCCAATTTGCTCACTGACTTTCTAGTGTAGAATAACTAATTTACATCATTCAGCAGAGCTGAAAGCAGCTGATGTTATTAGGAAGAAGGAGAAGTAAACAACTGGCGTGAAATGAATTGACCAGTGTCCTTTGCCAGGGATAACTAGACTGAACTTTGACACTTCTCAGGCAGAATTACAGCGATAGTAATGCGCGTTGCATAATGAACTAACATACTGTGCAAACACGAAAAGCGCCTAGCTTTTATGGTAGAGATGGTGTAGCTGAACAGTTCCTTATTCTTCAATTTTCTGCCAACTTGGAAGGGCACATAATTTTGTATTATGTATACTCTCTGAAGTAGGCTCCAGGAATAACATCTTCAGATACTGCTTTCATGATTTTCTGCCTGGGACTTGCATGTAAAATAGTTTGATAATATACTGTGGTGATCCTGTACCCGATGGCCATCACATATCCAACAGTTAAATGAGAGGAGCAGTGTTTGAACTATGGCAATAGTCTAATGGCAATAAGCAACAGATTAAGAACACAGCATGTGAAGAAATCCCAGCCTACCAGAAGTAGGAATATAGGGGCCCTCATTTAAATCCAGAGACCCACCCAACCCTTATCCTGTCAGTGACAGTGACTGAAAATGGATGAATGTGAAGAGTGAAAGAGCAAATAAACACCTACGGTTTCCCTGCAAGTACTCCCCCAGGTCCTGCAAGTACTCCCCCAGGCTCCCACCGTTTGCAGCTCAGAGACTAGCTGGGCAAGACAGAGCTTCTGTGTATTGAGTAACCTTCAGTAAATCTCCTTCATGAACTTGTGCAGTTTTTCTTAAACACTTGTAAACTTCTAACACCTGCAGCATCCCATAATGGAGTTTCTCTGCTTAACTATTCTTCACGTGAAGAATAGTTTTCTTTTTGTTTAATCTGCGGAGGAAAACCCTGAGATTTATTTCCAGAACTGTGACCCCCCCAACAGCAATATGGCTAGATCCAAGCCAGAGTCCTGAAATTCCAGAGCAGAGGGGTGTTGTGGGGACTGCATACGTATGCTTAACGTGATGCTGGAACGGGGAACAAGATCGGCACCTTCTGTGTGTTGGGAAAGCATCGTGTAGCCTTTGATCACAGGATGGCTGAGGTTGGAAGGGGCCTTTGGAGTTCACCTGCTCCATCCCCCTGCTCAGGCAGGGGCACCTACAGCTGGCTGCTTGCACCTTGTCCAGACGGTTTTTGAAGATCTATAAGAAAGGAGACCGCATGTCATCTCTGGGCAACCTCTGCCAGTGCTCGGCCACACACGCAGTGCAGAAGTGCTTCGTGATGCTCTGACAACCTCTTGTGTTCCAGTTTGTGCCGACTTCCTCTTGTCCTGCTGGTGGGCACCACTGGGTTACCCCCAGACCCACACTTTGCCGTCCAGAAGAGCAGAAAGTAGTCAGTGTATTTGCAGTTATTGCTCTGAAACTCTGCAGGGCGTTCCAGGGAGGTCAGCCTGCCCATGAGATTGGGACCTGGCCTGTGGCACGGCTCTGCAGGATGCAACACAGCCTAGTGAGGTTGTAGACGTGAGGCAAGCACGTTATGTACACCCAGAAATGGGAAGAAGACAAGGAGGAATATTTTGATATTGTTGTGAATTAGAGTGGTCATCAAAATTCTGGATGGTGATAAATCAGTATAGTCTGCAGACTTGGAAGCTGGTTTTGTGTGTGCCTTCTCTTCTGTTTTCTGACTTGTGATTACCTCCTTTGTTGATGTTTGTGCAGTAGGCTTACTTTTTCTAGTCTGTGGTAGCTAACCCATCTGGAGCCACTGGCCTCTTAACTAGTAATAAAACTTCCTTTAAAAAAATAGCCCCACAATGAAAAATTTTCTTAATCTCTTTGGTATATCTACATTGCACAGGGGAAAAAAGTCTTTGATAAACAAGCAGAGGAGAAAAAAATTCTTGATTTTATTTTTATTTCTAAATTTGCTTTAGGGTATTGCTCTAGAGAAACTAAAGTATTCTGTCTTAAATAATATTTAATTTGACATAGTTGGCTTTCTGTGTACTCAGGAGCTAACTAGGATGACAGCACAAGTCTGGACACATTTTTCTCTATCAACTAGACACAGAATATCTAAAAATTAAGGAGAAGGTAGAAGAACTTCACTGCTCAACCGGTGGCAGAAAATTTGCTTTTATTGAGAAATGACTCCAGTCAATTTCTAAATGTTTTCTTTGGCAACAAAGTGAATGCTTTGAGTGTGTGGAAAAAAAAATAACTAAGGGGAATTATTGCATGGGGCAGTGCTATGGAGGGAGTAATTGGTATTTATTCACATTTCTCTAAGCATGAAATCATGGGTAAAATAGTATAAAATACAGTTTGGGCAAGAACACCAACATATTAGCATCCAGCTCTGGATCAATAACAAGTTTGACCTTGACTGAATGTATGTACATGTTCAGATTTATTTTTAAGGCAAAAGAGAGTAAAGATTTACACTTAAGATCTAGTGGTATACGGCTGGCAGCAAACATTTCAGATCCATGTCTGCATATAGCTAAGAAAGAATTGTTTGTCTGAACTAAAGCAACAGAACTAAATAGATGACAGGGAAAACAAATCAATAAAAATACTAAATTATGCAAAAAAAAAAAAAAAGTTGGGCTATCTTCAAAAATCTATTTATATCTTATTTATCTTAGGCTGCACTTTTTATTCAGCATGCTAATATATTTTAAGTAGAATTAAATTAGCGGCTAGTGTCTTTGTTTTCAGTGAAAATATGAAAAGTGGACTAAACTGTCAGCATGATGTGACATTTGATTTCCTGGCTGTATTTTTATTTTTTATTTTTATACATCTTCTATCGTAAGATCTTGTTTGGTCCTTGCCAGAGAAATTGTGACATTTTTCAATGTCAAAATAATGAAATCTTTCCCTTGGTTCAGGAAGATGTTCATGCTGTCGTTAGTTAATGCAATTTCTTAACAATAGGTTATTGCTTTGTTGTAAGTTTTTCTTTCCTCAGCCAGGGAAAAGATTTCTCCAGTAAAAAAACGTACCTCACCTGTATGGAAGTTGATGGACTTACATATGGCAAGCAGGCTGAAGCACTGCAGTACCCAGTAAAGTTATGTCAAAAGCTAAGGGTTTTATGAAGTTTTGGGGAAAACAAGGATCTTGGCTCTCATTTTACTCCCACACTGAATTTGTATTCACCTCCAAATCTTTTTTTTTTTTTTTTTTTTTGGGGGGGGGAGGGGTGTAGTTCACCAAGTTATAACTCCTCAGTTTCAAGTTGCATTGCATGTTGCTTCTAGATTTGATATTTCTCAACCTTTGTCACCTAAACTCAGTACAAATTGTTAGTGCTGAGAGAGGATCAGACTTCTAAATAAGTTTAACCCCATTTACTGTTATGAATTTACCCAGATTTGCAACAGCCCAGAGTGTTCATATCCTGCTAATAGAGGACAGAAGTATTAACCACACAGGTCAAGGAAACAGAGCAAGGAACAAATTTTGCTTTTGCACAAAGCTGAGGGAAAGGCTAATTTACATGTGTTGAACAACTGCTGCGGTCTAAGAAAAAATGTCCATTTGACTTATCTGGGCTACTCCAGTAGCAGCACAGCCTCAAATGGGTAAAGGATGTTTTGTATCCCTTTTGATTTCAGTGGGAGCAGGGTGCAGATGGCACAAAGTTTGGGTGTGCAATCACTGAAGCTTGACAACTGGAAAAAAAATCTTACACAGATCAAATTAGATTTGTAGTATCATGGCTTTATATACAAAAGTAATTTTTTCATGTTGAATCAAAGTTCTCAAAGATGTTTCTGAAATTAGGACTAAATTTTGATAATTGTCTTCCCATGATGGCTGTGGAAATCCTGAAAGGAGCTGCTATTCCCCTTTTTGTCCAACCCACTCAGTAGCTCCTTTGAAGGTACTAATTTCATATAGTACACCACAGTTCTTTGACCACCAAGAGCGAGCATTATGCTCTTTGATAATTTTTTAATTTTTTTTTTCCCAGAAAACAATATAGTTCCTACAGGAATGGCTGAAGGAAGTGTAGGATATTCTGTAATATCTTTTCCTTTTTGGAAGTTCAGCTGGCTGAGGGAGTCCAAAAAAGTTAGACTTGGGTCCCTTGTAAGCTGACAGAATGGTCCAGTTAATCCTTGAACTTCCAGCTATCGCCAGTGTGAGGAAAGCAAGTTTACTACTACACCTCCAAATATTTTTCCTGTCAAAACTGTTCAGCAAATAAACAACCTGCACCTAAAGCAGCATCTTCTACCTGATAGGATAGGTTCTATAGCACCTGTGGTACCTTGCTACTGCAGCTGATAGCTTGGAAAAAAAGCCTCTGCTTTTTAAGTTTATTTTTTTAATCAGCAATTGGGATGCTCTGTTTCTAGATCATCACCTTATATCTATGCAGTCAAGATAGAAAGTTAATTTCCCAGGTTGGTGGTCTGCATTTAAAAATAATAACAAAAATCAGCAACAAAGAAAAGTATGCTTATCCAATACTTTAAGTAGTGGTTATAAAATAATTAAAAAATATATTCCATGGGAATAAAAAATAAGCATATTGCAATTTTAATGAGTCATTTAATCCCCCTCCCTATAAACTGGTTTTGTCTAAGTAGATCAAACATTGACTGTACAGTAAACACATCTCTTCCGTTGGTAAACAATTCGTATGAATTACTTCTAAATGCACGTTTGGCTTTAGAAATGCTCCTCCCATCCACATGTCACTCATCCTTGATCAGAGATGGTCAAGTTGTTGACTTATTATCTATGTGGGATTTAAACCTGCAGATTATTTTAACTGTGATTTTGATTAAAAAAAAAAAATAAAATAAAAATCTAGCTGGCAAAATAAGAAGTAAAAAATAACTGTCCCAAAGAATTAGGGAATAAGCTGTGGTTTTATAGTTTGCATCCATCGGGTGGATGATCATGAATCAGGAAATCAGTGAACAGATTTGTTGTCATCAAACAGACCGTGTACCTGTCTGATGCATGATGGTTTTATCAGTGGAAGGGAACACGTGGGACTGCACCAGATCTGGGGAGGAAAAGAATGAAAGGTCCTCCAGGAATTAAGTGTCTGTCTGTTTCATTTCATATGGCATTCATGCTTCCTTTCATGGCTTATCCTACTGCATCAGGATTACCTGAGTGTCTTCCAGTAGTATGTTAATAACGTGACTACCAGCTGCTGCACGATGGTGTCTATTATACTCTTCCCAAAGGGAGAAATCAGTGATGTGAAGTGTCTTGGTTGTGTTTGTCCTTGGTAAATACAAACAAATTATGTATCTACATATTTATGTTAGAAAAGGAATAATGGAAAAAGCGGTTGAAACAGGAGGGAGTGAGTCTTGTGATGGAGGAACAAAACAACACAAAACCCCTACAATCCAGTTGTAATGCTGAGTAACACCTACAGTGTTTGAATTACTGGTTTGTGTACTACTGGTCCTTTTTTGGTTGTTGTTCACTAGTATTGCTAGTGTGCTACAGCTTCTGTTTAAAACCAGGCTCCTAAAAATTCTGCAGTCAAGCTGTGATCACCTTAGAGGTGTGAACTAGCAAGTTTGGAGGTGCTAGCTAGTGCTCGGTGCTGCTCCAGGGTTTAATTCTCAAAAACAAAATACCCTGTTGGGCTTGGAAAGATCTCATACCTTTAAAAGTGGATTTCTAGGCCCAGTTTTTTGCCTTGAATGAACTGGCTTTTTTTTGTGGTGTGAAAGGTGATTGATAGGAGGGAGCCTGAACAGGAGACTAGCTGAAGCTGGATAACTGTTTAAGCCTTGGGGTACTCTTCTCCGCATTGTTTGCAGACAATAAGCTGGTCTTTGGCTCAAAGGTCTGTTTGTTTCTTGTTCTGAAATCCTTCATAGTATATAAGTCCTATTTTTGAGGTAGCTGAAGTGAGAAAAGTCACTTAGCAGCTTCCTTGGTGCTGCCAGACATCTAAAGGGAGAGTGCAGGATCTGAGCTTTCACGGCCCCTGCTTGAACTCTGAGGCAACACTTTCCTGTATGATGCAATAGGATAACTTTTCCTACACTGGGCAAGTTATGCAGCATTTTTCCCCTTTCAGCCTACTGTACTTCTTACTCTTCATGTTTGTATCGAGTTACTCAATCGTTCTTGTCTGTAAATAAAAATGAGTATCTGTACCATGTGAGAATTTGTGTGTAGTCCTTTGATGTGAACAAAGGCTGCTTTCCCATGCCTAGTCATCCGTCTCCTATGTAAATAATTCTGATTGCCAAAATGTTACTGATGAATTTTATAAGCCATTTGTGAGCAGAGGGGGAATGCATGCTTATTGTGGAATGTTTTCCCATCGTATTCATTTGATACAATGTTTAAAGAAAATATTAAAAATATGCTTTAAAGAACTTAAAATAACATACAAATAATAAAAATTCAATTAAAATATTAGACACATTTTTTGTTTTGTTTTAGGTGGCACTATGTTACATGTGAAACAGAGGGGAAAATGTTGCTGGAGCTAAGGCTTTCCCTTCCGTGGCTCCGTGTATATTTGGTTAATTTTGGTTGGATCCTGGTGCAGCTCTCAATTCACCTAGCCTAACATGCTCTGAATGATTTCATATGCTTTTCAAACTGTGTGCAGGGTTCTTAAGTAAAATTTCCTGGGAGGATATCTGGGCTCCTGCACAATTTCCAAGCTGAACACCTGCCTACCAGCTTTACTGCAATGTTCTCATTACCGGGCAGGCACGTGGGACTCTGCTGGGGAGCCTGTAATCAGGAGAAAGTAAACAGGGCTAGGATATAGAGTAAATGAAAGTTCAGGGGCTACAATATCCATCTACGATGAGCTCTCTGTATACTTCAATGTGTTCAGGGTGCATCCCCCTATAAAGTAGGGACCTGAACCAAATTCGTCTGCTTGATTCAACTTCTTGAATTTGCAGCTGGAGCGATGGCTTCACAGGTTTCTCCTGTCAGCAGTTTTCCAGTCCAAAATCCTTGAAGCTTTCAAGAAACTGAGGCGTGGATCCAGTTTGAAGTTTCAGTACATGGCTGGTTTGCGTGTGTTTTTTTTGTCTGTTTCGAAATCATAGTTACCTAGCTCACTTTATGCTCTGAGGGGAGGTCACTTTTCTTTCATGATCTGCTAACTTCAGAGCTGAAATAGATCAGTGGATTCCAGGAAACCCTGAGCATGATAAAAACAGACCTTTTGGTAATCAGATTCCAACTATAGCAAGAAAATCGTGGGCATTCAAACTGGCAGTGGTGTAAAACAATACCAGTGCACATAGCTGTGGAGTGGCTTTGGAGCTGTGAAGGCCTTTGACCTGGTAGGACTCTTCTGCCCGTTCCACAGACCATCAGTGGAGTGGCACATCTCTTTGCTGTGATGCCTGGTTCTCTCTCATGAATGGACACTGCAAACTGTTGACCAAATGATTCCAAATGTGTACTCTGTAATCAGCATCCCAAGCCAATCTGGTTGCTCAGGTATCTTTTTAATGAATGGGTGGTACAATGGCAATAAGACTGAGACGTTTTCCTTTCTCTCTATCCGGGCACTGTTAGCAGTGTAATGTTTCTTGTACAATTTATACATTTTTTTTTAACACTAAAAAGGATGATGATGTTAGTGCTTTGTTTAAATTGTTAAGAAACTAGATGTTTTTTGGATCCACTTCTCTTATATTCTCTCCCATAATAAATTATCAAAAAGACTTCTCCACAGATAAGGCCTGACTGCAGCACCAGGAAATTTTAGTCATGTTCTGCTTTCTGTCCAGTTTTATATCTAAATTGACTAAGAGATGCAGAGATCAGATTAAGTGACTTCCTTCAAGCCATGCAGCGAGCAGCTCGTTTCAGCTAGGATCCCAAGAGGATACTTGTGGTTCCCAGCCCTCTTCTGTAACCTCCAGACCACATTGTCTCCCTAATGCACAGTCCAATGATTTTGGTCTGAACATTAAATTACAGCTTTAGCAATGTAGTAAGAGTTCCCTGGGCTCCCATATTTGCTGTAACTTGAACTTTTCAGAAGAGTTTCTCACTGTGGTTTCCACAGCCTTTGCTATTGACCATGCCCATCGCAGTGGGGCACAGTGTACCTAGAGTGAGTTTTAGGGGCCACTGCAACTCAGTTGTCCATTCTGACTTTATCTACCCAACAAAGTAAAATGTGTTTCTTTGGTACTAAATGAGGGTGAGACGTCATGGTAGTGATTTATTTCATATATCCTGCCTATATCAGTGAAAGTCATTCAACATAATTGTAATAATTGTAATAGACATTAGATGGGAAGGTGCCTCTGTGGGTCACTTGGAGTGACCATACCCATGTGGGCCTACCAGGGAAGGCTTCCTTTGATACATCATGTTCCCTCTTGTGGACTGCCAAGCCCAGCCCCTTGTGGGCTCTCCATGCTGCTTTTTGTTTGTTTGCTGTTGTTTTTAAAAACTGACTTTCAGAAGCAGGGGAGAAACACTGCATTTTGGATTTTCAACTGCTCTGAAATTCTGTAGCTCCTAGAATAAAATGAGTATAGAGCTAGCAAAAATATGAGTACGTGAGTTGCAAAAAAAAAATATGAGTAGCAAAAATAGGGCAGCTGCTTTAAATCAGTGTTATTTTGACTACATGTACCTGAAACATCCCTGAAACAAAGATTCCTGGACAGTCTGCTTGCTGGGGCAGTGGTGCGACTGTTAGGCACGTGCTGCAGTGGCTGATCTGGTGGCTCGTGACCTGGTTTGTGCCTGTGGGCCAGAGCCCAAAGGGCACCTCTGGCAAGTTATGTAGCTCCTACAGGCCTACAGGCTGATTTGGTGGCTCATGAGCTGTTCTGTGGCCATGGGCCAGTGCCCAAAGGCCACCTCTGGCAGGTTACGTAGCTCCTACGGGCCTTGCTGTGAGGTTGAGCTTCCTACATCTGGGGCATCATGACTGTGTGGCACTTAAGTCTTGACTTAGGTCTTGTAGCACTGGGAGGCAAGGGTTCAGAATTACCTTAGCTGTTGATATCACATGTGGGACAGTTTCAAACGTCACAGAATCAGAGTAAGTTAGACTGGAAGGGATTTCTGGAGGCCGTCTGGTTCAACCGGTCCAGCCTCAAAGATAAAGCTTTAATATTATATATTTATATAATATTATATAATATATAATAATATAATAATATATATTTTAGTCAAAGGTGGTGATATGTCCCCTCCCTTTGTCTTCTCTCTGAAGCATTTTGAGTTCACATGCGGTTGTGATGTGAGGAGCAGCAAAGCCATATTGCTCAGAGGCCTCCTGGGCTGCTCCTGCCTGCTGAGCCCCCCTGGTGGCAGAGGAGCCAGGCCCTGGTTCCTAGTGGGGACACGATCAGCTCCTGCCCCACTGCTCAGCACCTCAGAGGCTTGCACTGTGCTTGGAAAATGTTTCAATGCCTTTCCTTCCCAACATGGGATTACTGTATTCACTTGCCATTAAAAGACTGATGTCTTCATCTCGTTGTCCTATTAAAGCGCATGAAATGTCGGCAGGGAACCAACGCAAACAGTGGACATGCTTTTACTGTTTATAAGCAGTTTTATAGACCTGGCCATGTCTAATAAGAACCATCAGGATTGTGGGTGATGACCTTTGCAACTTGCAATTTAAATAAAAAAGAGATCTGCATTTGGATACAGCCTCCTGGAATCAATTGGCGCGCGCTCTCAAATAAGCTGAGATAAACCACGATTCTTTACCAAAAAAGTCTCAGCTCGTCAGTCATAACTCCTACAGAAATATCTCCACTTAAAGCTGAGATGAGAGATTGACACTGGGGCCAGATTCTGCTCCTCGTTGCACTGGAGGAAACCTGTTGCAGTCTCACTGATTTCTTGCAGAATTTTCTTAAAGAAATTAGTAGAGTAAATACAAAATGGCCTGCTGTGCAAGGCAGTTGCAGAATCTTCCTCTTTCCTCAGTAAAGTCGTGGAAGCTCCCTCCAGTTTATCCTGAAAGGAAAATAGGTCTGACTTCGTGTTACTTTACTTGATGGCTTATTCATCTTAAATGCTGAAGCTTAAGTTTATAATTGGATTTCCTTTTCTAACTTCTTTTTTTCTCACCAAATAACAGAATTGTCTTTCTTCTATTGAGCCTAAAAGCCATCTCAGTCTCCCCTAATATAGTCACCAAAAATAGTTTGGCTTTTTTTATGCAGAGCTGGGAGGAAAATTAGCTTCAAGCTAAATGGGAATAACTTATTTCATCAGATGAAGATAAGTCATTTTCCCTGACATGGCACCCTTTTGTGCTCTTAGTCCTACATCTCTTTAGTTCCTTTTTCTTGCTCTTTCCCCTCATGTTATCTGTCTAACTGTAATTAAACAAGCCCCCTCAAAATAACAACAACAACAACAAAAAAAAAACACATTAAAAAAAACTCTGCCCCTCCTTCACACACACACACACAGGCAGCTAATTATATCCCTAAATGCTCCTGATGAGTAAACTCAGAGCCATAATTACTCCTTCATGTGAATTCATCTTTCATGCAAAGATGGAAAGTTCCCACACTGAGTGTTAAGTGTCATTTCTGTGTCTCTGATGTTGCACTGCAAACATCTATTTTGTGCAGTCTGTGTTATGAACACATTCCTTAATTCACCATTTTTTTCCCATCCATTAGCTCAGGATTGGCAGTGAGGCAGAGCAGAGTTTACCAGCTCATTTGACTCCTGTGGTCTCGTGTTTGCCAACAGCTGACCTACTTGGCTTATGCATAGGTTGCCCAGGGATTTAGAGATCTGCCAGACAAATAAAATTAAGTTCCTAAAACTGGAAGAGGTTTAGACAATCCTGCCTACTGTGGGTGAGCCTTTCTGTAGCTTGACATCCACAAATACACTTTTTGGATTTATCTTCCTTAATTTTGGTCTCTTTTAAACTACATGTATACCATACATTGTTATAATTGTGACTGTGTAGTGTGCTATAAATCATATTTAAAAAAATAAATCTGAAAACAAAAACCTCAGTAGCTGGGAAAAAATGTATCAAATCTCAGGCATCTTTGCTCCATCTCCTGTACTTATAGGTTTTCCTTTAACTTATCAACACTTGGATAGTAGAAGATACCATCTCTTCCCACACCCTCCCTTGCACAGATCATTGCTTGGACTTTGACAGTATCAACAATTCTAGTACTGCAGCCATCTGATTGTCCTTATCATAGTCTTCAGTACATTATTGCATACCTCTATATAATGTCGTAGTTCATTGGAACTACTCTGTTTATCAAAATCAACTTTTCACCAAAAGCGAGGCATTTTGGTGTAAACATCATAGTTTCTTGAACACTCTCTTCTGTTCAACCGGAGGCTGTTGATGTTTATACCAAGGTAACAGAAGCTGTTGCATTTAGTCCACAGTAAGTATGAGATGAGCTTGTCTGTTTTTCAGTCCCTATAAGAAGGACTTGCCTCTGTTTTCCTCCTCCTTGTCCACTTTAATAATTTAGCTCTTTTGGAATGCTGGAAGGCAGGAACAGAATCAATATTTACTGGTTCTTAAACAATTTGACAGTGAAATAATGGACCAGAGAGATTTCTGTCTCTTCCAGCCCCTCCCTACAGCCAAGCAAAAAGATAGGTAAGTTTTATAATAAAGGTGTTCTTGTTTTCAAGGCTGAGCAGCCTCAACCATGGCACAGAAATGGATTCAGACAAGCTGGCAGCTGATTGTTTTGGAGGTGGAGGAAAAGCCTTGTAGTATCCTGGCGATGCTTTGTGTACAAACAAATAATCGTGATCTTCAGAGAATACAGGCATCTGTCCGCTGTTTTAGCTCAGGCCCCTCTCCAGATCGAGATCCCAAGTGGAGCATTACTGTAACTTGAATCACTGTTTGCTCGCGGGTGCACGTTTCACACACTGTCCTGCTGTGGCCGGGAATGCGCAAGGCTAGCGTCACCACCCAGATCGCGCTGTTATATAAGTGATATCTGAAGGAAAGGCCGTGGCAACAACATCCCCATCTCAGGGAAGATGTCTGTGAAAGCCTGACTGTGACCTAGAAAAGATGCTGATAGGAGGAGCTGTTTATGGCACGTCTTCCTTGATTTAGGAATCTGAATATGGGTAAAGTTCTACAAGAGAACAAAGCTTATAGGAGTACAGCAAAGGGGACGGGTCTTGTGTACTGATATGTCAGCAGCACCTGGTCCTAATAATTCTGAAGAAAACAAGCAAATCTATAGCTTCTAAGCCAAGGCAAGGCTTGATCTCTGAGTCTGAGTTCTTACAAAATCAGTTAACCAGAGCTCTGCCCATGAGATAGATGTGTTGATATTTGGCATTCAGAGTAAAATATTGTAGCAGTTTGCAACTCAGTGACAAAACTGGTCTGAGGAAGAGGAGGAAAGAAAATGCATGCACAGCTTATCAAATCCTTCTGCTGAATTTATAAGTTTTTCCCTAAAATTTGAAACTTGGAAAATATTCAGGCTATTCTACTATGCCTGAATGAAGACTTCAGTTTGGAATTTGATTGTCTCAGGCCCCTTTCAGAGAGACAATTTTTTCCTTAACTTAGTAAATATGGGTGCATCAAGCTCTTAATAACCAGGCAATGATGTGGTTCGTTCTGTACAGAGACTTATTTTATTTGAGAGTTTGCATTGATTTGGGGGCTGTGGTATTCAGAATTTCTCATCGCAGTGCCTACGTTGCCTCTACTGCCCGTCAAGATAGCACACTTTGTCCCACGTTGGTTAAGATTTGTCCTTCCTTGGGTGTTTTCAGTTTGAAATTATTTGTGAAAAAGGAACACAGTTATCTGAACAAGGACTTTATTATCTGCTTTTATCTATTGAAAGGCAAATTTTAAATTTACCTTAGAGTGGCTCCTGATTTCTCCAGGTGCCCTATCCTCCTCCTGACTGGCAGTATCACTTTGCTCCTTATGGTCTTTCTCAATGAAATTCTACTCATTAATTATGTCCTTGCTTTTAATAACAATACTGGGTTATTTTATTAAGCAGTTCCAGACTGGTAATTTGAAGAGACTTGTGCCTTAACCCACCTTGTGTATCCGTGACTCCACCTCCGCAGCTCACTTCACCATTAGCCTTTTTCAAGTCTAAAATATAGCTTGTTAGTGTCCTCTGATAATGTGATGAGGCCTATGAATTGTGAGGACTATTCATAACTTCTCTCAGCTAAAACTTTCTGCAGATTTAGCAATAGTTGAACATCCTTTGGGTCACACCAGTCCCGGGCAGATAAATGCCAGAGGTTTTGAGCATACTGTTTTGAGACATAAAACACAGATCTTCTAATACGAAGCAAACAAACATCTTTCTTGCTTTTTCTTTCTGTTGTTTGAAATTCCTTTTTGGCACAGTGCATACATACTTCTTCTGGCCGCATAGCAATGCAGCTGAAAAAATTGTCGCAGAGTTCAACAAAGGGAAAGTGAGAGCCAGGGCTGAGTCATTGCCTGCATGAGAGCTGGGAGGAGAAGGAATTGGACTGTACTGACAAAGATTCAGAAAATGCTGAGGAAGAATCTATCCCAGAGGACGCTGGCAAGCTATCAAGAAACAGAACAAGAAACAAAATAAACCACGGCTCCACAAAGGGATGGAAACCACCCCCCACAAAGTCAGCCAAAGAACTTTCCATCACAACATCAGTCCCGCTCTCTCCCGTTTTCCCAAGATGAGGCAACCACCGCATTGAAACTCAGAGCAGATCCTTTAAAATATTGATCCAGCAGGTATTTAGCATTGGGCCGTTTGCATGAGCTGCTGCACAGATGCTGTTCACACCGCAGGGGACCAGGGGTGGCAGTGCAGCAAGCGAGCAGCCACCTCTGCAGCAAGGGTCCAGCCCCAGGGGACCACATGTATTCCTGCTCACCCTGTTGGTTCTGGTGCTCAGGAGCCGGTCCATGGCTGTCAGTGGGATCTGTGTTAGTGAGAAAACAGGACATGAGACCATGAACTGTTCTGTCCTTGTTTGCTTGTGTTTTAACCAAGAGCAGCCGCAGGAAGAAATCTCAGCCAGGGTTGCCTGTGGCAACCAGCCGGCCTGCTCGAGGTAGAGCACCTGAGAGGGTTGACTGGGGCAGGCCCTTGCTCCCTACTGTTCTTTTAAAATCCTATTACCTCACCTCTCCTAAAACAAGAGGGTAGTAAACATCTTTACTGCCACTTCATTTTCAGAGGAAGTTGGCTATAGCTGTGCTACATCTCAAGGCATCTGCATGTCACGTAACCAACAGCAAGGGATACTCTTCAGCCTTGAGAAATCTGTAACTTTACTCCTGTAACTTCTTCCATAAATTTTCAAGATGGGGTAGCCTTTGGGCCTTGTAAGTATTTGTGCTAAAGGTACCTATTTATGTCTATACACAGAGACATATAATCACGTCTAATTAGCTCTCTGTCTCAAATGGTAGGACCATGACAGTGTCTTCAGAGGAAGACACAATAAATCCATAAATCCTCTAGTACATTACTTTAATATGGTTTTATTTATTGAGCAAGTACCTTTCTTGTCTGTTACTTTTTTTTTTTTTTTTTTTTTTTCCACAAAACTTACATTGCTTTTAAAAAGGCAAAACTCTTTTTATACTTCAGGCTATGTATTTCAAATTGCATGCATGGAATTCAGGTTCATAAACTCATTGATGATTGTCTTGTTTTTACATCCTTTTCAGATTCGTGTGTGCTGTAACGCATGCTGCTAGGCTATTCCTGGCTGTGTCAGTAGATAACTGATAAAACTGAGCTCCACTCTATCATACCCAGGACAACTAAGATTAAAAATCAATGGAGATATTAGGAGTCAGGACTTGACAGGATTAGGAGGAATTTCCTTTCTCATAATTATGTACTTCTGGATCAATGCCTGAGAGTCATGTGGAAGACTTTGGCCTCAAATATCAGTGAATTTAATCCTGGTTTCTATTATATTTATGGTTACTGCTCAGCTAGGGTTGAATTTCTCTTTTCTAATGGATGCATTTTTGGTTCAAGCAGAACAAGAGCAATGTATTAGCAAAGCACATCAATTTTTATATTTATGCTTCAGGGTGTCTTTAACAAAATAAAGCTTTGAAAAATATCCCTTTATTGGAGTCCAATGTCAGTCTGCTAGATTGAATGTTCTTTTGATTATTATTTTCTCCCCCTTCCTGGTGGTTTTTCCCTCAAGGATTATTGCATTCAATTATATATGGCGGTAACTGTTCATTAGCAGCTCCACTAGAGTTTCTTCTTGAGCTGCACCAAGCCAAGCTCGTGTATTTTCAGGACAGGGGTCAGAACATCCTCTCCCCTGTGTGCTCCAGAACGAGTTGTTCCAAGAAACGATTCTCTAAAGGTCAAACTTTCTGACATAAGACGAGTTTAGAAGCAAGCAGTGGAAATCCTACATTATAATCTTATTAGGTTTTTGTTGTCCCTTTTATCTCCCTGCCTCTTGCACTCAGTCGTGTTCCTTGTAGAGACCGCTGGCATGTCACTCTTGGAGGGCTTTGAGGGTTTTTGGAAACTAAATCTATAGATTTCATTGTAGGGTTCTGGCTGCACAAAATTCTGACAAGATTCCTCGAATCTTTGAAATGTTCCTTATCTCTGTAATCTCCATTGTTATTTTGGCTTCTGAAGAGCAGTTTCGCAAAGGATAACTATAGCTGAGTGAACAGAAGGGTTCTCTAGTCAGTATGGGGAAAGAAGTTTCTTGAGAAGGAAGCTGCATGGCTGAGATGGATTCCTCTAGAAAAGGTGCCTTCTCTCTCTTTTGGCTGTAGAGGGAGATGAATATTTATTTGAAAGGATTCAGATCATTGTGGAAGTGCTCTTCTTTGTTACAGTCAGGTTGTGGTTCTTTATGTAATAGTCATCCTGTGGATCTGACGTTTCACGATGTTTTAAGAGCTCCAAAATATTTTTGCTTCAGCCTCTGCGTTATGGATATCTCAGAGCCATTAGGGGGGACGTCTTTGGGGTCTCTCAGGAGAGGCAAGGATCCAGAATACTGGAAAAGGACAAGCATGAAAATCTACCTCAAGTACAAGACAAAAAGAAAGAGGATGAATTGCCAATTACATAATTTGGATGCCACATTAGAAGGTACAGGTTCTAACACTAGTGAGAAACTCAGTAAGTTCCTTGAGGCTGCATATGCCAGTTTTCAGAATTATAATGGACATAGTTGTACTTCGTAGCCTCTCAGTTGTATGCTGAGAACTGAGTGTTTGTGAGATGCTTTCCCAGATACAGGCCAGTAGATATTAACTATGCTTAATTCCATTACAGTAATTCTCATGATTACATCTTTTAGTGCATCTAAATGACAAAACACGATCTAACTGCCAAACAAAACAGAAACTGCAACTTCCAAGTCATTTAAGTCAATAGTATGCTGTCCTGGGTATATGAATTTTGCTGGTTTTGTTTTTGATTTGGAATATTAAACTCCCCCTGTCCCATTAAGGCTCTCTGACAGTTGTTTTGAATTCTGGGGCACCATGTTCATATGCTCCCTGCAAGACAGCTTGCTTAGTGAGTAGTGAGCTCCACTTTCCAAAAACTGTCCTGCATTACTGTCATACAGATATATCAAAAATCACCACCAATCTGAAAACGCTTTTGCCCATAATAGCAATCCTGTTCCTGAAGGAGCTGGTGTTGTTTCTGGTGTGCTTAGGTTGCGCTCCTGTGGTCCCCTGGTGCCACTGGCTCCAGCTCTGAATAGCATCACCCAAATTAAATAAAGTGGGAAGACAGAGCTGGATTTCTCAGCATGCAGGGAGTTGTACAGCCCTTCCCTGCACTGTTAAAGGGGGGGAGACAATGACTGAGTAGCAGTCAGTGATGGCCCTGGAAAATGCCAATGTATCAAAAGAGCTAGTAAGGAAAAAGGGAATTTGCTCCTAACGATGTGCTGAGCCATGAGCCCTCACCTGAGCACTGGCTGGCAGATCTGTTCACAATGACACAGACACCGGTTCTGTGTTTATTACTGGGACAAGATCTTCCTTTAGTGCAAGCTCTTTGCCATAGTGTTGGTATGTAGATAATAATTAGCTAGATTTTGAGAGATGTCTTGTGACCTTCCCTGTAAACTTTATTTTGCAAGTTATTGTTACCCAGGCTGTGAGCTCCAAGCAGTAATTTTGAGCCCTTTCTCATTCTGGCTTCTGTGGGTGTGAGTGAGTGCACTGGCATTCAGGGCGTGATAAGGGGTTTAAGCAGAGTCATGGGATTTCCAGAACTGCACATTGCAAGCCTGAGAGCTGGTCCATTTCTGACCTGCAGCTCCCTGATGTGAGTTTCATGGTTGTTTGATCTGTCCTTTCCCACTGGCATATTTGAATGATCCTTTCAATTAGCTTTATTAAGTTTAGTATTCAGTAGATTTTTCCCCCAAATGGAGTAATACCAAATTCTCTGGCTAGGGAAAAAGGTCTCTCTCTGGCACTTAAACATTAATGGTGAAGGGAATGGGTCTCAGTGTCCCAATGTGAGCAGTGTCCATCCACACTCCGAGCACCCCGACTGCTCTGCTAGCCTAGCACTTCTCCAGGTTGGTTGTGTTGGATTAAAAAATTTAGGGAACGTTGGAAGCAGGAGCTAATGGGCTGTCCGTGTTTTTTATCTCCGTGTCAAGCTTTTTATCTTTAGTTTCACAATGGTTTGGTTTCCCATCTGTGCAGCACAGAGACGCGGGCAAGCTGGCAGGAGCCTGGGTGCGTTCCCAGTACAAGATAGGCTTCCACGGTAATTGGCTTTTTACAATTGCTAAATGCTTTGGTTTTGATGAATCAGCATTTTCCTATGGAAAAACATTCCTTTGGAGAATTTCCAGTCAGAAAGAAATCAAGTTTCAACATACTGCAAAATCCCTCCAGAACAGGATTTATTGTGCAGCTGTACCTATAAGCAACTTTACTCTTTCCTGCTTTCTTTGTATAGTAACAAAAAGAAACAAATGCAAATATCATTGCTATAGGTATTTGTAATGAGGATGTCTATTTTTGCCTCTGTGAATATTATGCAGGGTATAGATGTGTAAATACAGCACCTGGAAAGCAGGTAGAATTCTTCCAGGCTCTTATGTGGTGAAATGGTGAATTTTCAGACCATATTTTACAGTGGGGCAACAGCAGACGTCATGGAACATAAAATTAGATTAAATAATTCAGTATTTGTTTTGTAATGTCCTTGTAAAACAGACATAGCACATCTGAATGGAAATCATAAATTTGATCAGACGTTTGTGAACATGTGTTTATATTCAGCTCTGGTTGATTTTGACTTCTTGTTTCTTCTGGCCATCTATCCTGGACCAAAACACAGCTAAGGCTTTTGGAAGAAATATAACTATAAATCAGCGTGTATGTGAGCAATGCTGAGTGATAAATGCAGCCTTCTCTCTTGCACCTCTGAGAACGCAGTAGATGTGAAGCCAGATGTCATTTGGGGCTTGTAATTGTGGGATGGCAGCTAGGTGTTTGTCATGGAAATTCACATCCTTACTTTCACAAGTTGCTTACTCTCTTAAAATGAGCTATTTCAAATTTGATCACTTGTGCAACTGGTGTAGTTCCTTTTTATTGGATTACCCGTTTAATGCTTTTGAAAACCTCTCCTTACACCATGTTTACACAGGTTCTTTTCCAGTCGGTGCCAGCTGCCTACCTAGAACACAGCTAATCGTGTTGCCTTAGGGTGAGGCGGTGAGTTGAGGGTGACCCAGCAGAGTTGCAGCAATGTGAATGCAGAATGCTTTTGCACTTTCTTAAGCAGCTGAAGTTGCTGTAAGAGCCCGGTGTGTGGCTGCAAGACTGCTGAGTGCATTTTCCAGAGGTATGAGAAGACTTCATTCTCTCTCCAAGCCAGCAGTCCCTTGAGACAAGATGCTTGTGGCATGTAAGGCTTTATCCCTTCGCACGCTTAGAATAGCCAGTGGCTAAATGCTGTTCTATCCCTGCGTATCCCTCCTGCTGGGCCTGCCCTGTCATTTATGCTGATGTGGAGACAGAAGGGGAAAACTCGAGTTAATTGTAGTGGGATCAACAATGTGTCCAAAATGAGCAGTAGCAGCAGCAAGATAAAATCCCTTTATTTAATATGCCCCAAAAGGGGGGTAGAAAAAAATATTGCATTATACCTTTTATGGTTCTGAGCTGCGGTAGACAATTACAAACATACCACAGCTACTTGGAATTGTTTGAAGAAGCTGTTTGTTATGCTGCACATAGATCTGGGAAAAACAGCCACAGGGAACTGTGAAATTTAATTAGTCTTACTTTAATTAGAAGTAAATCTGAGGCATTCATTTCTGATCAGAGCTACCCAAAGTCCAAGCATGCTTAGATTCAGAATGAAGATTCATATATTTCTTTAACTGGAAGGACATTACTTAGAAAATTATATGCTGGGAGAGGTGAAACTGACTTGTAGTGAGGAGTTCATCAAAGAAGCAGACTCAGCTCTGCTTAGTCCTGAGTCTGAAAGTCACCTGAAAGTGGAATATGTGACCCTTAAGTGTCTTTAGACTATGTTTAGGAAAATAACGTGCCACAAGCCGTGCTGTCAATAAAACCTACTGGTAAGCAGTGTATTAAAGGTGCAGGAAAAAGCTGTGAATGTGAAGCCATGGGAGTAAGAGAAGGATGTAGGGTTATAACAACCTGGGCTTTCTCTTCAGCTAGATCTGTGGATATTTGATGTCTGAAAGCGCCACTGTTGAAAGGTTCCAGTGTGCTGTACTCAACACTCTTTAAACACACACCAAGTATTTTTTACTTTTTTTTTTTTTTTTTTTTTTTTTCTCCTCTGGGAGCAGAAGAAACCCAATATTACTTGAAATTTTCCAGGGACAGGACCAAGTTTATTTTTCTGCTACTTAAAGAAGAGGTTCCTTTTCAGCCTCTTTAAGAACATCTTCAGCTGGTCTGTGTGATGCAAGGGTCTTACAAAACCCTCTGATGCAGGGAAGGCCAGTGTGTTACAGGAATGAAGCTTTCCAATGAAGACTTTGGCTTGGAAAATAGATTTAGCATATCCACTAGGGGCTATGTAATTTGTAGGACATGTTTTAGTATCCTATAGTGGCATGAAGCATAACACAGCTGGAAGCACACCGCTAACTTCTTCTGTAGAGCTTAACTTCTTCTGTAGAGCTTTGGCAGACTTCTTAAAGTGAATATTTTGTAATAAATGGATGTAGTTAGTCAGCTTTATTCTGCATTAATATGGACATTCCTAAAACTAAGCTGCCTAAATAATCCAAGTCAGGTTCTTTTGATTTTCTGCAGACTGTGAAAACTGCAGGTAGCCCTCCTTCAGGTTAGGATAGTTTCCCGGCATCTGAAAGGATTCACATTCACCCTGTACAAGCAATTGGTCAAATTGCTTTTCTGCAGTAATTTTCAGTGAATTTACATTTTGTTTTTATCCAGTTTCAATTAAACTTTGGCTCATGTTTTGAATGCAGCTGGTTTTATATAAAGCTTCAATGAATGCATTGAACCTGAGTCAGCTGAGTTGCTCTCAGGTGATTTAATGTTGACATCAGCTGTTATCAAGATCACAGCTTGTAACCAGCCGCCAAAGTCTTCCTATTTTCCAGAAAAAATATACTTCATGGTGGTGGTGGTGGGGAATTAAGTTTATGTTTGGATAGTAGATATCTAAGTAGGGGAGAATGTTGTTTTTTCCTTCTTTCATACTTACATACATATATATGAATACATATAGAGGTGTGTCTTTCATACATACAAACATCAGTTAAATGACTATTTTTTAGAAAGTATCTTGGTTTCTGAAGCTAATTAAGCAGTTTATTAATAATAGAAATGGCTTAAAGTAATCCAGCTATTCTAGCAATGCACGCAGAAGGTCTGGAAAATTTTCTACAATTTATTCTTTTTCTGTGGAAAAACAAGCTTTATTAACAAGCTCCTGCATCCAGCACTGTTCCAGGCCAAACTATTCTGAATTTGGCCCAAATCAGCTGTTTTTGCTTCAGATCACAATGGGTAAAGAATGAGCTTTGAATAGTAGCTAGAGCTTCTCAGCTGTTTGCGACTGCTTTGGTTTTATGCTTAAATTACTGATGATCGAAGCCATTGGTGATTGCTCTTCCATGTGGGTGTTCAAAGTCCCAGTGTCGCTCTGTGTGAAATGAGCTGGTCCACAGAGCAGCAAAAAATAATTATAGCCTTAATTCTCTGTTCTGTCCCTGATGCAATGGAAGAAACTAAGGCGAAGGCGAATGTCCTCTTAATACATTTTGCCTGGTTTTAATAATAGATTTGCATTTATAAAGTTAGTTTTCGCTAAGAGTATTGACCTATGATCCAAGAAAAGCTATCGGGGTACACAAAGGGTGGTTCTGTAAGTGGAATGCAAATTCTGCTTGCAGCGACGATTCGTCCTCCTCTCGAACACTGTATCACATTAGCAAAACATTTATAGTGTGAGAGATGCACGAGTCAAAGTATTATACTAATGGTTTAAACTGAAGGCATGCCAGAATTTTTCCATGGTGTTCTCTGACGTATATATGGCAGAGTGAACAACTAAGAGGAAATTTTGGTGTTGTAAATCAAACTCTTGCTCAACCCACCTTCAGTATTCAGGAGAAAGTTTACACAGCTGTCTCTTAGCAGCTGCTAATAATAAATTATATTTCTACCTTCTATATGTCTGATAATGAGTCCTTAATTCTGAGCTGCTTTTATATTAAAAAAAAAAACTTTTTGAAAATCTTGGAATATATAGTCTTGCATGAGATTCATTATGTTTTGGCCTGTTTCAACTGGGGAGAGATCTTTATGCAGAGGGAGGAAAAAAAAAATAATTCTGCACAGATGGAAAACTATTCAACCAGCCAAGGAGAATTGCAGATAAAAAAAAAAAAAGTCATCTGATTCTTCCACAGCATTGAAAAAGTTGTCACTTAATTGTTTCTAGTTTCAGAAAGGGTCATAAGAAGAAGTTTTAATCTTATATCAAGTAAAAATTATATCATGTCATGTTCAAGTACATATTTGCAAAGTCAGTTGTTCACGTGAGAATCAGCATTGCTTTCAACTGCAATGCAGAACTCAACTCTTTTTAAGCTTTTAAAAAATCATTGTCACTTCCATGAATTCCCTTCTGTTTGCTGTTTAATCTTGTGTAACATGCAAGTAAATTAATTCATGGCAAGTCTATAATGTTTTTTGTTTGTGTCTATATTTAGCCTGCTTTACTTGTTGAGGGTGATTGTGATTCATTCAGCTACTGGCAAGAAGGCAGATTCCTGTGTACTTTTCACAATGTGCAGAAATATTGAAAATCAGAAAGAAAGTTGAATGGTCAGGCTGAAACTGCCCAGTTGCTAACATTTCCACAATGAAGACCACTTACTGTCTTCTGCTCTTTGTTACTGCAAGGACAGAAATCTTGTCCAAACAAAATTTGATGTTGCATCACCCAACCTATGCACAAAGTCTGAAGGCAGCCTTGACATGAAAATTGGTCTGGTTTAGGCTATTTAAAACTTTTTTTTTTTTTTTTTTTTTTTTTTGGTAGAAAATCCTAGTTTCTTTGGATGATCCCATCTACAAAGTCTCAAGTGAAATAAAACCCAAACCCACAGCTGTTGTCACCCAACTTGAGCAGAAAAACTGGAAAAAAAAAATCTGAAAAAAAGTTTAAAGACTGAAATGTCATTGTGGCAACCTTGTGATTGAAGTTCTTCCTGTCCCAGTTTTGTCTCCATGGCCAATTGCCTTTGGGTTGTCTATCCCAGAATGGATCCTATTAGAGAGATTTTGGGTGCAGGAGTAGGGACTGTGCACTGTAAGGGAGGTAGAGCTCTGGAGCCATCTCTCAGTGACCTAGGGATGCTCGTCGGACTGCAGGTACTAAATACAAAGGTCTGTATTCCTGAATATGTGGAACTTTTCATCAACTCCAGAAATTTGTACCTGTTTCAGCAGCAAGCTAAAAAACAGGGGGCAAACCTAGACCCCTTTTATTCTTTAAGGAGCAGGTAGTGGTGGTTATCAAGTCCTTGCTGCCATTGCAAGTCACCTGAATTTTGAGGCATCCCTTGGGTGCTGGGCATTTCTTAGCAGGACTAGTTGTCGGCTGGTGAGAGTAACACAGGGATCACATAACCTGTAATTTAGGTACCTTATCTCACACCTTCACTTGCTGCTTAACTATATGTAATTTTTCATGTCTCTCTTATTTTTGCTGTTTACCAAAAATTTGGAGTTGATACCATCTTCTAAATTTTTTTCGCCATCTAAGTTGCTGCTGTACTTTGGTAAAATACTTTGATAAATTTCTTCACGTTTCTTGTATGTTCATTTTGTTTCCTCCACTTCTGCCCTCAAGTTCCTCTGTGTCATTTGAGGACTCATCTCTTCCAAACATATGCAGGGTTGTCTTTAGTTTCGTATCACTTTTGTCCTTCCTCTTTTTAAAATGAAAGTTTGGTCTTGGCCCCTGTAAAGAAACTAAACTGCAGGAATCGTGCAGTTTGGTCATGGTTATAGCTGGGCTGCTGTGGTATTTTCAGTAATTAAGTAAGGAATTCACTTGACTGAAGGCTGTCCTCTCCAGAGCCAGATAAAATGCTAAGTCACTCTTCTGTTGAGCTGGAACTAGAACAAGTTATTTGATCTGGTGAATGGAAACAGTTGATTCTGATCATTCTTGACCTCCAGAGCTTTGATTTAGTGATGTGTCATGTGCACGTTGAGCATGCATTTCTCCCATCAGCAGCAAGACCAATTACTGCTGATTCTTAGACTTGGCTGAATGTTGGCATGAGAGATTTAGCAGTCTATAGTAAAATTGCTTCTTTGCATGAATAAAAGGCTGTGCTTCCCTGTCTCTGTTCCTACAGAATGGACAACTGGGATAAGTACCTCATTGTAGCTGTTGGCTCATGACACTGGCTAATGGCCATGTGCCGCCTCTGCGTAACTCTGCTGGTAGGAACAAACAGCTAATCTCTTCTGTGGCAGCCAAAAACGGAATAGTCAGTATGGAAAAGGAAATGAAATTCTACCTATTTTTTGTATAAGTAAAGACAACTTGAAATAAAATCACATTGCACAGTTAGTCGTGTTCATGTGCGCATCTAGAAAGGGAACTGGGCCATTTGTCATATTGTTCATGCTGAGGATTTGCATAACAGGGCTTGCTTTAATAGTGGCTTCCTTTTGAAGTTAGGTGCAAGTTGCCTACAGATTAAAAAAAAAAAAAAAGTGTTTTCTTCTGTTTTTGGTTTTTTAGATACTCATTTTTGGTGGGATGGGGCAAGTTTCTTCAGTTCTCAAAACACTGTGTAACTTTGTATAAAACCCATTAGTTGAAAACGGACAACAAAGATCTTTAGAAGCTCTTGGAAGAGAGCTTTAGCAGTGACTGGATTAATTTCTGTGGGCAAAATAAATGCCAGAAACCAATTCATTCTCTAGTTCATCCTACCACTTTTTTTTTGCAGCGAATGAACTCTCCAGAGGTCAGTCCTTTTAAGTGCTTTCCTGGCTTTGTCAGGTTCAAGAGCCCAGCCTTGCAAAGTGTGAAGCCTCAAGTCTATGTGCTGTTGAACCCTGTGCACTTAGCAATACCAGTAAGTGTTGGTAGAAGGTCAGTGGAAGAGGGGTTTGAGCTGGCTTGCTGCAGGAGCATTATTTTCTTGCCTGAGAGAGAAATCTCACTTTTTGTAGGCAAGTGTACAGGAAAGCACAATGCCCCAGGAATTATATAAAGGACACAGAGAAGAGACTCTCCCCCTTCACGGTGGTAACTGGACAGACACCATCCTTCAGAAGCAAAACCAAGAGAACCTGATTAAGCAGCTTTGAGTTCAGCTCCATCACCAGTCTGCTGAAGAGTCCAACAGTCTTCAGCAACTTAGTGATACAAAAGCTTCTTTTGCTAGTGAATCTTTAGGATACATGTATAGGGAAAGTGTTTGGTAGAGGTCACAGAGTGTGTGATGAGCAGACTTCAAATGTAGTTAAGGAGATCTCGTAACACACTGCTGAAGTATCCATTCAGAATTCAATTTCTCTTTCTACCCAGACCCAGGCTTATTAATTTCTCCTTGGGGATTTCACTAGCCAAGAATTCATATGAGCCTAATGAGAAACATTAGGCAGCCTTCACAGTGATGTTGGGAACTTCCCAGCCTCCTGTGAGAACAGTGCTGTTTTCAGAGCAGAGGCATGGTTGTGCTCCTTTTGTTAAAAAAGGAAACAGCATTTTTAACTGCACTTGGAGTCTGCTTTCCATTTCCCTCTTTCCTTTGAGTTGCATTAAAAACTTTTAATTTTTTTTCTTTTTCTTTTTTTTTTTTTTTTTTTGAAGATATGAAACTATTTCCCTGAGAAGATGTGGTTTTGCCTGAAGCTGCTTCACCATTTCTAAACCTTTCCCTAATTCCATAATTCCTTAATTGTGGTTGTGAAGCTGCCTGGGTTGAGAGATTATCAGTGCTGGCAATATTCTGTTTTTTTTTTTTTTTTGTTTGTTTGTTTTTAAACTGTGGTGTTTTTGTTTTCTCCATTTTTGTTGCACCACTTCAGCTGTGTGACTTCTAGCATTGGGTTCAGAGCGAGTCCCAGTATACTTTGCTGGTTTGAATGAAATAGGCAATAATAAAAGCACGACATGGACAAATCATTTTATCTAGGCTTTATGTGGCAAGAGACACAGAAGACATATCTGAACTATTTCAAATTCAGACATCAGTTCCAGCCAAGATATACTAAACAGTGTCAGTTAGGGAGCAAAAATGGCTTTTTGTAGTGACTGTCTCATTCTATTATCACAGAAACTTTTAAATCTCCTCTAAAATTCCCCTTTGACTGAGGATACTGAGGAGATGGACAAATCTGCATGTAGAGTTTGTCACCATCATTCTGGTACAAAAGGAAGAGAAACAAAAAGAGGAAAGAATGTAAATATGTGTCGACTTACACATGTAAATTACTTACAGGTAAGCGAACACTTAAATTACTTACATTACTTGTGGAAAGTAAATGTGTGTAGGCTGGGTAAAGCTATTTTACCCTTCACTGATTGGTAATTATTGTGTTACAAAAGGTACCATTCCCTCTGATGAGAGGTACATTCTTATTATAACCCTTAAGCTTTGTATTTTTGTCAGTCAAATGAGGTTTTCATCATGGCAAAATACTGTTTTGTTGTTTATGGGGTAGATTTAACCTATGTCTTCTAGTAAATGTACAAATACATAAATATGTATAATTTATATAAAAACTTCTTTCATTTTATTGAGGATCTCACCTGATTACGCTATTATATTGACTATGGATAAAAATTTCAAATGACATCTTTCTTATCAATAACAACATTCTTATTAATGTTTTTAACCCATATTAAAATTATTTTGCTTTGTCTTCATCCTGATCAAATATTCTGGTAACATCTCTCATCTGAAAACTTTTTCTCCCTAAATTTGTGCCTGGTGATTTGGTTTTGTCTTTGACTCTGCTATTAGTAGCAAATTATTGATGTCCAGCTTGTCTATTAGTAAGCTGTCTGCATACGAAGTTAGCGTTTTCTTTGTCAAGAGGAACGTTATTTAGGCCACCTCTGAACCCTCTCTCTGTCTTAGAGGATGATTTGACTAATCTTTTACATGTTGTTTTACACATGACTTCATAATGCAGCTAAACCTGATGCAAGAGTATTCCAGTTATAAGTTTTCTTAGTTATTCCTGCTTAAATTCAAACAGATTCAGAAGACTCGGTATCTGGCCAACCAATCTTCCATCATTTACACTATTTTTGTCTTTTTTCACCTTCAATGCACAAGTGCTCACAGTGGTGAGAACTACCTCCTACAAACATTATTTCTCACATGACAATGGCAAAGTTCCCATCAAACCTCACAGCAATTGCCACTTGCTTCGGTGCTGTATTTCTCTTATGTATTGCTTCACAAGTAGCTCATCTTTGTTTCTGCTACAAAGCAGTTGGTTTTTCTCCAAGCAAAAGCTCTACTTCAGAAGCTGTGAGTTCAGTTGAAGCCTGACTCAGTAAATTCTTGGAAATTCCTTCCTTGTCAGAGCGTTCTCTGCTTTGCTCTTTGACACAATAGTTTTTAAAGTGTTTTCAATGTGAAAGCACTGCAGCATCTCTTTCAAGTGCTTGGCAAACATCAGGAACTGGGAATCCAACTGCAGCCGTGGGAGCTCTCACAGGAGTTGTCCACGAATTTAAACCCCAGGTGATGTGAGATTGGCATTTGGATCCTCTGAAGTTGTGTGAATGATAAAGGTTTTTTCATTAGAAATCATGTCAACTGTCTTCATCTTCTTTGCTGCTTGACTTTATAGATATGAAAACTCTGCTCCAAAAATTCTTTAAAGAGCTGAATAGTTTGGTGTTTAACAGTAAAATAAAAATTATAATAATAAAAAAAATCCAGTTTCATGTCTATGATAACAGTAGTAGCTGATGTGCAAACTGCCCTGCTGCTGTGACATTGCTCTTCTGCTTTTGGTGGTCTTTGAGAAGATGCTTATAGTGAAGTGGTAACTTAACCAGTAATTCCAATGATCCGCATGCAGCTACCGCTGTTCCCACTGATTAAAGTTGGGGTTGTAGAGGCAAGTGCAACTGGAATTGTTTCTCAAGATTGCAAATAACGCGCTGATTTTTACACATCCTCTCAGACAAGACGGCTTGCCTGTTTGCTTTCATCTTCTAGCCAAATTCAGTTATAATAATTATAACTTGCCTATTTAAAACTCTTCTGCTGTTCAATTAGTTGCTATATTTTCCTCATAATTATTCTTAAAGCCCAACACTGTGATTTCTTGAACAGCTGTCATGCTTCAGTGCAGACTGGCCCCTTTTGCTTAGTGAAGAGTGTGAGTGAGACTTTTCTTTTTCATACATGCTTTTTATGGCAGCAATCACATACAAATTGCTTTAAGTTCTGTGGGGATAAAAGACAATACATAAATCTCTGGTTATGATTATTATGACTATGCTAACAAGAGCTGGCTGAGGAACAACGAACTCAATCTTGCAACAGCCTTTAAGGTTTTGAAATTCCCCATTGGAACAAGATCAAACCTTCCAGTGTCTGTGAAGCAGAGCTGTTGAGACATCCATTTTCATGTTCCCGAGGTCAGGTCTTTCTTTATTTAGGATTTTTCTCTGTGACTTCAGTTGAGACCTCAGAAACCTACCCTACCTAAATGCAAGGTATCTTCACTAAGACTTGCAATTTTGTTAACAGTCTATTGAATGAAAAAGGTTTAGCCAGAAGTGTTTTGATGGGCACTGACGTTTGTTTCCATATGAGGAGAAAATGACATCGTATATTCTTATGTTCTCCTTGGGTAAATATGAACTTACTGTATTTCTTCACTTTTAGTGCTTTTGAAACAGATTTAGTGTTTCTGAAACATCTCTAGTGGAGATGGTTAGTAAGCAGTTGATAAGAGTTTGCATTTTGGGTGTGTTCCTTACGACAGTTGGTACTGGGCCAGTCTGAAAGCTCTGCTCCCTTGGTTCTGTGCATCTTTCTTCAGTTGCTCATGTGACAGTTGCATATAGGACACATCTTCAGTTACCAGAGAAAGCAGCTCCTGTAGTGGTACGGAAAGAGCCACCAAATTATGGCGATATGCTAAATATGTTGTGTTGTAATGGAATTATTAGGTGACCTCTGGGATAGTGGCGAGTAGATAATTCTCCTGAAAATTGAAATTCCTCACTGCATCCCCTTAAAAAAAAAATAAAAATAATAATCAACCAATCAATAAAGCAATAGTGAAAGATGCCAAATGTTTTTTAATAATTGGAGCTTTCAAATGTTTTAAGAAAGCAAAGTGTCCGCACAACTGTTACGCTGTCTGCAGTGGGGACTTGAAGTGTGGTAAAAATACTGCCAGTGAGACTAGAAACATCAAGGAATGCAACTCAGTTAGTTTGTAGGATTTGCAGATCGACTCCCCCCCCTGGGGTAATCACTCATCAGCCAGAAATCAAGTGAACGCTGGTCCCTGAAATGCACTGTGAAAACAGCAACAAAAAGGAAAAATATATTAAACCAATCATTATAGGACAGAAAATAAACATGCAAATATATCATCACAGATTGAGAAGTAGTCAACTACAAGGACATGTTTTTTGTTGTTTTTTATAGTTCCCACTGAACTAAGAAGGAATTAAAAAGTTACTGATGTTGAAATGAAATTTCAGCTTTCAAAAGGATGTGATTAGAATATTTGTTTATCCCCCTACCTCCAACATGCTGCTTCTCTTGGGGATACAACTATTGCAATCATACCAACAATTTTAATTTACGTGGGAAATGCATCTTCATTTTGCCATGCTTATAATTGCTAGAGGGAGATGAGTCCCGTTGCTAACAAGTACCTTTATGGGAAGCTTCACTTGATGGATTAGGGGGGAAAACACTTTAGTGTGATCTGTAGGAAATTAAATACACCTTCACTGCCAACAGTGGTGTTATAGCCATGAGGTAAACTCTTACTGCTGTGTTCATATATATGATTTAAATCTTTGGAGTTGCTGATGCAAATGAAATGAGTGGGATTCTGTCAGCCTCCAATGTCTGTGATGAATTGGTAAGGTTAGAGGAAGGTATCACTAACAGTCATCTTAATTGTCTTAATTCTTCAAATGTTCCCATTAAAGAACTCTAAAACAAAACTTTCAAATCAGAAAAGCACTTGTTGGGAAAAGTCAAATGGAGAAAATAAACTTAGCTGACATGTCATCTTTCTATTTTACTTGATATTCTGTAGAACTAGTAATGAATAAGAATGCAGCTGGCTGCTTTTCTAAATTTTTTTCGTTACAAAATATGTATTCATTAAAAAAACAAAACATTTTCTATGAAAAATGATAAAAACAAAGGAATGATAGCTAGAATAAGTGAGGGAAGGAATATGAAGATTGAAATGAAGAACCAAAAAAAGTTTTTCTCAGGATTCTAGTTTGCTAAATTTTAGTTCGTGACATTTTCTTTGGGTTGGCATGGGAATGAATATAATAAAACATCTGTTATAAAATGTTACGATGTGGAAAAATATTCCTGGTCAGCAATAAATCACCACCCTGCAAGCACTACAGACCCTATGGGAAGTTGCCTGAGCTCTTCTCAGAACAGGGCCATATAAATTCAGGACTCTGCCTTCGTCTCTACTCATTTGCTGTAGTGTCAGACATAGTCCTGCATGGAAAGGTGTCTGCTGAGAGGAACGCTGCTGCTCCAGAGCTGTCTGACTGGGGTGCTGATTCTGGTCACTTCTTTGCAGTGTAGCTCCTCAGGCTATTTTGGTTTCTGGGGGAGTATCTGTGCTGCTTGCTGGTCCATCCTCACTGGTGATGGACCTGCTCTTGGTGTCCATTTCCATGCTCATAAACACAGGCAGTGAGCTGCTCTGGAGGGAAGCACTGTGCCAAGGTGCATCCCTTCCCACAGGGACCATCCCAGGGCATGGAGGCTCCGTGCCATGGCTGGAGCCCAGAGCAGATGGCCTGGTGGGATGGACTAATGGATATGTACACTGTTTTTATAAGTATACCGAAAGAGAGAATTTATTTGCAATTCTGTTTATTCTCTGTAGATCTTGGCAACCATTACATTTTTCCTTTATTTTTCCTTTTTTTTCCTTTATTTCATTTTTTTTTCCTTTTTTTTTTTTAATGGAAATTTTCGATGTTTTTGATCAACCTTGGCCTTTGCGTGCATTTTACTATAGGCTGGTCTCTGGCCTTGGCAAATACTTGTTCTCCAAAATCTGCCCTACTTCTGGATAGCAAGGGCCAGTGGCTATATTTCTCCAGTAGAAGCTCAGTTTCACAAAAAGCTGACATTAGTTAGTATGAGCCACTTGAACAAGCACAAACACACTCGGTCGTCTTTTTTAAAAAGTGTTGGTTGTTTCAAACGATTGTAGCTGTGGAATTTGTGCAAGGGCAGAGCCATAGAGTTCACAGCAGAGTTCTTGTTTTGAATCACACATTTCACAGGCACAGCCTCTTGCCTTCTGCTATTTACAGCAGGGATTTTGCTTGAAATGCAGTTGCAGAACTGTAAAAACTGTTCTGATCCAATTCATGCAGAAATTGAGGGAAAGTCTCCTCAATATCAATGCCTTTTGCATTTATCTGGTAGAGACCAAAAGAAAAAGCTTTAAGATCTGAATTTCAGTGCAGACAGTTCCCTGAGTGATTCATAGCAGGAACTTCCATGATGGTGTTTTACTTCTGTTTGATCCAAATCTATATTACCAATTTCTATTAGAAAATAATATAATTGTATCAGTAAATATTGTTCCACAGTGTGCTTGTGAGGGCATGTGAACACTGGGCTTAACACCAGAGAAATCTATATTGACATTTTCATGGTATTAGGATTTTTACATTTCATCTTGAGGTTTAGATCCACAGAATATGTAGGTGAAAGCTTTGGCAGAGTGTCTGGTTAGTGTATGCATCTGCATTTTGATTGCAAAGACGAGGAGTATTGGCCTAAGCAGGGTCTGGTCTTTGTCACTTGCTTTAAAGAACTGCAGAGCTTTACTCTGGCAATGATGCCTGATTCTTTTCCTTACACCTTGCTTGGGTTAATTATTTTGAGACTTTGGGATTTAAATTCTGTGCCAAACTCTAACCAGGTGAGGGCAGTGTCAGAGACCACCCATTTAACACAGCAAATATTGACTTTTTTATGTTCAAGGTGCCTTTTCCTATCAGCTGCGCTCAATTGAGCATCATAATTTTGGTAGTGTCAGGAACATCAGAGTGAAATCTAACTTCTCTGTTTTTTCTTTTTCAGTCTTTAAAAAAAGATATCTGCAATTGGTGGTGGGGATTCTCTGACTTAATCTTCCTGTTCTTGAGTGGCCTCCTGCACCACAAGTTCTTTCCATGGAGAAAGAGACGGATTTGCTGATGTTGCTAAGTGACATCTAGGAGCCTCTCTCTTGGTCGAGAACAAACAGTTATGCCCTGGGAAACTGGCTGGATCGGGAGGACGGAAACTTTCCGAGTGTGTTAGACTTCCTTTGGGGAACTGAAGTCTGGTGAATTTAGTGGCCAGATCTGCAAGTCTTCAAGCTGAAATCCAGATCATCTCAGTACTGGATAGGCAACAATTTCCCCTGTCCATGCCGCATTACGTGGCACGCACACTTACCCGTGCCCCACACAAGCTATGGGGTTGATGCAGAAGCTATCGACGAGCTGTTATGGTGTGTGCTGCTCCATCCTGCATCCCTAGGTTGTGGCCTGCTCTGGAGGTGACAGCAGGGAGATGTAGGAACAGCCTTCGAGGCTGCTGAAAAGGGAAGGGAATGGACTGTGAGAAGGGTGAGGGATGATGGGCTTAGATGATGTGTGTGGGGGTGACTTAAGTTTGATGTTAAGAAACCTTTCCAGCGGCTGGGTCTAGCAAAGCAAATAGACTGGGGGAGCTGTGACAGCTCTGCCAGGGAAGATTTTTAAGCAACAGTGGTTTAGGCATGGCTCGTTCAGCTTCTGAGCAAACGTATGAGCAAAGTGAGGACTTGGCAGCCTTCAAGAGGTGGTACCTCAGCCTTTGTTTTTCCCAAACCAAAAGTCCTTATAGAAACTCAGTGAGACTGGGGAGATGCTGTCCTGCATCAAGGTGTGTGATCAGTTAATTGCTCAGATCATACAAGATGGGACGAGGCTGTCCTGCTAAATGCAAGAGGCAGGAGATACTTCCTAGGATGTTTCCAACATGCTGCATCCTATCCAAGTCCAACCTGTGCCTTCTGTGGCAAACAGGAGATTTGCAACGCCCTGTTATATGGATGCAAAAGGTTATTTGGGGCCCTGTTTTGGATTGTTCTAGTCTTGCAGCTTTCATGTCTGTAGGTTGTCGTTGGCTTTTGCTGTGCACATAAAAGCATTACACTGTTCCCTGCTCAAGAACAAGCTTGTGCTTTCTCTCTAAAGTTCATGAATTTAATTCTGTTCTTTCCTGTTGATGTTGGCAAGTATCTATCAGAGGGAGCACTCTGTATGTTTTCATTGTGGCCATCTGTCCTGGTATTAGCAAAATGATTGCATAATCCAAACAACAGAATCCTTTGAGAGAGGAGGAGAAAGAAAGATACACACAAGTCATGTGGCTGACATGCACCACAGTGATCCAAATAATTATGGAATCAGAAATAATAATAATGTATTTACTCATTGGAAAACTGCTCGCTCTTCTAAGGAACAATTAAAAACACAATATACAATAAAAGCACCCAACCGTAATACAAACGAGTGCCTCAGGCTCCAGAGCACTTATAAAAACAAAGTCATCTTGGTGCCTCTCTAAACCAAGAAACATAATTAAAACACCCTACTTGACGGGGAGATGAGCCACTCTTTTCTCACAGGAGTGACTTTCACATTGTTTGCCTCTCAGCCAAGCACAGGAGAGAGCAGGGAGCTGCTCCAACCCTGTGCTGGGAGGAGGTCAGGGTGGTGGGCAGCTCCTCGGCCCTGGAATTGCTGCGCTGTGTCGAAGCAGCATCTGTAGGTGCTGGTTTTAAGTGGCCTTTGCTTGCAGTGGCACAGATGGGAAATTTGGTTTATTTGTCATGACTATTGAGCTGATGAGTCATGCATATTGCTTGAAAGAAGGTAAAGTTTTAACGTGATGAGGAGTCTCGGCAAGCATTGAATCTCATCGACCTGTTGGGAAAGGACGCAGAGACCTGAAAGCACAAATCAGGCTGTTCAGGGAAAAACTAGCTTAAAGCACAAACTGCAGCCATCCTCTGTTCTGTCGTGATGAGAAATAGACCATGCAAGTTATGTCATGAATATTCTCAGGTTGCTTTACTTCCTCACTTCAGCCTAATTTGCACAAGCAAGCATTCTCATTTCTGAGATTGTCCTCGGGCTGGAGCAGGGTACAGCCATGCATGGTTTTGTGGCACTCTGGAAATTAAAACAGGTTTATGAGTTTGAATGGGACAAACACCTGGCAGTGATGGCTGTGACACATTTTTCATGGTGAGAAAGAGCTGGATTCTCATGGTTTTATGGTGAAGAATGCAAAAAGTGCAGGTTTGTTTTAGAAGAATCCCGACTGCAGCTCAGTGGCTCCGTGCGAGTTGTCCTAGAGAGAGGCAAGCTCACTTCTGACAGCTTGGCCAAAAAAAATTGTCTTGAAGTTGGGTGATTTCACACTGACTAATATTTTCACATGAACGATAATAATCTTTTATGGTTTATAAATGAAATTTTGATGACATTCTCTCTGTTTTTGATCAACTGCAAAGGTGATATAATATTCAAGTTTTTGAGAAATTTAAAAACTTTCATACGGCACGTATCCTTTTCTTCAACTCTTTTTAAGCTCTGTTTAAGATTTTATCCCATAATCAGTTATTTTAGTGCCAAAATATTTAGTTATGATACTTATAACAAAGATAATTTATTGTCTTTGGTAGCAAGTGTTTTTCTTTTTCTTTTTTCTTTTTCTTTTTTCATTTTTTTTTTCAAATTGTTTGTCTAATTCTGTTTCTTTTAACTCTGTAGTGAATTGGAGGAGATCAGTCTATTGTCAAAGGCAGAGACAGAGAGGGCAGCTATGATAACTGCCTTCTTTGATGTTCGTGTTCCACACTCCAAAAAGAGCACACAAAGACTATACCTTTGCACTTTCAGTAATTTACAATAACCAACATAAGGTTTGGTATGCTGGCCAGCAAAATGTAATTTATTTTATTCGCTTGGAGAAAGACTCTCAGCATCTGATGTGTTATGGTTACTGGATAAGAGGATCAGTGGTTGGTGTGATTTATACGTACCCCACTAACACTTTGCCATTTTTTTCCCGTATATGGGAACTGTGAGGATAAAGAGGGAAGATTTGAAAACTAAAGAATATACTTTTGATCTCCAGGGAAACGTGCTTTCAGATAAAAGACTCTTTGCTGCCCCTTTACCAACACAAGTGAGACTGGCAAAAAGGGCTCCTCCCAAAGAAGATGGATGGATCCGATGGCAGTAAACATTTAGTCTTCAGATGATATGTTGTGCTAGCTTTGGTTCCCTGTGAAACGGCAGGGCAACATGCTCTTTCTTTTCCTTTCTAGGTAGAGCTGGTGCTCAAGACAGAAGTCAGCTCTTGCTGTGAGCACAGTGCTGGTGCGAGGGACCCGGCGGGGAGCCAACAGCCCCCACGCTGCCCCGAGATCGGTGTGGGTGGACAGGACGAGCTCCATGGGACAATGGCTGGGTAGCTATTTGCTCTCTGCTTATTTTTCTTTTTGAAGTAGGGAAGTAGAGATGGGGGCAGGAACTGTGGTGGGTTTTCTGCACCAGACCTCTTCCGTCTGGTTCAGAGATGGTTTGTCTGCACTGACTTCTTGTAAGCCTCGAGGTTCTGTACTGCACAGCCCTTACTGTTGTAATGGCGAGAGCAATCTCAGTGATAAGGAGCCTTTGTGGAAAAATAGAAGAGCTCAGTTTCTTCATCTTTTTGGCCATAAAGGCAAGGCAAAATTTCAGCTGTCAGTTGAGTCAGTTAAAATTTCTACAGAGCACACTGGGAGCTGTACCAATGGAGCGCATTCAGTGGTCTGCAACCAGATAAATAATCTCTCAAGTCTGTCCAGCTTGACCTTGGATAACTGGAGATCAAAAAGAGATCCACAAAGAGCTGTTAACACTGCACAAGTTTTATTCTCTGAAGTTCTGGAAGTCCTTGTACAAACAAAATTGAGCTACAGCGGAGCAGATTTCAATAAGGAAGAGCTTGTCATAGGGGTTGTGCCTGGAGCAGGGCTCCACAGCTCTACACAGCACGCTTTATTAACTACCTAGAGAGCAAAGCCAAGCCTTCTGACTTAATGAATGGCTGGTGCCACGGAAGGGCGGCGTGTGTCAGCGCAGGGAGGAATGCTGCTGAGAGCACGGCGTGTGTGAAGGCTTGCTCTTCTGCCTCTCCCTTCTCTGCACATCATAGTCACTAGGGGCAGAAATGTGTATTATCGTTTTTGTTATTGAAGAAATCAACCCAGGCTCTGACTTGAGGCAAATCTTGCACAGGAGACAGGACTGTCTTGTCTTTACTTACGTTTACAGATCCAAGAGGATCCCTGAGGACAAGAGCAGGTTGGGGGCGCACGGTGGGAGACTTGTGCAGTGGTTCCTTGCCTTGAGCGTGGCATTGCGCTGTGCTGGATGCAAATCCAGAGCTTGCTCAGGATAAAGGGAGCTTACAGCATGTCCTGCCCCTAAAACAAGAGCACCACCCTGCTCTCTTATCTCACCCTACATGCACAGGATCAAAGCTTGCTCTTAAATGTAGGGCTGCAGTACAGCTCTTGCCACTGACACTTCTCCTTTTGCTGTTCCACTCTGGCATTTTCACCTGAATAGCTGAGAGAGAGACAATCAGTATTTTAAAAGCCTACATTTTTCTTCCCATTGAAGTAAGCTTGGAAATAGACTTGCTTTTTAGGTGTACCCTTACGGGTACAGTCATACGAGGGAACCTCTCCTGTGTTGTGACAATTCCTTTGGTTATCTGGACTGCCATTTTGGCTTTATTTGCACAGCCCACACTTATTACTGGTTTTCAGTAACAAATATGGGAAGAGGCGTGCGGTCCCTTGATGTTAATGATGAGGTAATGCCTTTTACAGTAATCATTTTCTCTGTATCAGCTTGGGCTGGGGGGCGAGCCTTTACCCTGAGCAAATGAGTAAATGATAAGCAAATTTCATGGAACACCCCTGCAGCCAAAACCTCTCCGACTTGCTTCTGTAGAATTTACCCTGTCAGGCCCAGTTTAGCATGTGCTGAAGTGATGGTTGCAACATTTGGTTGCTGACCTTGTCTCAGAAGCTGACTGTGAGCTTTAGAGCAATCTGTTTTACACCCCTTGAAAGCCAAGTGGCTACAGGACGATTTTAACGTTTTTCTTACATTTCTGAATGTGGATGAAAGCCTACAATTTTGACCTCACTATCTACGAGAGAATTAAGGATATGAAGGCATAGCACAATGCCTACAAGTATTTAATTTCATATTTTTATAACGTGGTCTCTTGTCTTTTTGGGGAAATGGAATTTATGTGGGACTTTTTTCAATATTAGAGATTGACAACGTGGTATTTTACAGATCACTGGAGTAATAGCCCTGTTCCCTTTTTAGGTCTTTGAGCACTGAAATAGTTGGTGTGGATACTTATTACAGAAGCAGAACTGGACAGTAGTTCATGCGTTATTGCTTCGAGCTCTTTGCCAGCTCAGGTAGATGTTACTGCATAGGTTATATCTGACTCACATTTTGAAGGTTACTTTCACATCCTATGAGCACCAGAGACCTTTCCTCTCATCTGTTTGTTTTATAAAAGGCTTTAAAAAAACTCTCAGGAACTCCAGAGTTGAAATGAGTTAACTTTTATTCTTTCTTTTCTTTCCCTAAGGAATCCGCCTCTTGTAGACATTTAAAACAAACAAAAAGCTGATGGAAATAGATAATAAACCTGGTGCCAGACTGAATAAAAACAAGGTAGTATTACACAATGAATCTTGTTTATTAGTCAGAGATCTGTCAATAGCTTGAAAAAAAAAGAGGGGGGGGGGCGGGAATTATGGATGAATGATGTCATGTTCCCTCCTTGGACATACCACAGAATAACCAACTGGCATTAAACTCAATCTACAAACCCAACAACAGCCTTTCAACCTGCAGGCCATGCACTTCGAATCCAGCATGCTGTCTCTTTTCTGGCACTCATTTTAATGTCAGTAAGTGCTCTGCTGCCATCAGCAGAGAGCAAGGTGAAGGGAGGGACAAGCCTTTCAGTGGCAAGACCGTGCTGCTGCCTTCAGTTCCACCACCTCTGGTGTGTTGGCCCCTGGAAGGTGAGCTCTTCTGATGGGCTGAGAATTGCACAAGCTAGTCACTGGCCGCTGTTTTTGTGGATCTTGCCAGAGCCACTTGACACAACTGCTAAACAGCACATCCTGAAGTTAAATCTGTGCATCCAGGTGACAGGGGGCAGAAGAGTTACTTGGGTTTTCTGCTGTAGTTATACTTGGGCACTCTTAGCACAGATTAAATGGGTAGTAGCACAAACGAGTGCTTGGGACTGAATCATTTCTGTTCTGAGATAACTATCAAATAACTATGAACTATCAAAAAGAAAAAATGCCAGTATGACTTAATCTGTACTTTTTTAAAAAACAAACAAACAAAAAAAAAAACTGACAGAGCTCTGTGTCTGTAGCAAAACACCCAGTAAATATCTGGAAGCATCACACATCAGCAGTCTAGGAAACGTATTACAACCTGCAGAAGAAAAAATGTATGACTCTGTATCAGTGAAGACGGTATATCTTACACATCAGTGAGACCTGGTCATGTGCAGAGGTGCTGGTTATAGACTGCTTTGGTTTGCAGTCAGAGGCTGTCTGTTTTGAATATAAATATGAGAACTGTGGAGCATTCCCACAAGCGTATTTTTGAGAGGAAATGACATGGGTGGTGTGTATTGAAAACAAAAACTTGAGCATCTTTTGAAATGTTTACAGGTTTATTTATCTAAAGGGAAACAGAATACATCAGGAAATATCTTAGCTCTTCCCTGTCCTTTTATACTTATTAAAAGAGAAGGAATAGTAATAAGAAGAAGATCTGACATGCAGATATTAAAAATCATAAGCACTCATTAAAGCGTTTGGAGCATTTTTAACCATCTCTGAATGTTTTCCTGGTGGAGTGCCTGATGTGCTGACTCCGTCCCTCCCATGCAGCGGTGCTGTGAACGCTTTGGGTTTCATCACCCCAGAGCCCACAGCAGCACCACCTCAGTGCTCTGAGCACCCTGTGTGTGGCAGTGCTGGTGTGGGACCTCCAGGCACACGCACAGCTCGTCCTTCTTCCTCACAGTCCTTACGAGGGCCAGCAGCTTCTGCTCCTGGGTCCCATTTTGGTCTGGATCCATGTTCTCTCCACATCTGGACCCATTTGTTGCTTGTACGCAGCTGTGCTGTGATACCCACACCAAAAAGAGCAGAGGGGCTCACCCTATGGGTGCCCCATGGAGTTGACAAGAGCTGGGACAGGGTTGCAGGGATTTTTCTTTTTTCCACTCCTGTTAAGGAGATGCGGCTCTGAACTTGCAGCCACTTGAAACTGGCTCTAAATTGCAGGGTACTTGGTAGGCTAGCAGACGTTGCCCTTAGGTTCTCAGTGGTCTCTGTGCATTGCTGTTGATCGATGGCAGCAAATGGGACCAGCTTTGTTCTTGCAGGATACTGGAGGGATTGTGAATAGGACCCCAAGTCCACATCCCCAGATGCTGCTCAGCCTGCCCAGAGTCAGGAGCAGGGCTGCAGAGCAGCCAGAAATAGGCTTTTACCTTAGCCAAGGGGAATGGTCCGTAATGCTAGTAGTGTCATAGTGGTAGCAAAAGAGCTGTGTCCCCAGTGTCTGCATTAATTAACTGTCTGGAAGCCCTGCTGGCTGCTGCTGGGGAAGGACAGGAGGCACTGGGGGGGTGCAGCTGCTGCGAGGGCAAGGAGCGCCCATCAGAAGCAGGGACTGCAGTGGGATGGGCAGCAGATCTGGTGCTCAGGTGTTACCCCATGGGTTTCTGTTCTTATTCATTCCCTATTGCTCCCTATCTGAGACCTTGGAAAGATTCAGTCTTGCAGGATCACATTTTTGTGCTTGTAACGGCTGGGGCAAGTACTCACTTGTGTTCTCTTGTAGCACTGCGTTTTCTCTGCCCGTCATTGCTGGCTATCCGAATTATTGCTTCTTCCAGTAGCCAGCCTCAGCCCTGCCCAGCATTTCTTCGTGAGTTATGGCAGGTGAAGAGCCAAACATGTAGCAGTTACGTGTTTAAAAGCTACTGAAATATGGTATCAGTATGGAGGGGAGAACTGTCCACCACTTAAATAGTCTCTTGTCTTTTTAATTCTCCTGTCAGGGGGAATGATTGGTGTGCTTTACACTGGAAGCAAAGAGCTCTAGCGTGGCTGAAAGCCACGACCTCTCTAGCCATCCATTTTTCAAAGGCCACCTTCCCTTTCCCTAATGTCTTTGGCATTATGGAGTTCTGCAGTGCTCTACTTGGATGTTTTTCATGCAGTTACTTACACACATGCTTAAATGATTTAATGAAACGTATACAACGTTTTATTGAGGCAATCTCTGATTTATTGATTACCTACACTGTGCTTGGTAGGATATAAACATGGGGGAGAGCTGCTCTCTGTCCCTGGCGAGCTGTAAGCTGCTTTAGCAGAACACAGCAGACTGAAACGTAGCCTGCAAAAGCTGGAGCTTTGCAAAGCAACAAAATAAAAGATGACAAGCCCCGCTACACTTTGATCTGAAGATCTAATAGAACTTGAAGGATGGAAAATGGAACATGTCCAGCAGCCAGAGCCAGCTTTTGTTTCCTGGGGCAGGTGTGAGCAGGAGGATCGGTATTGCCTCTCCTGGCTGCTCCACGGGTGCTCGTGTCCCTTTACTTACAAATTGCATAAAGAAAGCTTCAGTATGTGTTCCGTGGATATGTTCTTAGTTCGCAGGAAATACAGGCCATTTTAAGCTTTGGTAAAAGACATTAAAACTATTGCATCGAGGTGCTTTTGCTGCAAGTGAAAGCAGGTTCGCAGGCAGCTATGAGGTCTCAGCTGGTCCCCAGTGGTTTCTGATTTATGAATCTGAACTCTGGCCCTCATCTACAGCTCTGCTGGGATCTGCCTCTGCTTAAGGGATTTGCCAGCATAGCTGTACTAACAAAACGGGCCTTGTGTAGACTGGTCTTTTACAGAAGAAAAAGTGCCTTTGCTAATGCAGTTTACCAGATTTGCTGAGCGAAATAAGCCAGAGCAGCAAAAGAAGTTTGAAACTCTGTGCTCTTGGGCTTTGGCTGCCAGGGTAATGTCAGTTGTATGTAATCAGCTTAACTATACCAGTGAGGGCTGGTGCTGGACAGTTAGCCTTATTTTCCTTTAGATTCTTTTAAATGTCCCGTTTGTCATTGAACCTGTGAATAAAAGTGTTAGAGATGGGGGCATGCAGAGTGTGTGCGCCACGGTCCTGCCATCAACAGCGTTTCAGCAAAATAAGCATCCTTCTGTAGTGATTTTGCTACCGGTGAGTAACTCCATTGATTTCAAGGGTATCTCTAACAAAGCGATATCTTCACCAGGTGAAGATATCGCTTTGTTAGAGAAAAAAAAAAAGTGGGCTAACATAGCAAGAAACAGAGTTTAGGGCTCAGGTTTGGCTACATTTAAGGCAAATACCCTCCCTGTACGTGCATGCAAGGAATGCTGTGGTATAATGTGACTTGTCCATCATACATGTATGTGCTGATGACAGGTCAGGGTGCTTAGTCAAAAGCTTGTAAGAAGGTTTAAGAACAGAAACCTCTATTCTTTAAGATCTGTGAGCTTAGGTCATAGAAATTTAGTCAAATAATCGTTACATACAACTTACTGCAGAGCACGTGCTAACTAGGGATCTCTTTCTCAGATTAATTATTGCTCCGATTCTGATTCCCCTGCCTTCATTACCAGTCTGAATGCTGCAGAATCACTCAAAGATGTTGCATATGCAACAATGCAAACAACTTGCCTACAGCACATAATGGATTAGGAAAAAAGACTGTCTGCCCAGGTACAGCTCCAGTTGCTCCTCCAGTTGCCATGAGGATGGAGCAGCATATCCCAGCCTTTTCAGAAACCTGTCATATTCTTGTCTTATAAGGCTACATGAATTTTACACAGGAAGGTAAAATCTGTCTTTGCTCATACCCAGGTGGCTTTTGCTCACCTTCGGAAGAAGCTGTGTGAGTTTAGAGAAGTGAGAGCTGAGCACGCCCAAGGAAGGTCCAGCTTTGCAGGGTGTAGGATCCCTTCTGAAGGCAACCCTCAGAACCGCGCTCTAGGAGCTCTCCAATTAGATGCTGTTGATGTATTTACAGCTTGGAAAACGTTTGGAAAAGCTTCTCTCAAATTCTAAATACTGGTGTAGGTTCAGGTGGAAAGGGGTGGCAAGAGCCTGGCATCAGACCGTGCTCTGCCTTTAGCTCTACTGAATGCAAAGTAATTCCTGCCGTGGTGAATTATGTTTTATGTGTTTAAAATATAAACATGGAGAGATATTTATGACTGCATAATATATGTGTAGTATAGATTTACTAACTTAATAGACTAAGATGGAGCACTTATAATAGGGCTGATTTATTTTATTGCTATCATTAACCTTCATATGGAGTTTAAATCTAGTTTGAAAGATGTGGCAACCTGAGTCTGAAGAACACAGAATACATTTCCATGCACTCTGTTCTTCCCTGCTTTAGCACATGTGCTTGTGCTGACTCGAGGCTGTTGCCTTGTGTCCTATTGCTTGCTGACTAACTTAAGAGACTAATGGCCTCCTTGCTACAACCTCCTTTCAGGTAGTTGTAGAGTGTGTTGAGGTCTACCCTCAGTCTATTCTCTAGACTTTGAGCCCCAGTTTCCTCAGCTGCTCCTCTTATACCTTGTTTTCTAGTTCCTTTACCAGCGTTGTTGCTCTGTTCTGAATGCATTCCAGCAACTCAATTTTTCTTGCAGTGAGAGGCCCAAAACTGAATGAAATACTATTCTGGGTAAATAGGCAGAGGAACGTCCACTCCACAGGGAAAACGTGGCTGCAGAATTTACTAACTAAGCTTTTTAATAACTTCCTCCATAGCACATCAATGGTGAGACTGCATTCAAGGAATTTCCCATATAGAAGGGGAAAAAATGCTCTAACAGTCTGTAATGAGATAAAGGTTTTGTCCTGCTTCTGGCACCACTCCGTAAAAAGGGTGATGAACCAGAAGTTCATGGATTCTGTAGGCCACTAGAAAATCAGCAGATGGAGCTTTTTCAGCCTCCTGATTTTATAGGGGCCTCTGAAATCAGGAGGCTGGAAAAGCTCCGTCTGCTGAGGCAGTGCCTTGGGCAGAATACCCTTATGATCAAAGTAACTCTAAATAAAATTGGAGTAATTTTGCCACACTCTTATTTTAGTTGAAATGGGCTGGAATGGTTGGTGCCTGCTCATTCAAGACAGCTGTGCGGTATGAGAGTGAAGGCTGAAATCACTAAATTGGTGGGAGGTTGGGGCTTTGCACAGGGCTTAAGCAAGTATCATTTGCTCCATCAAAAATATTTCATTTTAGCTTGATTTGGCAGCTGTACAATAAGTTGGATTTTTTTGTCAATATGCTGGAAGCTGCCTCCCCCACATGCCATCGTGGTCCACAGAGGCAATGAAGACTGTATTCCTCTCTTTAACTCTCTCTTTCTCTTTTCTTTCCACGTATGTTTTCAGTTAAGTAGTGGTCTGGCTTTCAGGCAGCTGAACTGAAGGGTTCCCCATGCTGGTTAAATAAAAAGTTCTTTCATAGTCGTAGGATAAAAGGGAAGGGCTGGGAAGAAGTGGGTCGCGTCCAGGGAGGCACAGACGCTGGAACCCCCATCCCTCAAAGACTCACACTGAGCTTCCCAGCTGAGTGGGGCAGTATGTGGAGCTCTGTTTGTCATTTGTTTGATGTCCTCTTTATTTCCTGTTTGTTAAGCGATCTGAAAGTAAAACAGCCAGCCAAGCAAACAAGAAAAAAAGAAAAAATCCTTTCAGAATTGTAAACGGGGTCCAGCTGTGTAAGCTGGGCTGCGCAGACGCTGACAGAGGCTGCCAAGGGACCCGTGTGTCTCGCATCCTTCGCTCCGCGGGTGCCCAGCCCTTGCAGAGTGCCACCCTCTTCTTCTGAGTGCCTGGATGCTTGGGAGCATCCCCAGTGAGGGACGGAGTCACCCCTGGCACAGCCCGTTCAGCCTCAGAGTGTATCCGGACCAATAGTGCTGGTGCTAAGGCCAGGTAGCAGAAGCACACAATGGGAAGGTCACCTCAATCGTCTGCACGAGTATCACGTGGGTGGTCAAAGGAAAAGGGCTTACGGAAAAGATTAGTTCTGGAGGATAAATGACCTGCAAGGGCATGAGCTGACAGTATGACTTGCGGTTGGGTGTGTAATAACCATAATAAATAGCACAGCGTGGGTCTGTAGTGGCGAAAAGAAGAATCCCTGATGCTGCAGGAATACAGGTTGTGCAGGGTGCTGTCCTGGGAGCATCTGCTTTGCTTGGGAGGAGAGAAAAAAATAGGGAGAGAAATCTATGCCCACTGCTGCGATCAACATAGAAGTTGGGCTACATAAAAATAGGTATCTGCAGACCACAGGTGGGTAAATAACTGCCCACCTCAACACTAAGATAAAGGTGATAATACTCAAAGATAAATAGAAGTTATTTTCTGAAGCCTGAGTGTATTGACAACGCTTTGCTTTTTTTACAAGAGACTAAATAGTACTGGGTGAAGGGGGAAAATATCTCAGCATGTTTGAACATTTATTTTTTTCAAGAAAACAGTAGGAAAAATATTCAGTGAATTAATCTTAGCAAAACTTTATGAAGGTCAGCATGGGTGAGAAAAAGGTATGTTTTTCCTTCTGAAAGAGAAATGTCACCCTGACACCTACCATTCATAATCTCCTAAATACTTGATTGCTGTGTCTACAGACAGAGGGTTTGAAAACATAGAATCATTTCTGTGTTCTGTTACCAATCTGTTCAGTGACTTCTGTAAAGTCACTTATTCCTTTGCTTCACCTTTGCCATCTGCAGGAGATTTTCTGGAGGAAAACACTATTTAAGAGCAATTCTCTTCATTTACTTGCAGAAGGTGTTCTGGGCAGCAGACAGCCACTTTTCTCTTCCTGACCTGCTCCTCGGCTCGGGGCAGAGCACGCAGGAAGGAGCTCAGGCAGGTCCTAAAGTGAAACACAAAACATCCCGTCCCTGTAAGGAACAATTTAACAATTTCCTGGCCTATGCCAGGTGGGCAGGTGGGAGCTGCTGCCCGTGTCACCTACAGCCCTTGGCTGTGTGTAAATGCTGTGGTACTGAGGATCCCAGTGGCAGCACATGAGTAGGCCATCATATTGGCAAACTGGAAGGAGAACACAACCACAGAACATTTCAGGACAAGCTTAGTTATGTCCTTCCTGCTCTTCCCAGCTCGGCTCTTGCCCCTCCCCACATCTATGCTGGTGGGGAAGGAAAATGTGTCCTATTGAAGCTTACTTTCTGGTCTGAAACATAAATATTTACATGGCGCTCAGTTGTGAGAAGCTGCGAGCTTCTCATGCAAGATGGGAAAAAAGAATGTTTTTAAGAGCGAGAGAGGTGCAGCAGTTAGTGACTGGATAAATACTGAGCACTGTAGGTGAAAGGGTGGTGACAGATTATTCTTTGCTCCAAAGAGCACGTGAAATGGTATATGACAGTGAGTGCAAAAGCTGTTGAACTGTATCAAAAAAACAAGATCTGAGAAAAAAGGTCCTGAGCTCATTGCAAGACTGAAGTGTATGTGGACTGTTTACAAGACTTAAGTGTGGGGGACTATTGAAAGTAAAGGGTAAGATATTTCTAAGATAACGCATGTCTAAAGCCCCATACCAGTCAGATGACAACTTCCTAATGATAATCAATCAGTCCTCTTGGCCTTGAGCATCAGCTCCGAAATGCTCGTTGCACAAGATCAGAGCCAGGACTCAGTTCTCTTCCACGCCTCTCCTGCTCTCTGCAGCCAGTGGCATCTCCAGTCTGTCCTTTTGCAATTCAAGGCACCGAACGTGTTTGTAGTATTGGCTTTCAGATCAAGTTGCACCAGAAGATGCCCACCATTCTAGGTGGTTTTCAGAAAGCCCCTGCAGCCACCCCTGCCTGCTGCTGCCTCCTTGTTTCACTGTCACTGCTGGCAATTCCCATAATAACACTGTTTTTGACCCTTATCTGCTGCCTGTGCTCCTTTTCCTAATCTCAGGCCTGCTTGCTTTTGGATTGCAAGCCAGGCGTCTCTGTGTCATTTTGCACCAATGCTTTTTCCACCTCAGCTGCCTGGCCTCCCTCTGCTTTGTCCCCAGGATCTTCTCTCTGCTGACAGGGCTGTATCTGTTGCAGACCAAGCTTCAAGTTTCCTTGTTCTTCCTTCCTTTCTCTCCTTCACTCCATCTTTTTAACTTGTTCTCTTGCCAGCTAATCTTTCCCCACCTTTCCTCTACCTTCCAGCTGATGCTTCTCCCATAGGCCATCCTTCTTTTCCACCCATCTTTTCTATTAGTCTTACAATAATAGCTGATACCAGCTATGGTTTTAGAGGTATCAGATATGGTTTTCTAACATCACAACACAGTTATTTAAAAACAAGCAAGCAAAAAAACAAACAACAACAACAAAACAGAGAAAACCTGTATTTACTGGGCTCTCTACAGAGAAAGCTCACTCCGTAGTTAGGGAAATGTTAACGCTTTGGCTTTCTGAAAGCTTAGTTCTCTTTGAAGCAGGGATATAAAGTACTAGGTGTTTGTTCTCCCAAGAAGCTTTATAAAAAATAGATTATAGGGCATGTTCCCTTCGTATCTAGCTAGAAATGTCCATCTTACCTATGCACAGCCAGGCAGAAATAGTCACATAGGGTGCTGGTGTGAAGCATAGATGGCATGGAAAGTTGATCCATGTGTGGTGAGTCTGACAAACCACTGACTGCTGTAAGCAGTAGGCTTTTGGAGATCACAGAGGGCTGGTGGGTTTTGGTTTAATGCAGCCTGATTAGGCAATTGCACCCTGCAGCTTTCTCTGCATTTAACTCTGCCAGAAAATAGCTGTTGCCACGTGAGGATTTTGTAGGCTCCCTCATAGGTCTTATGCTTGTATAGATGGGCTGGCTGCAGGCAGACCTGCATGAACAAAACACTCAATAGAAGAAACTCATGCAGTGCCCTCGGACCAGGTCTGAGCACCCATCATGTGCAGGCCCAGACCAGTGTGGTAACTGGTTAAGACACGGAGACTCACCCCCTGTGAGCCCGTTCCCTCTCCTTAGTTCCCATAGGGAGCTCAGGTAATGGCACCATGGGGTTACACTTGTTTCACTGCACCAGAAGTTTTCTTTCAGTTTAAAAATGTGCAATTAACTGTTTCATTTTGTTCATGCAGCCTCATTATTAGGAAGTCCGTGAGCTTGTTTTTTTTTGCTTTTGTTTGTTTGATTGTTTAAGGCAGACACTGTATCTGTCTGCAGTCTCAACTCTCACACCTTTTTCTCAGAATCCTTCAAAATAGGGCAGCTCTACCACTGTGTTTGGGGTCTTCCTTGCCATTCTCCCCTGCTTCATTTTTTATTTAAAATATTTAAACTAATTCCGGGAAGTTCAGATGAGATGAAAGCTTTCAGCTCTAATATTCTAGATGCAAATCCTATTAAATTCCAAGCCCTACACCAAGCAATGCTGAACACTGGGAATAAAGCTGAAATTAAGACAATCAATCACTCTCAAGTCAGTCTAGCAATCCATACAGACACACTCTGTGTGGTCTCATCGCATTCATATTAATGGACAAATATGCCTCTTGCATCATATTCCATACATTACTGTGTAATTAGAAGCTTATTGGAAGCAGTAGGCAGTGTGCCAATATTTGTGGTGTTCAGAAATCACTCAGGACTCTGGTATTTGAGGAAAAAACTGTTTATTTCAGAAAGGCACTTCCAACTGCCTCCAACAGCAACAAAACGTGGTTCTGGAGGCTCCTTCCCCCACCTTCTGGGAAGCTGAACTACTTGCAGGTGAAATCTTTATGGTTTGGAGTTGTAATAAAATAAATCCTTAGGGGTCTCAAATCTAACCACAAAGGTGGTTGTTATCCCTGCACTGCACATGTGGAGTTATCCTAGCTGCTCTCGTAGGGAGCTTTGTGGAAAGGCTTAGGGATGGCAGCTGGAAAAGACAGTATGAAAGTAAGCACGAGTGTGCCAAGGCTGCAGGTGTCATGCATGTATCCCTCATTATTCCCTGTGATATTGTTCCCATTTCTCATGGGAGTTGCTGAAGTGCTATAGAGAGCACTTCCCCAGCTTCAAAGGCATGACAATGTTTGAACTGCAGAGATTTCTGTAAAAATGAAATGAGTATTTGTTCCTGGCAATTCTTACCGTGCCAGAAATTTGTCTACCTAATCGATGGTCTTGTTTGGAAATAGGAGGCTCTTATCTTCAGCAAGTTTCTAAATAGGTCCATGGCAATGGAAAAGAGTATCCATGCCAGACTGCAAGCCAACCTCCTCCTTTCAAAATGCAAAAAGAGAAGAAAAGAAATGATGTTCTCACTTAAAACTCTTTCAGACATGGGCAAAGACTTGTCCATTTTTCTTTTTAGTCATTGGATGCTTTCATTGGCTTAATAAACTTTAAATGTTGGAGTCAATAAAAGTCTAGACTTTGCCACGAGGTCAGTAGTTCAAAAAGATTGTTTTCTCTCCTGACCTCTGACTTTCAATTTTTTCCCTGCTTATGGCCAACTAAGAAAAGCTGCCAAAGTTTATAGGCCAGATTGACTCATTCAACCAGAAGCGAATCTCACCCTCACATTAAAGCACTGGGGGTTTCCTCTAATACACTCAATGTCAGCTATAACAAGTCCTTGCTAGTAATTAACTGAAATTCTTTTGGAACTGCCTGAAAATTTCTTTAGCTTCTTGTTGGGTACCATCACTGTGCAGTAGCATGCTTTGGTCTAATTGGCTGTGTAATGGGCAAGTGCATCTGTCTTGTATGACTTGACCATGATTTCACCATTTTCTCTATGGCACAGCATTTCAAAGAAATGCCTATAAGGGCAAATTTGTCACGTTGCCTCGATGTAGTAAAGGCTCGGCAATGGGGGTGGCACTGTGTTGTATAATAAGCATATTTTTCATGTATTCTGGCTAATGTAAGGTGTAAGATAATGTAATATCTCTGATCACCTTGCTCTGGTAGCACACCTTATTTCAAATGGGTTTGCTATGGCTCTTGTATTTTCCCTAGAGCTCAGGACTTAGGTCTTTCCTCCCCAGTACAGTCTATCATCCTGACATGGCATATTTAGACCGAATAGACCCCTGCTCCTTGGCTGACTTCTCACTCTCCAGATCGCTCCAGGATACTGTTTATGGCTGTTTTCTAAGCCCATGGGCAGGCGTGCGTGGGCTGACAGAGCTACTGAAAAGAACCAAGATGTTCCAAGATTTAGACTTAGCTGGAGGGGTTTTATCAGCATAAACATGGCAAATCCTAACAGAGTCCAGTGCTTGTCCCTGTCAGCCCTGCTGGAAATAATAGGGTGTTAGGCTGGTAGTAAGTGGGCTATACGGAGTCCATCAGCAAAGGGAATCTTGATATGACTCATTTCTTACACTTGCTCTTAGTCACAGCTGTACTCCTGAGTCTGGACACTCCTCAGAAAAGACCTAAATCCATACTAGAAGGAGCAGAGGAGGAGAGCATTTCATTTTCAGATCAGCCCTTCTGTTTGCCAACCACTATTTTCTTTTGTACGGAGTTATGCCGGAAATAATAATCTGTTTAAAAAAAAATAATACAGAGGGTCATTATTATTATTTAGTTTATTTGTTATATGTCACTAATGTGGAGCAAGATTTATTTTTTTGTTTGGGTTCCAAAGGAGAAAGGTCATTTGTTTTGCCTAAAGGCTCAAGATTTAGTCATTGGTGTAGTTATTTTCCTGGTTCCAGCACTGTCCCTTCCAGGATGTGCGTCCTGCTATTTAAACTATCCCCTCAGTTGAATAGACTTAACTCTGTTGGAGTTCATGTCCTGACCTGCACCCAGCATCACATGAGATTGGATTTTAAAAAACAAAGCCTTGAGGATTTGAGCAACTGTAGTCTCCTGGAAGAGACGAGGAATACATGGGATCTCTGAACTGATAGGCTTTATTCCTAGACCTATCTAGGTTTTGCCTTTTCATTCTAATGGGACAGAAAATAAAGTACCGCCTCAGTATTTCCCAGTTTATGAGGGCTCTCAGCTACTGAAAGCCCCATATGCTGTGCATCAACAGTTCTCCGAAATTCTGTGGAAGCAGTCTGTGCTTGATCTGTAAATGCTGAACCAGGCAGGGCAGCAGGCTGGGACAGGGCTGACACAGACTTTCTTTGCTGAGAAAAGCTGCTAGTTCTTACGTGGTACCTTGGAGAAGCCTTAAGATAGTCTTTCATGTGAGAGCATCCACTGAGCTGACCCCCACTTTGCATTTATTGGACTGTAAACCTCATTTACATGGTACAAAAAATGGGAGCATGTTAAAAAAAAAAAAAAAAAAAAAAAAAAGAATATGCAGGTATTTTTGCCATCTCATGTGCCTTTGTATTGTGTGAGTGATTTTAGAAATCCATTTTTTCAAAACCTAAAATTTTGCTGTGTAGTTACACAGTGTCATGGAGCTCGCTTTCCCTGCAGGAACATGGTACCTCACTGCCACATTTGTGCTCAGAGCTACATGTATGTGCGTTGCCAGAATGTCTTTCTAGTTTCAAGCTCAGCTGAAAACTGCCCCTCGACTTTTGCAGTCTCTGCCCAAGTTTTGTGAGGAAGAGGGTCTTGCATGGAGATGCAGGCTTTGAACATGGGGTTGTATTCTGGTTCTCACCCTTACTTCCAAGGCAGAGACCTGTTTTAATTGCTTGGTATTTCCGTGCTTGGTCAGCATCATAAATTCTCATACTGAAGTGGGTCTTCAACTCTGTTATCAAATGGATCTGCAAATGTAGACCAGCATTTTTAAGAAGCAGCATCTGGAGGTGATCCCTGAGGTCTGTATGTGCAGGTGTGTGACTTGTGGTCAGATCTGAAAAAGAAGGGAGCACTTGCACTGATAGGACTGTTGAGGTCCTGGACTGGGAGGACTGTGCTGCATGATGAACCCTCTTCTTTCCAACAGGCCCTCTTGATAGACCTTAACCCTCCCTCCCGGAGCCAAGCGTGGCTGTGACCTGTCATTGCTGCTCTGCAGTCCCCTGTGAAAGGCAGTACCAAAGGTAACTCCTGCTGCTGGAAGGAAGGACTACTGGAGGACCAACCTATGCTGCTTCCTTTTCCTGAGTGAGAATCGCCTGCTTCAGGTATTAATTATTCAAAGCTGATATTTCTGCACCATTTAGGAAGAATCTGGTGGCCCAAATGGCTCCAAGAATAGCTTCCCTTCGTTATTTTTTAATGTGAACATTTCAGTTTACTTCATCATCCAGGGATGTTCTTGCTAAAATGATATATATGTCACTGTGCTGGACACAGATGAAGCATTAAACATCCTACACTGGTGTTTTTACTTGAACGGTCGGTTGACAGAGAGCGAAGAGTCCTGTCTCTTAAGATCATGTTATCTCTATCTGACTCTCCAGAGGTATAGATATAGTATTGTGAGAGCTTGATATTGTTGTTGCAAACAAGTGGCCTGCAAGCTGTCTGGTGCACTGCATCGGTTACGTGCTTGATGAATGTAAGCCTTCTTGACAGATCTCAGGGAGGCTGTAGCTGCTGCAAGCTCTTACCGTACTACAGAGCACTACCAAATAGCAAGGAGTCTTTTGCTGTGCATGTTTCCTTGAGGTCATTGCAACAATACTCCTATCAATCACACAAGCAAACCTCTGCGGTGGCATCACTTGTCTGTCACGTTTAATTTGAAACACAGCTGCGAGGCAGGCTGTCGGAGGAAACATCAAACTGCTGGGGGAAACTGTTTTTCAACCTGCTGCTTGTTACACCCTCGCTACCCCAAAAACAACACATGCGGAAAGGAACCCTTCCTCACTGTGTTCATTTTTGTTGCTGTCGTTGTTGGTTTTGTTTTTTTACAACAGGCTGTATTCTGAGGACAAGTAGCTGGACTCTTTCCTCAAGATAGTCATTCTATTATCCTTTTATTTTTTATTTTTTTTAATCATACAGACAATCCAGCTGGAGTCCAGCCTGAGAGACAGGCATATGAGCAAGTATATAGAAGAGGACTGTTGCTCCACACGCAGTCTCAATGCGATGTAGAAAACAGCAGGTGGCTATGATGAGCTGAGCACAAGGTAAGAGAGATGCAATTGGTGTATGAAGCATTGCTCAGAGCACAGCAGCTCCCAAGCCATTCTGTGCAGCTTGTAAGAAGAGAGGCTGGGGGAAATTTTAATTTTACTTTAAATGAAAGTCTGTTAGCCTATCGCACAACAAAATCAGGTGGAGGGGACACTGGCAAATATTTATTGGCTGAAATACTATGCCAGTACTTCCTGTCTTTGTTCCTCCCCAGACTACCAAAAATTTGTGCCTAAAACTATTAGAAGAATAGTTATAATAAAGCTGTAGGTTGCTCTCAGACGCATCAGTTTCCAGTCCCATGTCCCCCCCGGCTCTCCCATCCCTGGGAAATGTGTTTCTCAGTCCATGCTATTTCCCGGTAGGGTAGGTAAGGCACTGCCTGGTGGCTCAGCATGGCAGAAAAATGTGGGAGGCCCAGTGGGGAAGGTGTTTCTCCACCTCTTCCATCTCCACCTTCCCCACTCCAGCCATGTCTCCCCTGCTGTTTTGCCTCTGGCTCATTTGGTGCCAGCTTGGACGTGTAGGAAGCAATTTAACAGAACAAAAAGCCTCGCAAGTTTTCTGGTCAGATAAATCCAAGCAGCTGCTGAGGCAGGTGCCTGGCAGGCAGGGAGAGGTCGGGCTGCCCAGCTAGGGGCAGGAACAGGAAGAAGAAGAAACACACAAGAAGAGGGAGGGTCTTTTGTCTCAGCTGCGACCAAACCAAACACTGCTGCCAGTGAAACCACAGGAATGGTCTGGAATGGTCTGAACAGGGGGGGATCCAGGATAAAGCCTTGGTTCCTGGATGGTTTGGTGACGGTGGAATGCTAGACATCCAAACCCTGCTCTTCGCAAAGATAACGTGCTGCACGCCGTCACAAATCAACCCCAGTTGTCTGAGATCACTTATTTCTACACAGACAGATTAAAAATGGAAAGCAGTCTCCTTGAGATGTTTTTAGAATTTGCTTACGAGCTATCAAGTGTTGCTTGGTTACATCTCCACACATCTGTAGAACAGAAGTTATATTTACATTTCAGAAGATGGGAAAAATTTCCCTCTGTAATATCTGATGTATTACAATGGCCATGACCATCATTTGTTTGGTTGTCACAGGGCTGTCACTGGACTGGCTGATTTGATCCACCCACGATGACAGACCCAAGTGAGTTGCATTTAGGTGAAGCACATATTTTATTTTATTTATTAATATTCTCTAAATACAGGTGTGTTGGGAAAAAAATATATTGATTTAGGAAAAGTGCCAACTCTGCTCCTAAGTTAGATGTGTAAATGCATAAAGCTCTTATTTTATATGAAGCTGTGAAATACAGAGCTTTGCTGAAATTATAAACAAACAAAAGTCATACATCTGATTAATATTTTTAATTATTATCACTATGGTTATGTTCCTGTTGTGGACTGCTTGAACTGTCTCTGATGTGATTAAATTTGCTCACCAATGTGCTTTCCCTTCCAATGATCTGAGACATCAGCCTTTATCTAAGCAGCAGTCTTGGTGGCGTCAGGGGGAATTTTGCCTGCTTTAGAGTATCTTTGTGGAAGCTCTTTGCCCCATTTTTCAATGATACAGCTTGCCAGGATTGTGTGAGCGTTCTGATATGCCTTCCCATCCATACACACGACCATGACTGCTGTCTTTCAGAGCCACAACTTTTTAAAATACGTTTCTCCAAGCATTTGGTATCTGTCTGCAGACAGAAGTGAAGAGCCAGGAGAACTTAAAACAAACAAACAAAAAACTTAAAGCACTGTTTGCTTTCTTGCTTTTCCTCTTTCCCCCAGATGTGTTATAATTGGTGATTCTAGTTCATCCTACCTTCAGAACACTGTTTTCTTTCTGTAAATTACTAAAATCTTACAGGTACAAGGGTGAATTTAACCTTATAGGAACTCACCAGTGCATTTAGCACTGGCTTCCTTGAGGATTTTCAGTTACCAGATAAATCAGTACACACAACAGTAAAAAAGCAAAGTGAAACTTAATCTTTACCTGTTTATTCAAATCGCTGGAAGCCTGAGGCACTGCTGATGAGCTGCAGCCATGCAGTCACGTCCGCCAAGGCTGAGCAGATAACACATGTTTATTTGATAGCCGAACCACATCTTACTCTCATTAGTTGGGAATGATTCATGAGGTCTGAGAAGGCTTTTCCAACTCTTTTTTTTTTTTTTAAAGAAAAAAAAAACTTTGGAGTGGCTAAAGTCATGCCTGAAATACATGAGAACCGTGGCCTGATGTAGGAAGAAACCTTCCTCGTTTAACGCCCTGTGCCTCTTCTTGCTGAAGTTGCATTTGTTATTTTCACCATCTTTCCCAGCACTGAAAACGGGGTCTCTCAACAGGGAGAAAAGATAGGAAATCATCTGGGGACTGAGTGACAAAGCGTGTCACCTGAGGAACTACTGTGGGTACCAGTGAGGGACAGCAGCAGGAGACTGGGTGTGCAGGAAGATCCCACCAGGCAGAAGTCCTGTCCATGTTCACAGCCCAGGATCCCTTTCTAGATCCTGTCCTCTAGGGAGAGCTGAGGAAGGAGGGCCATGATGGAGCTCAGAACTCCCTCTTTGCTGCTGAGGCCAGCAATAAATATTTGGCCAGCAGTAAATATTTGGCCACCTCGCTGCCCCAGGAGCCTCTGTATCCTTGGTGCACAGCAGGCAAGCTTCAGCAGGAAGGGTGGCCAACATTCGCTTGCCAAAAGCATGTTGTGGGGGTATCTGTTGGGTCTGCTCTTAGGATTTGGGAAAGAGTTCAGAAAGTGTAAAGTCTTTTAAAAGTCTTTTAAAGACTTTCTAAACTAATACCTATTTCTTGAGCATTTCTTTAGCTGTAGGAAGTTATTTTCTAGAAAACAATGTGTACTTCTGCTGTGGTCTCTTAAGAACCATATTCCTAGTTTCTTTGTTATGTTGGTTTTTTTTTGTTTTTTTTCCCCAACAACAAAAACTGCAGAATAGGACAAGAAAAAAGTCAAAGATGAGGGTATGTTTTACTGATGTAGAGAATAATTTTAAATTTGCAATCTCTTCTAAATAGGCACAGAATACCAAGGACCTTATAAAATTTCTAATAATTAAGTGCAATTACTGTCCTAAATTTCCAGACGTGAAAATTGAATATGGATTCTGGTTTCTGGAAGCAGTGTGAGATAGCAAGTTATTAAAGCTATGAAGCAGTTTGCAGTGTGTAATAAATACATATAATTACTTGCAGAAAATGGGATTACTGTCGTAAAAAGAAATTGAAAAGCTATTACTATCACCATATGTCACAGTTTGTATTCTATAGTAAGTCACAATCCTGATAGTTCATTTATAATGCTGGCACGTCAGTAAGGAGAAAACTAAGGCTTATAATAATATTTTCATTTAGGATAGAAGTTTTCATAAGACAGCAACAACTTGAATCTGCTGTTACCTTAACTTTAAATCTCCATTTATTGAGAAAAACCTGTTGACGAATTGTGCTTTTCTAGCAGTGGAGGCTGAACCAGCACCTTCCACCTCCTGCATTGCTCAAGGCTATACAGGAAGGTGACAAAATTAATTGGGGTGTTGGAAATGGTTGTTGATGATGCTAGAAGGTTAGCCAGATGTTATTGTGCATTTGTGTTGGAAAAAGACTGGTGAAATGGGTAACTTCAGCAGCACACTATGAAAAATAAACATTCAAATTGGAATGAAATTATCAAGTTGCAGCAGTGAAACCGTGGATATGACAGACATCGTTTTGAAACAGTGTTCAGTTGTGTTAGGCTTGCCATAATATATCTGTTTCCTGGGGGCTATTGAACGTTTGGAGAGCTGTTTTGCACTGAACCAGCCTGTCTACCCACTAATTTCTTGGAATCAGAACTGCTGGATTGTCACACAAGGTCCTAGGGCAGATTAAAAAAAATAATAAAAAAAAAAAAAAAAAAAGAAAAAAAGAAAAAGCATGCCTGCACTGAAGTAAGAACTGGTTAGCGTCTCTGGGATTCATGGAGGACCTGAATAACACATGAAGCGTGTTTGGAAGTGGTCTGCATAAAAGCAGATGTGGGTTTCCTGCGGTTATATTTCAGCCTGAGCAGATCATCAGCCACAGTTCAGAAGAGCATCATGACTCCTCACCCCCTCACAAGCTCTGTGTGTCACCCTGCTTGCCCTCCAGGTGCCTGCGTCCCCTCGTTTTCCTCAGGCTGGATGAGGCCTATGTGGCTCCAGGGCAGCCATGGGGCTGTTCAGCCCCTGGTGGTGCCTCCAGATCTCCACGAGGAGTGCAGGACCCTCTCCTGGGGGCCAGCAGTGCCCCGAACCCACCTCATCAACCCATGGCCACAAGTGCCTGGGTGACACTGGGGTGGGAACCTGCCACAGCCTGGGGCTCCTGCACCAGCTGGAGCTGGGGTGCTGTGAAGCATGTGCTTGGGTTGACCTCTAGTGGCTGGAGGGAAGAGAGGGCCAGACCTTCAGGTGGGCGAAGCGTGGGTGGCTGTGCTGAGCTCTTGGAGCTCCCTCAGCACGGCTATTGGCAATACCTTCTGAATGCTGATCCCTGGATATAAGTGAACGTTTAAAGGATGTGTTTTCCATGTGAAAGGTTGCAGCTCTGTGCTAGGGCAGCATACTGTGAAGGCCATAATTCACAACTTTATGTCCATGCCCTTCATGAGCTGGCTTTTGTGATCTCCTACCATGTGCTTGGTCCTTTCACATTCTTGATATGCAGTCTTCTACCTCTAGGAACATCTTGAACAAGACTGCTCAGGAACCTGTCTTCATAGGGCAGAATGGGAGCAGGGCACGCCTGAGCTAGGCTTTCATGAGCCATTGTATTAGAACTAGGAATTTAAAGATCTGTGGGTTGTGTACTTTGGGCATATACTTGTCTTCTGGTCAAGGCATTGACATTTTGGTAGGGATAGAAAAGATTTCTGAACATTTCTGAAGATTCTGTGAAACAACCCTTTATTTCCACTTTTCATTGAGAAGCAAGAACTACTCAGTGGTGTTGCTGATGGAACAAACAGAAAGGATCATTGTGATCCTGCATGGTGGAGGCCCTGAGGCAGCCCTTGGCGTTGCATTGCTGGGCTGGAGCTGGAGCTGGAGCTCAGCCCTATCCTTATGCCTTCCAGGTAGATGGTCGGCCTCACTAGAGTCTGTCTGAGGAAGGCAACATTTATCCCAACTTTATCTTGTGACTTAGCTGTAATTGAATCCAGTACTGAAAGCCTTGGTTTGGAAACTATTAAAAAAAAAAAATCAAAACAACAACAACAACAAAATCTCACATCTGTAACCAAAGGGGGCATAAATAATTGACAATAGATAAAATTTGCTGAAATATCTCAAGGTTGCCATCTGTCTTCTTGCCAGTTTTTATACTGAATAACCAAAAGGTTTTAGTAGAGATAGATGACATTTAATATCAGGCACTTTGTGCACGCTGTTCTCACAGTTGCCTGTAATTTGAAAATTGCACTGGGGACTAAAGGAGACTAGCGATAGGAAAATGAACACCAGGGTAATCAATACAGCACTCCAAAAGGGAAGCAAATGGAATAACATGTCTAGCACACATCACTGGTCTGGCAGGGACCTGAAGGCTTCTGTGCTCTGGTGCATGTCTTGGCTGCATCCAAGCTTTTCTTGTAGAGAAACTGCAGTGCAAGCATCATTGCTCTTCTGAAGCTCTTCACTGGCCTCAAGATGCCTGAGGCTACAAAATAGCTGAACTAGAGATGATATACCTGATAGCTTTTTCTTTTTTTTCCCAGATATATCACCTGGTTTAAATAAAAGATTACTTTTTCTCGTACACCTGTCTTGTTAAGAAGAAAAGAGTGTGGTATAGAAGATAATGGCTGTATCCTAGATACAGGTGTGAGTGTGTTGCCTGTTAATGTCTGTGAAATGATGAGGCAATTTCCTCCCTTTTTGTTAGGCTTTTCCTGTAATTAGACAGAAGCTAATTAGTAACCTGATTTATATGTTTAGTTTAGGTTTTTGTGAGCTTTAGATGATAGGAATCAAGCAGAGTGCACAAGTATTAACTTGGTTGTATTGGGTCCTGTAATTTAAAACCACAGATTTAGATTTCCTGATCTTCATTTCACTTTTATAGCATATTTTTGAGTAAATAGTTGAGAGTTTAGGGCTTCTGTTTACTGTCATTAGCATCACTTCTACACATTAGCAGCTTCTTCTACTTCCACATTATGCCTGTGAATTAATGCATCAGGTCAGTGGGTGGAATCTCATCTCCTTTGAAATCAGGGGGCAAACCCCCCTTTCACATGGCCTGGTTAGGAGTTCAGCCTGACTCTGACAGCTGCAGTAACACATTTTGTCATACAGTTAACCTTCCCCGCTCCTCCTGTTAGTCCTCCAAAATGGAAGAATCGAGTATGCCTGGTAATTGATAAGTAGATTGCTTAAAGGGCCTGAAAGCCTCTGAAGTTAAAAACAGGTATTAGAGGCTGATTGCAAATTCATCTAGCCAAGAAGCACGTCATAGGGATGGGGCTGGTTATGTTTAAGCAGGCGGCCTGCAACTTGCGTTTTTTCGTCACTGATGGCATAATATTCTTACTGCCTTCTGCTGTAAACAATTTGAGTCTAACAGACATCAGAGCTTGCGTTTACACTCAAAAACAAAAACAAAAACAAAAACAACAACAACAAAAAAACAGGTAATTTCTATTGTTAAATCTCTTTCTGTGGTCTGCCTTTGGCAGACTGCCTTATTACTTATATGGTGTGTGTTCAAACCAGAAACCTTGAACAATATTAAATAGTTACCAACTTCTGCTTCCAGTGCTGTTGTTTCTTTAAAGGATGCCCAGTCAAATGAAAACAATAACGTTAATTCCATACCACAGCAGCTATTTTCAAGGGGAAGGTAAAAGACAGCCATAGAGAAACCTGTATTTTCTGCTTATTATTAACAAAGTCACTGTTCTGGAAAGCTTTGTGAAACTTGTTCTGAATTTAATCTTGCTTCTGAAGGCTGTCTTCCTAGAATATGTAAATATTGAAATCCAAGAAACTGAGGAGGGGAAGGAGGGAATGGAGTGAGTCAAAGTCATTTGTGTTTATTGTTGGAGCCGTATTGTTTGAGGTGCCCTGATCAGAGAAATAGCATACAGAAATGTCAAGTCATTTGTAAATCAGAGGTGTGCATGCACTCATCTCTCCACCAGTGTTTTTCATGACTGGCAATGCAAAGAACAGATTTAACTAGGAGGAAGCTATATATGCATTCCTTTATACAAAGTAATATGATTATCAACCCCCTAAGCAATGTTATTATGCGTTTGGAACTTTCCTTGTGAATACTTATACCAAAAATAATTATTTCCTAAACTAGGTCCAAATAGCTTTTGGTCTTTCTAGCTGTGGGATATTTGAAGTCTGAACTGAAGTCTCCTTGTGCGATGGAAATAATCACTGTGTAGTGGAAAATAAACACTGTCCTTTGTAGTGTCACTGTTTAGAGCAGGCAAATGGCTGAAAGTATTACGTGAAAGTTTCTGTTCTTACTCTCCATTTTGAGGTAACAATCCTAGCACCCCAATCAGTGGCTTTTACTGTGTAGCAGTCCTTTGTGCGTTCTTGCTTTCAAGTAGAGCAACTTCTTTAGCCTGTAAAAATCCTTCATATTTATTGAGAGCATCACAAACCGTCTACCATTCTTGAACTCCCCTGAAAACTCAGCTCTGCTGGTCTGAGCTTGACTTACAGGAATTTTTCTTCTCTCTCTCTCTCTTTTTAATTGTATTATTCTATGCCTTCTGTCCTTCTATTGTGGGCAGCTAAAAAAATATCTAAGATGGAAAAAGGTGTGCCAAATGACTACTTGATTTATTAATAAATAGATAAAAAAAATCTACCAATTCCTTGCCTGACTTGCTATGTTATGTTAAGCATTCGCTTCTTCTCTTCCTTCTCAATTTTGTGGACAAAGGCTGGAAGAACACGTCTTCTGAGCATGGCACAATGTGCATCAAAAGCAATGTTCCCACCCATTTAAGTGGAAACAGCCAGATACCTAAATGTCTGCTTGACTAAGGTGGCAATACTGAGGTTGTATTCCTTTCTTTGGAGGGGAAATATTTAGAGACAAATTCAAAATTAAATAGCAAATTTCTCTTGGAGAGACCTGGAGTTTAAAGACCAGACTCTCTTGACAGTAACAAAAGACCCCGTGCTCCCCTCCCCTCCCCCTCTTTTTTTTTTCTTTTTGAGCAAATTTAATTGGTTCTTTTGCCAGGTAAAGTTCAGTTGTAATGAGACATTTTGTTAATGCGGATGTTGTTGTGTGTGTGTTGTATATCCATGTCCTTGAAATGTGGTTGTTATAGCAACAGGCTTAACTATTAAACAGGTTTTTGTCTTATATCTGCTTCATAACATGTAATGAAATTAGGATTTGCCGCATCTTTAAATATCATGCTAGCTAATCAAGGATACGAATATCACTTACCTTCCTAAGTAAATTAGCTACAAAGTATTGTTTTTCCCCAAAGGCATTATCTCTACAATGTGTGTATTATTAGTCTACCTAGTTCTTTCTGCCTTGATGTGAAGAAAAAAAATTAATAATAATCTACATATGCAGAGTTAAAATGTGCCAAAACAGTTAGATTTCTGGAAAATCAGATTCCAAGTGTAGCCTTTCAGCATTTGAAAGTCTTATCCAAACTCTGCATCTGCAGTTCATAATTCACAGCGCAATGCCAGCTATCGCTGTGATCGCGTTGCTCCGAGCCTGTTCCGCAGTGTTCCCAGCACAGGATTGGGTTAGACAAACAGCCTGATGCAATAGGTACTTTTGAGATGTCATTTTGGATCTGCTTTTCACTTAAAATTTTCTCAAAATTAAACTCTTCTCTGCTGCTTGTGCTTTCAGCTCAAAATTAAACTATTTGCAGAATTACCTGTGTTAGGATCTGTTGGTGGGAGTGATCTCTAAAATTCATTTTCCCTCCCAGCCCCTAATCTACAGGAGGGTGAGGGTGGGAAGTGAAGGGAGAAACCTTTAATTTCTATTTGCATCACCAGGTGTGCCCCAGGCAGGAACAACACAGCTGTGGAAAACGTTCTGCAGTCCCCAGCGATGGGGATCTGAGCGCAACAGCACAGCAGTGAAATGCCACCATAAACACCAGAAAACAGGCAATATGAGGTCGCCCACAGATCAGGCTGGTGCTGCAGTCATTCTTGCAGGCAGCAGCTCCTCATGGCCATGGAGCACTTGACATAATGTTGTTCTCCTTCCATCTGAAGTCTGCCTTTAGGAGCCCTTGGCTTTCTTCTGGGCTGTCAGTTTGGGTTGTTTTATTTTCCTTTGAGACCTCTGAAAAAGGAAAATGCTGCTTAATGGGAAATAATTGCTTGCAGGAAGAACTGAGCTTGTGCTGCAGTTTGTACAGCAGCTTGATGGGTTGAGGGGCCTTTCAAGGCAGCTTTGTTGTCTCTTGCTCTTTACAGCTGAAGCGTTTAACTTCCCTGGCTGACAACACGTCTTGTGACTAAGGCTTTGTGTCTTGGAGCTTGGATCCGAAGTCTGGTGACTGCAAGGAGAGAAAGCCTTAAAAGTCCTGAGGAAGGAGGGGATGGGAAGGTGTACTGTGTTTAAAAATAAGAAGCCTGAGGTCTAATCTTTACAATTAGTATTTGTACAATCAGGGGAGCATGCTTAGAGAAAGCAGATATGCTTTCTATAGAAAGACAGCAACGCATCTTTCTCTATACTCTATTTTTCTATAACATCTATCTTTCTCTAGAAAGATAGCAACACGTACACATACATTACATGCTATGAAAGATAGTTGCCAGACAGCAACTGGTGCAACAAGAGACTTTTAGCTATTCGTGCATTTTAAGCATCATCTTTGCATATGTCATTGTGGTAAATGAGCATCCACAAATGGCTTGAAATTCATTTTTGCACAAAATAAATGCTTTTCTCTGGGACCCCTGGTCTGAAACTTCAGATGATGTTGATAGTCTTGTTAGTGGGTAGTATTGGTCTGCAAGACAAAAAGTGCTACTGATGAATCTTAATTATTTTTAATGAGTGAACTTTTCTTCAGCAAACTTCCTGGGTTTAAAACGATTAATAGGGGACCTGTTACTCTAATGGCTGCAGGACTGTATGGTTATTCTTATGGTGTGGAGCCTCTAATACGTTTCGGTAAGTAGGTTTCCAAAATTAGCAAATTTGCAGAATTTGCTCATTTGTTGCCATGTGCACAAAACCAAATTTGTCTAGGGTTAACTTGCTAAGCCTCCAGACCAACTTTTAATGGCAAGATGACAAATGGTCTCTGGAGACGGTGTGTTTGGTTTGAGGGAAAGATGAATCTAGGATGAAAGAAACAGCATTTTTGCTCATTCCATTTTGCTTGTGTTAAAAATAGATGGGAAATCTTAGTCATGCCTTTAATGGCTGTCTTCAGATTGGTACCATAAGTTTGTAAATCGTCTTCTGTCAGCGTAAAAAACAGCTATTGCCAGAACTCATATGATACACTTGCACAATATGACCTTTTATTTTTCAAAACGCAGTTTTCAACTCAGCCTCCAAACTCTGAAAGCCCTGGTTTCTGAAACGTTTAATTTGCTTTGCAAATCTCTCTGCTGTTCTCTCAGTCTGTGCTCTCCCTGTAGCTCATCCTGCATGAGGGTGTGGATGTTTCTTCTGGATGCTTCTTCTCCTGCTCATTAATTGACCCCTGGACTGACAGTGACAGAGGTGTTGGCTCCTGCGGGAGGGCAGGCACTGGTGGGAGCAAACCAGCCTGGATTCCCTTCTGGAAACGAAGCAGTGGCAGGACCCACGGAGGGAGAAGTGCTCCCCTGGGACTGCTGGGACACAGAAGTTCCTGCCTGAGATGTGCTCCATGGTGTATAGGAGCATCACCTCTGCCCTAGGCTGGTGGGCTGGTGGCATGCTGCACAGCTTCACAGGACCAGCCTTGAGATACAGCTGGAGGTGCAGGATCCCACCGGCACCAACTCACCCTGCCTCCTTGTGGCACTGTGTATGGATACTGCCGGTCTTCCTACGCGTCCTGAGGCAGCAAAGAAACGTCTACCAGAGGTTGTGACAGGTGATTCAGCAGGAGCTCTGGTGACTCATCTAGCTGCTGAGGAGATTAAAATCAATTCCTGCTTCAGAAAATGACAAACTGCCCTTTGGTGTCACCCATTAATCTACAGCAACTGCTGGGTTGGAAAAAAACAGTCCCTATTTGTTAACGTAGCCACGAGAGGGAGCTCATAAATCCCATGAGTGCAACAAGGACATATGGAAATGGACCAACGTAGAGATTTTAAATTCAATTATTAGAAAACAGATGGTTGTTTCTTAATTCAAATATACTTTTTTTACACTTTCTGAAGGTTTTTTAGAAGTTTTCTTGAACGTGTTAGTATATTTAGCAGATAAGTTGATGCGACACCATTTGGGACTTGTTTGTGATTATTCTGTTTGTAGTGTTTTGGTTGAAACCAAATTTGAAATCAAATTCTTCTCTTAGTTTTATATATATATGTATATAAACTCCTGCTTCTCATGTTCAGCACTATCAGTACAGAAACCTCAGCTATGGACAGTATTATTATAAATTTAATCACACCTTAATCAATTGGAGAAAGAATTCAAATATCTTTCTGAACAGCAGAAACTGTGCAGTTGGTATGCCGAAGGGAATAATATCTGGTAATTAATCATCAGTTAAAATTTTTCTTCTTTTCTATTTTTTTCTTTTCTCTGTTTAATGTGCTGGTGATGCAGGTTAGCTAGATATTTTTTTAATATCATCTACATTCCTTAGGGTATCTTGGAAAGGAAAAACAGTCTTGAAGCAAAAAGCGCAGTAGTCCTCAGCTTTTCGTATATCTGTGTAATTCTGGAGTAATTTCAAAAGTTTTCTTTTTTCCACTTAAGTTTCTAAAATGAGTAATCAGCTTCATTTTGAGATTATTCTCATTTATATGTCTGATTTATTTCCCTGACTGGCCCTTCAGCTGCATCCCTGGGTTCATCCCCTCCAGATTCCAACAATTTCCCCAATCAGATCTGAAGTTTGCATTGGAGGGGACCCTGGGTTGTTATCCTGATGTATAATCCGTAACTCCCATTTGTGTGAACATCCAAGTGAGAACAGATTACACAGTATAGGGCATCCAGGTGATTGTCATTTCTTCTTCTTTCAGGGTTGGCTTCTGCTGGTTGATGCCTGAGAAGTTACGTGAACTTCTTTTGCTGAGAAAAATGTGCCATATTGATGGAATTTTCAATCTTATTCAAATGTCAGGCAATCTGCTGGCAGAAATTAGCGTTTTCATCTCTTGACTCCTCGACCTTAATAACCAACAGAAATATCGAACCAACCTTTTAAAACTGAGATTACTCATTTAAATCCAATTGGAAAAGATGGTGATGGTAAGGAGACAAATGTCAAGGAATTTGGGCTGCTAAGGTATATTCGTCAGACACAGGCTTTTAAGTCTGGTCATTTCCCTATTGATTACAAGTTTGGGGCTGTTCGTAGAGATCAGTTCATTGGCCTAGACATTACAGATTGGTGTGAGCTTTTCTATTTCCTTGCAAAATGTGCCACTAGGATGGAACATCTTGTGCTCCTCTGTTTCTTGTTGCTAAGTACCCATTCTTCACAGTTGCACCTTAAGGTATAAATTTAATAATCCTGTGATGTTTACTCTCTTTTGTACAGAGCCACAAGATTTCCAGTAATATGAAGGAATATATATATTTTAAGGTCAAATTGTACATTAATCAATCTAAGTTGGATAGAAGCATATTATTGAACTGGTTTCCCAGCTGGTCTAGAGTTCTATGCACGTATTGAAATTAACTGATGTTTGCCAGTTAAGATGTTAGCCTAACATTAGCCTAATATTAATTTGATGTTTTAGAAAGTGCATTTTTTTCTGAAAAATGCTTTGTTGGAAAGAAAATGAATGACAGATAAAGAAAAACAGGATTTCAAATTCTAAATCACTATTTTTCCTGGAATATTATCTTGCTTCTCTGAAGATAGCTTGCCTTAAGACCTGGGCAAATATCAACACTGTTATGTTGTAACAGTGCAAAGAAAACCCAACCAAGCAACAACAACAACAACAAAAAAAGTTATACCATTTCTATTGTGATGAATGTCAGGGATCCATACTTACGGATCTGTGCAAAGCCTAAAATCCTGACATACTTTATATTTTGTTTCCTTATATTAAGAGCTTTACCAATGGACCACAGCTGTGTTGTTGTGGTATTTTTGCTTTTGCTTTGATAGGGATTTGGTACCCAAGAGTAAAACTTATCTGCCATTTTGACTTCTCAGATACTTAAAGGGTTATGGAGAATATCTGTGTTGTAGAAAAATGGGAGTGTGTTATATAAGATTCCTATTTGTTGCATGACATCTTTGCCCTGCTGAATAAGTTAAGATGTTGACTTAGACACCCTGCATGTCTAGAGAATTTTAAGAAGTTTGCCTTTCTCTGAACCTTCTTGGCTTGCACTTATTTTTCCAGTGAGTTTATGCAAGAATCCCACTTAAAAAATGTGTTTGAATTCTAGTTATATTCACATCTGGAGCTGGCCAAGAACATTCAGCTTTGGGCCCACCTTTCCTTGTTTTCTTGTGAATCAATAAGGTGCACTGCATTTCTCACCACATATTTGCAGAAACAGTTATTACCAGTTCTCCAAATTAAATCAGAGCAAGTCAGCATTTTTTGGTTTGCTTCAAAATATGCTTAACAAAATAGCTCCTTAATGCGAACAACGATTTTTGGTTTTGTTTCCCAAGATGAAATGATGGAAAAGGGGCCATTGTTTGGGATCCACAATGGGACCTGCAATGGCAGAACCACGCATTGTTAGACAATTGTGTTTGATGAGCTGTGCATCTAAACATGACCATCTCCAAACACGTTCAAATACCACGTGAGATATTTGAATGTTGGCAGAGTACACTTCTTTTTTTCCCCTTACGTTTCTTTTTTGCTCACAGTTTCTCTTTGCTCTTTCAAGAGTTGGGGTTTTTTTAGAAAGCTGTTAATGAGTTCCCATTACAGTTTGTTACTGACCACCTCAGAGCTATGGGAAAGTACGCAGGAACACTCTGCTCTTTCACTTCAAGTGGGTAATTAACTGCCTAAACTACTTTTGGACTTCTTTCAAATTACAGAACTGTTTAAGATATGATAGATGACCAGGTATTTTCAGAGAAAGGTTAACAATAACATAATGTACATCTTCTGGTAGCAATGAAATTCTTATTTTCTGGCTGCCTTCATTCCAGAGCAGGGCTGTGGTTTTGCTATCTAAGGAAGGATATCACGGTAGGCATGCTGTGTACCATCAGCCCTCCGTGAAGATGCTATGTTCAACTCAGTATAATTTCTAAGAACCCCTTCTTAGGGAATGCTGTCAAAGTCTTTTGCAGAGCTGTCTCACATCCCATAGGGAAGGAAATTCATGATGCGTTTCCTCTTGCCAAGCAAGTTCTTCAGCCTGGGAAATCTTGGCAAAAATTCGTGATAGCCTGAGCTGATCACCCACTTTGGGTGATTTGGCGAGGTAGAATAGGTTGGGCACTATCCTCTTGAAGGCTAAGCTTTAGTTGGAAAAGAGGTAATAATTAAGGTGATCTTTTCCTGTCCAGAAGCCAAAGCACTATTTAAAAGTGGTCTCTATAAAGCACTTAAAAGCTTATAAACACAGCAAATAGTTAAAAATAATAATTGTTATTTTTTTCTCTAAATGCCTTGAACTGTACATTCTAATCTAAAAAGATTAAGAAATATCTCCTTATAACCCTTCCCACAAATGCCCTTTATACACTACTGAAAAAACTGTCTACTGCTTTGGCATAACACCCTCACAACTTGCTGTCTATTGGCTCGTCTCCATTATGACATCCTTAACTATAATCTGCAGCTGATCTGTTAGGCTTCCCAGTAGGATCAAAGACTATTTTCTAACTATCAAAATAGTTTCCCAAGAATTTCCTTCCCTTCCTGTGGATTCAGTGCCACCACAGAGTGATTAATGAATTCATTTACTTACCATTCTGCCATTCTGGTGTTCGGTTTTGTTTGGTTGGTCTTGTTTGGTTTTGTTCTTCTGTTTTGTTGTGTTTTGTTTGTTTTGTTTTCCTCAAGGTTATCTACATGTACGCAGCTTATCTTACAGATGCAAGTAGTGTGGACCTGTGCTTTGCTTACATGTGTCTGTACCTGGGATGAGAAGCAAATGCGTTAGTCCTCACGAGCTCATAGGTCTGGACTAAAGGCTGACCTGTAAGTTAGAAACATGCAGTCATGGGGAAAATGCATGTTTACGATGGAGAGAAGGGAGAAATATGCCATTCCTGGTGAATAGCTCATTTCTATTTTCTGTGTTTACCTAACTGCTGTGAAAAACAAAACAAAACAAAACAAAAAATAGGCAAGTCTATGAGTCTATGATCTGTTCCTCTATTGAGAGTGATGCACAGAATAAAGACGGGCGTCAGGCTGCGAAGAAAAAGCACAGTGAGTTGGATCAATCCAAAAGCACTTACCCACTCCAAAGAGCAGAAATGAGAACAAAAGGGATAAACAAAGAAACCTAAATCCCACACCAGCAGCCCAATATTAGAAGGATGATTAAGATTATGGGCCTAAGGGAATGCGTACATTGCAATACTGAACATGGAGTACCTAACTTTTAGGCTACCTAGAAAAGTTGGCAGGCCTGACTGAGCTGTGCAGGCTGTTTGTAAGGTACTGCACTGGTGAACTGAAGGCGTGGGGATGAAGATGTGTACAGGTAACTGTCTCCGGAAGCCATTAGGAAATTCATGTAAGCAAGTTAACAACTGCAGAGGCAATAAGGTACTTGATGCTGAACTTTGTGTGTCTACACTGATGGTAGAAGGTGAAAGGAAGCGTGGCTCTACTATATGGGGAAAAAATGCTAGCTAAATAATCTATGCCATGAGCTTGGATCTCTCTGGCTACATCCTTTCTGTTGTACTAGTGGTCTGCATTGAATGGGTAGGTGCTGGAGCCGTCTCAAGGTTACCTGGTTCTTCGTGTGAGATTTACTGACTGGCAATACTTCTGAAATTATCCTGGACAAAAACAGGAGCTAGCAAAGCATGCCTGTGATGTGTCCATAGTAGTCCTTCTGCTTCTGAGGTGGGTGCTGAGAGCCTCTCTAGGTGCTTTTCTTACTGGGACAACAGCCTTTGGAGCACTGCCCCAGCATAACCTGGCAGAGACACGGTGAGGTGTCCCAGCCCCTCTGATGGACTTGTTTTGTTACAACATACGTCCTCTGCCCTCCAAAGGCTGCTCACTGAACTGCTGAATTGCACAGAGATGAAGTCTACTCAACAGAAGGGTGTTCTTAATGCAATTGTTCTCGATTCTTAATAACGATAATTAAATCCTTACTTGATGTTTGTTGCAGCATCTACTGAAACCAGAGAGACAAATTTCTTTAACTGCAGCGGGTCTCAGATTAAGGCTTTTAGCAACACAGAAATTATCCCTTTTCAGGCCAACATAATAGAGTTCTCACAGGTCCAAAAAATACTGCCAGTTCCATTCCTGTGCTGGGCTCTGTTTCCCACCTCCAGCCTGAAACACATTCAAGCTCGATGCCGTTGCAGTGCTGTCCATGCACGAAGCTCCTGTTCATACAGGCAGAGGAACTAACCTGTCATTGAATCAGGTGGCTTCTTGTTGTGTTGGTAGGTGACAGCCCCGCCTCGTGCTGGAACAAGGGCTGCATGGTGTGGCTGTCGGGCAGGCTGCCCTTCTGTAGTCTGAGTAAAGATCGGTGTGTGATGGATGATATGGTGGTGCCCATGCTGTCTGTATACCGTGTGGCATGCAACCAACCATTGGCAGCTCTGTCCTTTGATATGGATGAAGTTCTGCGAAAATATTTTTGACTTCTTTCGTATCTCGAAAATCTAGTGCAATGAAATGATGCTGCTTTGGTGGAAAGTGAATTTGGATTTGAGTTTTGACTCTCGGTTGTGCTCTTTGTGGTTAACTTAGCCCTCAAATTAATATGAGTCCGCATGGTGTTTTTTTCAATATTCTACCCTAAATTTGCACAAAAGTTTGCTCTTAATGAATCTGAGCAAATTCCAGTGCCAGTTGCTAGTCATCAACCTTTCAGATCCTTTATGCAAATGTGCACATGCCATACCCTGCTCAACTCTATTTATGACTGAATGCTGCTGCTTTGTGCTGAAATGCTTGGTTATGGCAACCAATGCAATCAGCTAATTCATTAATTAGCCGAAGACTTTTTAACTCTGGTGTTGCACTTCAACCTTACTGTTCAGAAGGGGAAATCTGAAGTTGTTTAGATTTCTAATGAGGCTGGAGTAAAGCTGTTCTGGTAATCAACCCACAAGGTTTTTTCCAACATTTACTATAGCATTGCATAATGAATTGAGGCATATTTTTCTCAAAAGAGATGAGAAAACTGATAAAATTTTATAAGCTCCCAGTCTGTATTTCTCTTTCTTACAATTGCTTTTAGAATGAAGATATTTTAATGAGTGCTAATTATACCTTTAAAATGTCAAGTATTTGTGTCTCTTCTATGAGAAATGCTATAATCTATGCAAACTCACCAGTATCTCTGTGGATCCCAACAACATGTTGGTGGGCAGCTGTGACCCACACTGAAAACATGCTTGCAAATCTATCTAAATTAAGGATATTAACTAAATAAAAGAGGATGCAACGTGCCCAGCATACTCTCTCTTCCCTTTTGATTGACCAGGCATGAGTATGTTCCCTCTGTCAGGTCACGTAGCCTGCACAGGGGCAGCACAGGAACCAAGAGGACATTCCCCGAAAGCCCTGCAGTGTGTTGTGATGGTGAGGTCTCTGTGGTGGGAAAGGGAACGAGTACAGAATAGGGTCATGGCTTGAATGGAGAGTCTGGTTGTGCTCTTTCCATTGTTCTGGATGAAATTCTGCAGACAAATTTCTCGTTCCTTGCACCGCCTCTAAAACCTGGTGCAAAATACCATGCGGGTACCATCAGAATGGTGGGATGCGCCTACAAATCTTGAGTGTCTCAGGTAAGCCCAGAGATTTGGTATCTGTAACCAAAATGCTGTTAGGTCTTGAATCTGAGACTATTCTCTTGTAGTCCTCTGCTCTTCAGTCTCTTACCTAAGCTTTACTGTTAAGAATTAAAGATTTTTTGTCCAGACCTGACAAGTGAAATGAGTCATGAAATAACGCTAGATAGGTAATTTAACATGGGGCTGTAAGATGGTTCAACTATTTTGGTAGCCCATGATTTACAGCCCTGTTGGTAAGACAAATATCCTCTTCGGTTCCTGATTTTCTTGTTTCTTATAAAACTGCCCTGTTCTTACTGTATTTGCAAATACGGTATCCCTTATTTGTGTAGGTGGAAACACACGTGCAATGAGACTACTCAAAGAAGTTATTACCATCACAAGCCTGAAATACTATTGGAATTGAGCAGATGGACCCAGATGACTGTGAGCTCTATGTTTTAAACCACAGGGATGTGCAAGGTGTCAGAAGCAAAGAGCTGGGTCAGAAAGGTAACTCCATCGTTCAGTGACTGCTGGCGGGCCACAGGGCACAGCAAGGGGCAGGGAGGGACAAGTTAATGACAGTAGCTGTGTCTCTTGGAAGTGTTCGTGCTCTCGATTATTGCAGTGATACATAGGCTTTATTTCTTGAAAGTATGAAGCATGAAAAGTGATGACTTGATCTGTTAGACAGGCCGGTGTAATGGTTACCTATACTTTATGGCCGGCCCTGTCCTCCCACCTCAGACAGAGAAAACAGCAGGTCACCGCTCGGCTTGGGGCGGCGTGGGGAACCGATGTGTGGCCATTTGCTGGACAAAGGTGGCAGCCAGGCTGTCCTGCCCTCCCAAACCTGCTGCTGCATTGCACTTAGCCTCCTTTATGGCTCTGCTGCACTTCATGCTGCTGCCAACAGCACACAGCGTCTTGTGTCATTGGCACTGAACAGAGCATCTGCGACAAGAGAAACATCATTAAAGAACAGCGTTTCGAAACTCTGCTGTTACAGACAGTTCAGCTGCTGTCTGGAAAGGTGCAAAGGGGCCCTGCTCTGCAGGATGAAAAACAAGCACAAGGGCTGCCTAGAGAGAAGAAACTTCGTCCTGTGCTGACGCTGCTGGCTGCATCACTTCCCTCGGCCTGACTCAGCACTGCCACGCTCCCCACAACACCTCCCAGCGGGCAGCAGCCACTGCCCAAGCCGAATCATGCAGGATTCTGCACCTTGCTGGTGGTCCCGAGCAGCAATCTAGATCTTTCCCTCTTCCTGAGCAAGGCTGTCTTGCTTCAAGCTGCTGCCGAAGGAGGACGCGCGGCTGCCGCGCTCCCTGCAGCAGGAGATGCTCTTGTGCTTCAGCAGCGCTGTTGCCATGGCTTTGCCCCGGTGTACATGAGATCAGAGGCTGGCTCCCTGCCGCCGAGCGTGGCATTTGCAAGAACTGAACGGAATTATGCTTGTCATTGTTTGCTTTTTGTTTTTCCCAAACAAAAGTAACAATAGTACTGCAGACCAAACCCTCACCTTGAGAAAAATGAGGTGTTGGTGTTTTCTTAGGGAAGTCCAACAGAGCTAAAACAAACCAGAGGACCAGTCCCTAAATCTGAACACTGTGGCTGTGGGTGTGTTTTCACTGCTTTCATCTTCAGTGCCTTGTTTAACAACTCTTGTTGTTTGGCTAAGTGAGGACTGGGAGGCAGGAGACCCAACACCAACTCTCCAGCTCTGCCACAGAGATTCTGGGTAGGTCAGAGTAAATGGCTGGATCTCTTGATTCTATTTGTCCCCTTCCAAAAAGGAGAAGTAACGGCATGTAACTTCTGCATTTTGAGTCTTTAGGTGATATTGATGAGATCCTGGAGTGGCTCTGCAACAGCCCTCTACTAGGAGCATATGGGGCAAGAATCAGGTTTTTAAATTGTTAAGTATATGAGTGGAGGAAGGTGATGCAGGTGTAGGTAAGGTAGTAAGGAGACAAACTCTTATCCCCTTCTCTTAAGTGGTTTGAAATATTTTTTTGGAACAGGGATTTTCCTTTCCTTTATGCATGTATACCATGCATATACTGAATTCAGCTATGCATTGTATACGCACAGCATTCAGAACTTGCGGCTGTGGTATGAATAATTGGGTAGTTTGAGCAAAATTTCCTCCATTTAAAATGTTGCGAAGTTTTCTGAAAAATGTTAAAATTAAAATACATTCATAACTGTTGTGCCTCTAGCATTCTGCATATGAGGAGACAGCTTCCTGTAAAAGAATTATTTTTTATTTTCATTATCCTTTTATGAAGGCTTAAATTATCTTGAGTTATTCAATAAAACCCACAAAACTGCTCTTTACGCAATTACTCAGAGAGGGTGTTCCATTATGTGACAGTCACACAACCACATAATATCTCTTTCATCTATAACTTTCTTCCACTTTTGCCCACTAAGTGTCTGAGAAAGTAAGGCAGGATTAAAATATGCCAATGGACACATGCTGGCCTGGGTGTTGATCATGCCCAGGGAAAAAATCAACAGGTTTCCACATGGTCCAAAGAGGCCTATTTGTTAGGAGAAATAGTGTGGATGTGCCAGATTGCCCTAAACAGGATTGTGTGATTTGACTTGCTTTCATAATTTCAGAGCATCTGATTTCTTTCTTATCCTAAGCACTGATCTTCTGGTGGGTGGTTTTTCTTGAACTCTAGTACCCAGAAAGTACCCAGAAAGGAAGATGATAGCACCAAGCATCGAGACAGTTAAACTTTTGACCAAGGACTCGGTGGGTTTTCAGGAGCACTTAAAGGATTGAGTTTGAGAGTCTTGATTTGGAGCCTCGTCCTTTTGGATTCCAACCTGTAAAAGAAAGAAAACATCACTTCTCCATCCCAGTGAGGTACTGCGAGCATAAGTATGTTAAAAATCATGAAGCACTTCAATACTGTGGTAATGGAGGCTATATAACAAGGATGGGCAGAAAACCAAGAAAGCTTTTTATATATTTCAATTTAGTTTTTGAAATCTAATAACACTGAGCCAAGTCCTTGGTGGGTATAAGCAGTTTCACTGAATCATTGAGAACCAGGCTGGTTGAAAATTTTGCAGACGCTTCTATGATGTGAGCTTCTTAGACTTACAGCCACGTGAGAAAGCTTTCCAGTGAGACCCTGGGCATGGTGCTGCAGCTGTAGATCGCCAGAGCCACACTATGCACCAGTGAGATGCTCTGAGATGTGCACCTGCTGTGCTTGGTCAATGGGAACTCATGGATTTATTAAGTCTTGAAAAGCCCCCGGGAAGGATAAAAGGGTGGATAATAAACCACCTCTGAAAATATGGCATTTTAAGGTATATCAAAGCTTCCTTTAAGAAAGACAGATTGCATTTTTACTTTTGATGTCTGCAGGCTGAATCTTCTTCAGCCTAAGATCCATTAAAGGACTTATCGTACAGGGCTGGCTGAATGAACGGTTTAATGATAAACAGTCAAACAGTGCCAAAGCCTGAAAAGCTGCAGGTGCAGGTCCCCCAGCAGGGCTCTTTGAAGTCATACTCAACTTTGAAGTGCTCTTCAGGTTTTACCTTCACCTTCCAGCAAGCCTCCCAGCTAGCCAGAAAGATTTTCCATCTGTAGCCTCGTTGAGGGCCAGTGGGTAGGTGCTGAGGGCATCTTCGCTTCCTCGGTGCTCGGGGGAGGCTGCAGAAGAGCCACGCTGAAATCTCAGCTCTTTAGGAGCAGTTTGGAGTTGGGTGACTTTTGAAGTTTTTCCTGCCTTTATTAGAGCTTCTGGGGGAAATATATATATACAAATAAAAAGTAAGTTCTCCCCAGTGCACTTAGTAGATCACCTTCATTTGGGGAGAATTGGGGGGTTTTGTTTTAAATTTCCAAAGCAAACTGCTCAGTTGAATTACCCGATTAGCAACTGATTAAAATACAGAGGCTCATGGCCACATCGTGTTGCAGGCTTGTGCATCTTATCCTTGTGAGAAAAATCTCAATAATTGTCTTCAGGCAGGACCATCTTTCTTTCTCACATCCTTATTGCCTGTTTCTCATAGATCTGTGTGAGAATGTTCTGTGTATAGTAAAAGCTGATTCCTTTATTTAATTCAATGTATTCAAAGTATTCATCTAAAAATGCAGATTCATGTCTTTATATTAGGAGAAAACAGACTTCATAAATTGCAGCCTTTTATAAAACCAAGTTTCCAAATGTCTTCAAGATCAAACATAAGGAATGAATCATTTAGTCAAGCCTGTGGTTCTTCGATTGGGTGTTGAATGAATGTGCTTTAATTCGAACCCTCTCAGGGCCGAGTTTCAGTCAGAGCGTTAAAACAAATGCTTGCTCATCTTGGAGCAGAAATGTTCATCACTGGGCAAGAGTTAGAAAATATTAAAATGTAAAACTAAAATAGCAAAATAGCAAATAAACAAACAAAACCAGGCAAGCATTTTCTTGCCCAATTGTGGGTTTATATGTAATAAAAATTCTGCAGATTCTGCAGCACATAATGACAAAGAATTTGATCCCCTAGAATAGGACAGGGTGGGTAAGTTGTTTGTTCCCTATTCCCTACAAGCCAGGTTTGTAAATTTGGGTCAGATTCTAGCAGGTAATGCTGCCCTGATGCTGATAGGTGAGCAGAGGAGAGGCACTTGGAGATGCAGGCCACCCGGGCTCTTCCTCTGGATGATTATCCCAGAGGCAGCAAAGCAGATAATGAAAGACCTGGCAGGGAAGGATTTAAAGTGAGGGAGGTGTAGGTTCACATGTGAGTCATGGTGTGAGGCTGGCAGCAGCGTGCAAGGTGTGTTTGAGATGGGATGAGTCAGAGTGGAAAGATACAGGATGCTCAGACCAGCGATGGCAGCATGTGCCCATCCCAGTGCCGGGATGTGGCTCTCTGCTGGCTCTCCAGAGGGGATGCAGCTGTGGAGATGTCTTGTCAGGAGACCTGAACTCCAGGCTGGTAGGACATGAACAGGCTATGCAAGGGAAGCATGGCTTTGGCTTGGCTCTGGACTCAGGCTGCTCAGACATGGTTTGGTCAGGATGTTCTTTCCCCACGAAACTCATGGGGTTGTTTTCAGGGTCTTGAGTCAATCTTGTTTCTCTCTCGCTTGTGCAGAGCAACTCCGGAGCCCATGCTGAGATGCTTCAGATCCCATTCTTTCCTCTTGGCTCCTCCAGTGCCCGTGTTGTGCCCACGGTAACAAACACCAGAAATCACCCTGGCCAGGCCAAGGCATTACAGCTGCAAGAACTTCCCTCAGGCGTGCTGTGTAGGTAAGCCAGGCCACCTGCACTTACATTGAAGGGCCCTTTCAAAGCGGTGCCAAACAGTTTTCCAATGCAGCTGCCCCACAGCCTGATTCTGCTAGAAATGCTCATCTATTAGTGATGCCCTGCTGGAAGAAAAAAAGGAAAGCAGGGAGGCAGGGCACGAGCTGATGCTGTGGGCAGAGTGGCTGGGGCTGCCTCATTAACGCCTCTGGCTTGAGCCGCTGCTGTTCTGCCTCCCTGTTGCTACGGCAGGTTTCTATGGCAAAGGCCCACCAAGAAAGTGAGAATTAAAGAGAGTTAATGTTCCAAACAGATGAGCCTCATGTCGACAGCTGGCTTCTTCAGCGGAAAAATGAGCTGCCAGAAAGGGAGACTGGCCATCAACATGAGATATCCAAAAATTATTGCGTTACCAAAACCTACCGATACCTAAGACTGATACCCAAGGAGCACCTCCTTCAGCAGCCTAGAGTGGTCCCACAGCATAACTGGTCTGTTTTCTGTGTGCTGCAGAAACCCAGAGGCACTTACGTCTTGTCCTAGTGCTCTGAGGTACCAGTGGTACCAGCAACAATGCCTTTGGGCATGCCAGCCTAGTGCTTGCTGCAGGAGGCTGCTAACCAGGCCCTGGATCTCCTACACCTTCACAAGACTGAACACCTCGTACCCCTTCTCAAGAAAGTGTTTTAATCTTGTTCCAGATTAATGTGTTCTGGGATGGACTGAGCTCCTGAGAAGGCAGTGGTAGGTTCCTGGGACCAGATAACGCAGAACAAAAGGACACTTGGCTCTCCAGGTGGTGAGCAGGACGTTTGCCTGGGGTTCAGTCCTGCTCTGGAGGAGCCTGTGGCCCATAAGAGACTGGTCTCCTGCCCTCACACCTCATTGCGAGGACTGCCTGGTGGTCAGCTGCATTGTGGATGGGATTACATGAAATGGCTGCCTGAGGAGTGGGCTCAGAGCAGGAGGGAGTCTCCAGTGCTACAGCCTTGGAAAAGATGGTGTGCCTCACTGGCATCAGTATGCTGACCCCCTCAGTCTGTTGTTACGCTGTCGGACATTGGTGCACATGGAAAATGGGCAGGTCTGGGTGCAGCTTTCAAAGTCAGCTTTCTTGCAGCTGGACAGCCTTTGCAGGCAGGAGCCAGGCCTGTACGAATCGGACTGCCAACTGCAGCACCCACAGCGGGTGCAGCATGGATTCCTGACAAAGGCGTGTGAAATCTCATAAAGTCTGCTTCTGCTAATGGTCTTCACTTTGCTCCTTTATTTATATTTATCCACGGTTTCTGAGGCAGTCAGAAAATGAAACTCCTGAGGTTAAATAAGCGTCTGGTTGCAACTTGGCAATTCTGCGCAGCTTTTCTGTCCTGCTCTGTGGTGCACGGGTCGTGGTTGGCCTTTATGCAGCCGATTAGAAGAAAAGTGGTTAGAGGAAAAGCCTGCATTACGGCCGGCTGCTGCCTTCAGTTGGTGTGATCAGAGAAGCTCTGGGGTTGTGGCCGTGCCTGCCCTCCAGCCACCCGGGGCCAGCGGTTGGGGGCAGATGGGGGGAGCAGGAGCCCTCTGTGAGAAGTACCGCCGTGGCCGTGCCGTGGTCCTGCCCCACTACGCCGGGTGTCCCTGCCCCAGAGCGGCCAGGGACTGGTGGCACTGGCTGAGGAAGCTCACCCACCTAGGGGGGCTTCTCACGCAGGCGGTGATGGTGGATATTTGGTTCAAAGCTTACCAGCCTGTGTGCATGAAGCAAGCTGAGGACCATGGCTAGACTTCTGTGTTTCCAGAGGTTTCCAGAGGGTGGGTTTCTGGATTGCACTTTGGGGTTTAGAAGCTTGATGTCCTCCAGGATGTCACCCAAAAGGGCCTCACCGTATGGTGGATGCAGCTCAGACCTCTCCTTGAACTTCCTTGTGACTATGGGGACAGAAAGGAGATGTCACGCTCATCTCATGTTATCTGAAAGTAAGCTTCCTGAGCCAAGATAAGCCAATCTTTGTGTATATAAAATCATTTTCTCAAATTTACAGAGGACTTTCTTAAAATTTGCATCCCCCTCACTTCTCACGCTCTCAGATGCTCAGTTGTAGGCTTGGAAGGAGCTTAACTTGCTTCCTAAGCAGTAAGATCATTGCTGGGAAGCACTTTTCAGCCTGTTGGTTTTAAGAGGTGCAATAAGCTGTTGTAATGGGTGTGCCGATCCTACAAACTGTACCATGGGATGTGGACAGATACTGCATTTGTGAAATAGGCTCTGATTATTCTGACGGTGTCTTTGCTCAGAGATGCTTACCACAAATAAGAGTTATGATTTTTTAATAGGTATTATTCATAATTTAAAGATGTAGCTTAAAGACATTACAGACAGTTGCCTGAATAGTGATGTATGATCTGCAGAAGCTTACTCCGCATTAAATGATATTGTAAAAGTGACTTAAATCTCCACATCTGTTAAACAAAACTCCAAATACCACTGCTGTTTACACTGTTAGCAAAGCACTCAGTAGCTATGATCTGAGCTCTGATTGTTCACCAGCCCCAGCAAGCAGCGGGCAGATTTACATGTTGGTGAAAACGGGCTCATTATCTCCAGCAGTAAATTCCCCTCGTAAAGACTCTTGTGTGCTCAAGCTGCAAATGGAGTTTGCATATACTGTAATGAAACATATTTCCTAAATACTCTCCTAAGTGTTTTAACATCCCTGATTCATTCTCATTCCTAAATGCCTGATAACTTTCCTCCAAGCCCTGCAAAGGGCTCACTTTCTCCAGAAATGCAGCTGAAAGAGCAGAGCTCTTGTGATGTCCTATTTGCAGTCTCCTAGAGATGGGAATTGTTGCTGGCTGAAGCCAAACACATCTGGATGACAGCAAGGGACACAAATGCCTCCTGCAAGGCACTTTGGTGGCCAGCTCATGTCCTTGTAGGTGCAGTCTCTGGCTCTGGCGCACGCAGGGTGCCCTGGGGTCTGGCACCCCACACATGGGTGCTCTCTGGTGC